>NC_035444.2:38665225-39265225 GCF_002127325.2 Helianthus annuus | reverse complement strand
CTCCCCTTTTCTATCTTCTCGACGCTCAAATTCTCTCCAAACAATCCCTAATTCCCAATTAAACAAATCCCCTGTTTCTTTGTCTTTTTCTTCATGTTGTCAATAAACCCTTTTGCTTCAATAATTGACACTATCTGTTGCAGTATGTAGCTAAATTTCAACTCAATTGCACGAATTTGAGGTAATTTTGGTGGGTTTTGATCTGGGTTGTGTGAATTATGCTTCTGATTGAAGTGATTTGATTTGGGTTTGAGATTGAGTTTATGATGTTCTGTTTTAGGGTTTTGCATTGATTGGTGTTGGTGGGTGTGATTAAATTGTGAAATGATTGTTTTGTTTTGTGTTAGTGGTATGAAATGGATATGGATCTTTGAAATTTTGTTGAAATTGTTATGAAATTGTTATGAAATTGCAAGATTTTGATTCAGTTGTTACCTTTAAAAGGTTTGAGTTATTAATTAGTTGCCTGAAATACCCTTTTGTTTGTAGTTTCTTCTTTCTAAAGTAGTTGGAACAATGTTGTTTGACAACGTTTTTGTTGCGGTCGTTGTATGTAAATGACTTCATGGGTTCCTGTTCAGGGAATCAAAAGTGTTCCCTGAACAGGAAGCTATGAAGTCATGTGAAATGCTAATGAAGTAATATAACTTTTTTAGGTAGTTATAGAGACCTAAACTACCCTTTGTTTGTAGTACCCCCGTTCCAAAATAGTTGGAACATTGTCATTTGACAACGTTTTTATTGACGGTTGTTGTGTGTAAACGACTTCACAGCTTCCTGTTCGAGGAACCTGAAGTGTTTGTTCCCCGAACAGGAAGTTGTGAAGTCATGTAAAATGCATATGAATTAATATAACTTTTTAGGTAGTTATAGAGATCTAAACGTATGATGTTATAATTGTGTTTTATTTTCTTTTAGGTGTTGAAGATATATAGTTTTTTCGTTAAAAAGTAAGCGCGGTCTAATGGCTGGGAGCTGGGATGAAAGTCACGAGCTCGGTAGTCAATCCGACGATAGCTTCCAATTCGAGAGACAACACATAGAACCCATATACGACGCATTCATATGCCCGCTTTCAAAACAAATAATGAAAGATCCCGTATCAATTGAAAACGGTCAAACGTTCGAACGGGAAGCAATCGAAAAATGGTTCAACGAGTGTAGAGAAAACAACAGAAAGCTCGTTTGCCCTTTGACATTAAAAGAACTAAAAACAACTGATATGAATCCAAGTATCGCTTTACGGAACACAATCGAAGAATGGAGTGCTAGAAACGAAGCCGTTCAGCTCGACATGGCCCGTAAATCATTAACTCCCGGATGCCCTGAGATTGATACTTTGCGGGCATTGAGATTCGTTCAATACATTTGCCAAAAGAATAGTAGACGTATTATTCGAAACGCCGATCTAATTCCAATGATCGTCGATATGTTAAAAAGCGGTAGTCGCAAAGTCCGGTGTAGAGCTTTGGAGACTCTTCGAATTGTGGTGGAAGATGATGACGATAACAAGGTTGTTAAATGTTCAATGACAACATTATCGTTGTTTGATCGTACAAGATTGTTAAACGTTTTGTTGGTTTGCAGGAAATAATGGCGGAAGGGGATAACGTGCGCACAATAGTCAAGTTCTTGTCTCATGAACAGTCAAAGGAGAGAGAAGAAGCTGTTTCCTTGCTATATGAGCTCTCAAAATCGGAATCTTTATGTGAGAAAATAGGGTCTGTTAATGGAGCAATTCTGATCTTAGTTGGAATGACGAGTAGTAAATCTGAAAATCTTTTGACGGTTGAGAAGGCGGATAAAACGCTGGAAAATTTGGAGAAGAATGAGAGTAATGTACGGCAAATGGCTGAGAATGGTAGATTGCAGCCTCTTTTGACCCTTATTCTTGAAGGTACTTACATAAACTTCAAACTTATAACTAGATCGTTCTGTGGGCCCGTAAATGAACTAAACGAACACGAACGTTTGAATGAACTGATTTTCTTGTTCATGTTCGTTTGTTAAGAAAAAGAATGTGTTCATTTACTTTCGGTAGTTAATATTTTAAAGGCAAAATTGGATTTTAATAATCCCATCTTTTCTCAATTGGCCAATAATAGTCCCAACTGAGAATATTCTTTTCGTACTGCTAGTCCCAATTTTCTAACTAATTTTTTTCAATGGACCCTCATTAGAAAAACTTAACCCAGTTAGTTTTTTGCTGACGTGGACATATGATGTGGAAAAAATATATTTTTCATGTCCACGTCAGCAAAAAAACCAAAAAAAAAATAGTACTTTTTGCACCTCATATGTCCATGTTAAAACTATCAACATCAACAAAAAAAAACTATCTGGGTTAAGTTTTATTTAACGGGTTTCCATTGAAAAAAATAGTTGGAAAATTGGGACTGGTGACAAGAATATTCTCGTTGGGATTATTATAGGCCTACTGAGAAAAGATGGGATTATTAGAAATCAAATTTGCTTATTTTAAATGAACATAAATGGACGTAAACGAATGGGCATTAAATTGACATAAACGAAGAAAATGAAATGTGTTCTTGGTTGTTTGTTCGTTAGTTGTTCACCCAAATGCTTAAATCTAAATATTGATTGGGCTCATGGGTTGATGCAAGATGGACCACTTAGCATTTACTAATAACTAATAAATCAATTTACATGAATATGTAAAAGAACATAAATGAACGAGCATTGACAAATGAAAGTGAACAAACATGACATGTGATCATGATCGTTCGTTTAGTTAAAGAGTTAATTACATAGATAGTCCTTGTGGTTTATTGAATTAATGGCAGTTAGTTTAAGTACTCAAAGGTGTTACAAAATCGAAACCATAGAACATGAACGTGTTGCAAAAAAAAGTTAGTACTCAAGGTTTTACTTTCAATAAACCACAAGGACTATCTATGTAATTAACTCTTTAGTTAAATGAACAAAAAAATATATGTATATATAAGGGTTCACGAAATGAACATTCATTTACGTGCCTACTTCGACTGTTAAAAAAGTTAACCATTTGATTTCTTTCAGGTTCTCCAGAAATCAAACTATCCATGGCTTCATACCTCGGCGAGCTGGCATTAAGCAATGACGTGAAAGTCTTCGTGGCTCGAACCGTTGGTTCGTCATTAATCAACCTAATGAAAAGCGGTAACGTCCAGTCTCGAGAAGCAGCGTTGAAAGCTCTGAATCAAGTCTCATCTTGTGACCCGAGTGCTAAAGTCTTGGTTGAAGAAGGTATACTTTCCCCTCTCGTTAAAGACCTTTTTGCGGGCCCGAACCAGCTTCCAATGCGGCTTAAAGAAATCTCCGCTACAATACTCGCAAACATAGTGGCCTCCGATTGCGACTTCGACTCGATCCCCGTGGGTCCAAACCACCAAACCCTTGTGTCGGAAGAAATAATTCATAATTTACTTTATTTGATCAGCAACACCGGACCCGCAATCGAATGCAAACTCCTGCAAGTTCTTGTTGGACTCACGAGCTCTCCGGTTACGTTAATCAGCGTTGTTTCCGCTATCAAAAGCTCGGGTGCGATTAACAGTTTAGTTCAGTTCATTGAAGCCCCGCAACAAGATCTCCGTTTGGCTGCGATTAAACTGTTGCAAAATCTTTCGCCAAACATGGGTCAAGAACTAGCGAGTTCGTTGCGTGGGTCAGCAGGTCAACTCGACGGGTTAATAAAAGTAATTGCGGAAAACATTGTGAGTTCCGAAGAACAAGCGGTAGCTGTTGGGCTTCTTGCGGATCTTCCAGAACGAGATATGGGCCTCACACGTCAAATGCTCGATGAAGGTGCATTCGAAATGGTGATTGCGAGAATCAAAATGATTCGGCAAGGAGAACCGAGACGAAGCCGGTTCGTCACACCGTATTTAGAAGGGCTCGTCAGGGTACTTTTGAGGATCACATTTGTGTTGCAAAACGAGCCGAAAGCGGTTTCTTTGTGTCGGGATCATGATCTCACGGGGTTATTTACCGAACTCCTAGCAAACTCGCTCGATAATGTTCAAATGGTTTCCGCTTTTGCTTTAGAGAATCTATCGTTAGAATCAAAAAACCTGACGAAACTTCCGGAGATCCCGCCACCAAGTGTTTGCATGTCGATCTTTCCTTGTTTTAGTAAACCGCAGGTTATGACGGGCTTATGTCGGGTTCACCGCGGGGCATGCTCACGACGGGATACGTTTTGTTTACTAGAGGGACCAGCTTTACGGAGACTCGTGGGTCTTTTAGATCACACAAACGCGGCGGTTGTCGAAGCATCATTAGCTGCATTATCGACTTTATTAGAGGACGGAGTTAACATAGAACAAGGGGTGGCGGTTTTGATGGAGGCAGAAGGAATCAAACCGATTCTCGACATTTTACTCGAAAAACGAACCGAGAATCTTGGTCGACGAGCGGTTTGGGTGGTGGAAAGACTTTTAAGGACAGAAGATATTGCGTACGAGGTATCGGGTGATCCTAACGTTAGCACTGCACTCGTGGATGCATTCCAGCATGGCGATTATCATACACGTCAGACCGCAGAACGCGCACTGAAACACGTGGATAAGATTCCGAACTTCTCGGGAATCTTTCCCAACGCGTGATCGATGTTCATATTGTTTTCGTTATACACTCTTGGTGTGAAGAAAGAGCCTTTTTTGGTGAATTCTTTTACATCGATAGACAGTGTATATATAAAACAAATATGAAGTTCTTCGGTAGATGTGTATAATTGATTTTGTTTTGGTTTGTTGATTGAATTGAGGACAAGATGAGTGTAATTTGTGCAGTTTTTTTCCTGTTTTTTTTTGTTTTTGAAAGTTGTTTTATGTTTGAACTTTGAATTATTAAATTATATATTTACAGTTAAAAAAACACAAATTAATGTTGATTTATGTTATATATATATATGCCACAAACATGAGCTAAAGATGATTAACTAATGTAATCAGAAATATCGTACAATGAAGAAAATAAATAAACAGCAAGAGTACTATCTATCGATAACACAACTTACCAAAATGTACATAAAACGGAAACCATCGAAAATTCCCGTCTTCTCCGAAAACGAATACACGAAACTCGCTATAAACACGACCCATTTCACGAGTTACCATCCAAAATACCCTTAAGAAAGTTTAACCCTTCTGAAGAAACACTCCGCCTGTGTCCCATTTGCGATTGTATCTCAATCCATGGCGGTGGATCCGGTGAAAAACAGACCACAATCACCGTTAAATTATCACGCGTACTCCGTTTAAGCGCCTCACGAACGAGCTCCCTCGAGCACCTCTCGGGATCGTTATGAATCATCAACTCTTTTCGGGCTATTGTTACCGCACATTGACTGCTCATGACATCCCACAGTCCGTCACATCCCATAATAAGAAACTCGTCATCTTCCATCAACAGGATTTCTTGCAACTCGGGTTCGGCACTTAATGGGCAAACGGATCCTTTCGAGCATTTCATGTGCCAATCTCCAAGAGCTCGGGACACTGATAGTTGACCGTTTAAGTAACCGTCGTAGATCACGCCACCGAGTTGTTCGATTCTATGTCGCTCGGGTATACTGTTTGGTTTGTGGTCGTTTGATAGTTCTAACGCTCGGCCCCGTTTTCCTAAAACAGCCCGGCAATCACCAGCGTTTGCAACTACCAACATCCGTCCGAATATGAGGGTGGTCAATGCGGTGGTTCCGGAAGAGATATCGACCGTGCTGTTTTCTGCAAAAGCTTGATCGGCTTTTATGTATGCGTTTCTTATAGCCTTCTTCAAGCACCCCGGGAACTGAGGGTCCTCGATTATGAACTTCAATATGTTTTTTCTAACGTAAGATGCAGCATCGGTTCCACCATGCCCATCAAAAACCTGTCAAATTGTAACCTTAGTGAGCCCTACACACCGAGTGTCGGGAAAATAAAATTGAAAAAAAAGGCGTGTTATAGATACATACCCCGTAGAAAGCTCCAAGAGAAGGTAAACCTTCTATTCTGTCTAAATGTTCTAGAAGGTTGTCTATACATATATGTTCGTCTTCCATGTATTCCTTCGGCCCTTTCTCTGCACAACTTCCTGATCGAATCATGGGCATGTATTCGGATTTGCCATCTGAAACTGACTTGATCCCAACAATCCCGAGGACAAAATTCTAGCAAAATCATATAGAAAAGTCAAACGTGGGGTTTTAAGTAAAAGATTAGTACACGTATACATGAAAGGGTCATAATCCACATAAATAAGTTTTGTTCAGATATCAAGTTCTGAGATCCGTACGTGCATATTGTGTTTGCGGTTACAATTTTAATCAGAGATAATTTTCTGCATATAGAGGGCTCTTAAATGGCATCACGCCTGAGTGCATGACGTGTCCCGTAAACCCTAGGCCTTGGAATGTAAAACAAAACTCACTCGTAAAAAAGGTAAAAATAAAGACAAGATGATACAGTTTAAAGATACATCTCCTATACAAGTCGAATACTTCCTAAACATAAACATCAAAAGTATTATTAAATTCTAAACCTGGACGGTCGCAGAGCTAATTGTCATTATTTGGTGCTCCAAAAGTTGGGGGCGAGTCTGTGACCATATTTGTAATTCAAACACATGTAATTTACTTGTAACTAAAAACAACTGTTAAGGTTTTTAGGTGACCGTATGAACTCGTTACCGCAAACAATTATTAATATTGACATGACTACTACAGCAGCTATCATCAATCTAAAGATTAGCAACTAATTTAAGATGGAATATAGGGAACTAAAGGCCAGCATAACATGATCTACTTTCAAAACTAAAACAATCCACATACCGGATCTGCAGGCGCCGTCAGCAGCGTTGCAGTACTTATACTATGTCGAACAACCGACACACATCTCGGCGGTTTTCCAACATCCAGTTGACTCAACTGGTCTGAATTCTGTGACTTCTCTTCACCTCCACAACAAACATCATTACTAAAACCATCTTCCACCATTACACATGAGCCCGAAAAACCGCTACCAGCAGCCATAGTCTTTATTCCAACACATAAACCACCAAATTCCCCCAAATAAATCCTCTTTCAATTGCCTTCAATAAACCATCAACAACTGCTTAAAAAGCAACAAAATGGAACTAAAACCCTAGATCATGTAACTTGGAAGATCTGAACTCATTATACACCAATTATCAGTTGTAATCAACGAAAAATCGTAACTTTACAGCAAATTATAGATCAAATCTCGTACAGGTTATGAATCTAGAGAAAAATCAGTGTGATTTGTGTATCTTGGATCATACCTTGCTGAAATTAGATGTGGCGGATAGAAATTGGAAGCAGATTGTGATATATTTATCTGAAGTGTGACCCAATTTTGGAAACCCTAGAAGGATTAGTTGAAATGAGTTCAGAAATGAAAGGGGGAATTGGGGAAAACCTGAAAAGGGTGTTTATGTTTAGTTTAAGATTTTTAAGAACATATTATTATCTACATTTAGATCCCTATATTAATGTGTATAAGTTTATAACACCCCCATAAAAATGGGTTATTGCATTGTTGATGAGAAGTTATTTGTTATTTAGTAAAACAAAAAAGTTATGCTTTTTTTTAAACGGAATTATCTAAATCGACTCATCGCAATTCCCGAAGCTCGGTTCCACTAAGGCCAGACGATCATTCATCACAACAGTGCCCACTCTGGCATAGAGGGTGACACGACGTTCAACTAGATGTAAACACCATAAACATCCCTAGACGGAAAAGTGCACCCACTCAAAGTGCAATGGGTGGAACGCAAACTCGGGTATGAGGGAAAAACCAGGATGCCTCAACCATGTTACCATGGTATCATTAGCAGTTATGCCTTTTTATTTGCACTTTTTTCTAAGGGTAGTCGCTTGGAAAACAATCCATGTCAACACATTGTGGGGATTAATGTGAAGAAACCTCTCCTAGAAGGTATCTCTGATGATGAAGAAGGGCTTGTGAAAGAGCGAGAAGAAGAACGGGCAAAAGGTGTTCGGAAGGTGCGAGAACATCGCCCTTTTCATGTGGGATCTCGCATGAGGTATCTCCCGAAGGGGTTTCCTCACCTCCATTCTATCTGCACTAACATCTATGGTGGGTTTTCATTTTATATGTAAATAAGTAGGCAATTGTTTAGAGCTATCTTGTTTGTATGTAAAAGTGTTGAAGTTATATAGTTATTGATGTGATATCTTTATTCAACCTTGTTTTTTCGCCTTCAAGCTCGACCTTCACCTTATCTTTAGCCTCCTGGGTCAACCTCAACCTTGTATTTGGTGTGGTATCTCGCATCGCCTAGTAACAGTGTAGTATTGAGAACTTGGCTTGTTTTTACTTCTTTGTTACTATACGGTGATTTATCTTTAACCGAGTTTGGGAATCATCATCAATAACATATTAATAGTGAGATTATTTGGGTTTTTACTTCATTCTGAGTGTTTGAGAATCTTTCACTTAGACTACACGGGATATGCTAGATTACATTAGTTGCGCTCAATGTATACTACTTTTATGATATAGTTTCCTATACAACATTTTTTTAGTTATTTTTACATATTTGTTGTTTTTCATTCATCTTTGTTTTTTGTTTACTTTAAGCATACGTGAAAGTTGAATTTAGTCTAAGTTTCTTTTTTTTCTTTTTTTTTTTTTTTAAATTGGAGCATGTTCAAACTTTTGTGTGTTTTTAACACTTATATATATGTTATCCACAAATTATTCAAACTTTTATGACGATCGATCATATTTGCTGGTATTATAAGTTGAATACACATAAAAGATAATATTGTCTAGACACGTGTATTAATTGTTAGTGGGTTTGATGAATTCATTTTGTGTATTGAGATATGACAATGAAGATGATGGAGTTGTTTGGTTGTTGAATTTGATTATGAATTTTGCTGTTGGAGTTGATAATGATAAATATGTTTAGTCTTGCTTTGTAAATAATAATTATAATAGATATAATTGTTTATTTGTTTTTGTTTATTTACTATTATGTTTCGTCCATTTTACCCGGTTAAGTGGTTAGTTAGCATTACATATAAACGGACTTGGTTATTATAAATAGTAAAAACTCTTTTTAGGAAGACTAAAATTGTTAGCTTGGACAAAATATAAGGATGGTTTATGACTTTATGTAGTTCATTGTAGTCAAGCATAGTGCACAACTTTATTTTTTGTTAAAACAACGAACTTATGCGTTGCAATTGTGTTTTAAAATTCATACATTTTATTCACTAGAACACTCTAATATTTGGAAAGAAACACTAATGTATGACCTATTCAAGTTTCAACATCAATATAATACATCTAAATATACAAAATGTGTGTGTTTGACCATTTTAGCAAGGATGGTTCCTGCTGAAGAAAAAAGTCAGAAGTTGACCATCTTGGGAGTTTAGCCGTATGTTTGACTCTTTATGTGTGTAAATGACTTTTCTTTTAATTTTTAAGCAACATAATTAGTTTTCAAAAAGTCAACCTTTTATCTTACGTTTAAATACTAAAACTTTTCATGGTCGATGTTTAAAACATAATTATTTAAACCATGATATATAGCTTTAAAATAAGATAGATTAGTTTTCGAAAAGTCAACATTTTATCTTTCGTTTAAATATTAAAATTAAGATGTGATCACTAAAACTTTTCATGGTCGATGTTTAAAACATAATTATTTAAACCATGATATATAGCTTTAAAATAATATAGATGAATGGACACAATCATTAACATAATGATCCACTTGGATATCATATTTTTCATCCATCATTTTCTTGTTAAATTCTTGATTACTTTAACCAATTCATAATCATACAGAGCACAAATTTAATAATTTTAGAATATAGGATAAAATGATAATAAAATATTTTAATACAAAACACGTATTAGTTAGAATCAAATCCTTAGGCTGGGTGGTGTGTCTTAGCACCCCTTGCCACCTCACCCTCTTTGTCGCCCCTTCCCCATTTCCTGGGCGCTATGGAGGGGCGTTATGGTCAATTTCGTTACCACAATGGCGAATGCTATAGGGGTATGCATAGGGGACCCATTCATTCCCACTAATCAGATTTCCCCCTTTTTGATTTCTTTTTCTATTCTTTTTTATATTGTTTTAAAGGGGCTTTAAAGGGACGTCATCCCACACTGTGTAAGTTAACGACAAAGCTCCTCGCTTACGTGACGTATACGTGACGCTGATGTGGCGTGATGTAACAACTGTCACTAAAATCCCTAATTAGGATGGTAATTAGCTATTAAGAAAACCCTAATTGAGACATCCAAGTGATTCTACGCAAAACCCTAAAATTTTCAGAATTTTCAGAATCAGGATCAGGGCCCCTAAAACTCAGGGGGGGATAAACCCTAGCCAACGATTATCTTCATAACTATCTGTAAAAATCGAATTTTAGGAAACTGACAACACAGCAAGCCTACATGCACGAAGGGCTACTCTATGAAAGTAGGGTGGTCACTCGCGTAGCGCGACGCCTATAGGGGTACCCCCTCGCGCTACGCGACGGCGTCAAATTTCCAGTATAAATAGAGGAGTTTGGCACTTGATTTCCTGCGTTGGTTCGACGGTAAAATTCAATTTGTACGTCCAGATATCGTCGAAATACTACAAAAACCCACATAATCTCGAAGTTCTGCCGCAATAACAGGGTAATTACTCGATCGCTATTACGATTCAGTTTCCGGAATCAATACATTCAAAGAATGTCTAAGTGCTGCCCACACTGGGCTATGCTTTGTCGTTTGTCGGTAATCCGATAAATGAGTTGAAGCATTGTACTTTGTCGTTGTCGATAATTCGATAATGAGTTGAAGTACTATACTTTGTCGTTTGTCATTTTGATAAATGAGTTGAAGTATTGCACTTGGTCATTCATTGCGAGTATTTGATCTCGGGAAATTATCGTAACTGCTGTATTGATCACTAATCCTGTTTTGTGGGCATTATTGCTAAATTAGAAATAATCAAGGCTAATCAGTAGGCTTATACACTGCTCGTTAAATCTGCAAAGTGAGTCATTCTTCTTTTTATCAACTGTTTTACAATACTCCAAATTATTTTCAAAAGTGTTATAATTACAGGGACTAAGTCGTGGATATCTTGATTTATTGGTTAGTGGGGTATTGTGCACATTACTATTTCTCTCAGTTAGGTTCATTGACCTACTAGGGAGAAACGTCACTATTAGAGTTCATTGACCTAATAGTGGTATGACCATCGTCACCATTGTGACTTGTCACCATTGTGACAGAAAGCCAGATAAAAAAATAAGATATGAACCATTGTAATCGCTCTTATGCTGTAATTTATAACTATGGGTCATTTCCTAAAAACTGAATGAACTCACTCAGTATTTCCCCGCTGACAAAACCTTTTTCAAACATGTTTCAGGTAATCTGTTATGAGCAAAGAAAAGTGCCAGGAAGCACTACCAGCTTAGAAAAGTGGCTCAGTGTAAATAAATAAAGAAACATGTTTTGGAAAATAAAGATTTCCATGGAAATCACATTATTGTAAATTACTGGGTTTTATCCCTAAATTATGTAATGAGCAGTTTTAAATACTAAAGATCCTGTTTTAAAAAGACTTCCGCTGTCGCCTAAATTAAATACCACGGGATTTCTGTCCCGCGGCTCCTGAAACGGGTCAAACCGGGTCGGGGGCCGTGACAGAAATAAGGTGGTATCAGAGCCACTTCTCAAGCCACTGATTTAAGCCAATTAAATATTTAGAAAATACTTAATTTTTTTAATTGCTATTTTGTGATTATGTGTTCTATTATCTGAATAATTTTGTACAGCATGAGCAGATCTTTATATGCTAGTCAATGTAGTAAGTAATGCAAATTCTTAAATAATTTGACTCAAGTATTAGTACCTTTATTATCTATAGTCTAGAAGTCTTATCAAGAAAATTATAAAATTTACAAATAAAACCTCGTGTGATGTAAATTTCAATAGTACCCAGTAGGAACTAATATTTAAAAAGTTTTCTATAAATTTTATGAATTCTGACTATGTCTATTTTTGCTAAACAGCATGAGTAACTTGTCTGAGGCCCTTCAGAATTTAAATCTCTATCCAGTAAGAGTAGAAGTTTCTAGAGATTTCAATAGGTATATACCAGATATAGAAGAACCTATAGAGTTCGATGCTTTACCTCCCAAGAAACCCAAGCCCAAGGAAATAGAAATTGGGGAAAGTTTTAGGCAAATTGAAAAGTTACCATCTCAGGAAGAGTTAGATTCTATAATGGCAAGCCATAATACTATTAAGCCTGTTAATGAAAATATTTTTAATCGCTCTCTTGAAACACCACTACCAATGAACTTAGAACCAGCTATTCCAAACCCTTCAATCCACTCGCAAATAGACGAATGGTTAATTAATGAAATACAGTTACAAAACCATCCCTATAAGCTTTTTCCTCAAGTTCCATCTAGAACCTTTATCAAATCCACCAATGAGTAACAAGAATAAGGCTGAACTTCGCTTTGGTGAAGAACTAATGGATACTGGGAATAGGATCCAAGAGATTGGGGGACAGATCTCCTGAAACTACGATAAGAGGGAATACAGTTACTAGAATATCGTTGACAAAAAGAATAGGGGATTTATGAAACTGTTATTATGTAATAATAATAGTAAAATCAGTATGTGTAAGATAAATAATAAAACGGTTGTATATAGAAGCATGAAATTTTAGAAAATTTACAAATTTTGTTCGTATACGTGATTATGTGCAATTAAGTATGATATTGGATTATTTCTTGTATACTAATTATTTATCTATAACTTAGTTGTCAAATGGAAAACGCTAATAATGAACCAGTTAATGAGGTTAATGATTCTGAGCAACAACCGGGAGATCAATATATGACTAGGCAGGATATAGAAAATATCGTTGCTCAAGGGATAGCCAACACTATTCCAACAATGATAGCTCAAGGGATAGCCAACGCTATTCCAGCCATCGTTGCTGCTGTTAAAAATCCAATAGAACCACAACAACCCGTTCCTAGCAAACGTATTTCTGAAGATAACTTCAGTAATAGCGTAAACGGAGGCAATGATCATGTTAATCATGACAATGAACCACAACAAGCGCCGCTCCCTAAGAAAATGAAAGTTGCAACGCCTGGTTGTACTTACAAGGAATTTCTTGCTTGTAAACCATCTGAGTTTGCAGGCAATGAAGGAGCAACTGCGGCACTACGTTGGTTAGAGAAAACTGAGGCAGTAATTGCCATAAGTAAATGTGCTCAGGATGATCAGGTCATGTACGCGTCAAATCTTTTCAAAGAAGGAGCGCTAGAATGGTGGAATACGGTGTTACAATCAAAAGGAAGAAGGATGGCGTATGCTATGAACTGGGAAGAATTTAAGAGCTTGGTAGAAAGAAAATTCTGTCCCGAATATGAAAAAGAACAAATGACAAACAAATTTTTAACCCACCGAATGGTTGATGTATGTTACGCCCTAATTCGTATTTGTCAAAAGTCGCAGCGGAAACACGTACCATAAAATTTCTTTCACTATAAATACCTCAACTTATTTAAGATTTAACTTTAACACAGTTCTTTCTCATAAATCCATCATCCTCTTATTTACTAGTTAAAAACATAGCTTATGTTTACTACATTATGTACATCAACGTTTCCGTACAATCTCTCTAGTGACTCGATCTTCGATCTCCAATCCTTGGATATCCTCATGACTGGTACTACCTGCGCTCACCACATAAAATTTCACATCATTAGTACGCGTTATAAACATACAAGGTTTGTTCACGTTTACTTCTCGTTTCATTAACTCTTTATATCCCAGCGTTCCCATCCTGATCATATGATCCGTAGTGAGACTTCTTTGGTATTCCTGCGTTACACTTCATTCACCAAGCACGCAACTATTACCGTTAGTACTCAATTTCATTAGATGCATGCGTACATACCTTTCATACAAACTGATACATACCTTTACGGTCACAAATAGCAACTGTCCTACATACGTACCTACGTACGTACCTACGTACGTGCATACCTAATTACATCCATTCCTACCTACATACATACATACCTACATTCATACATACATACATACATACATACCTACATACATGCATACATATATACATACATACTTATTACCTGCCTTCACACAAACCTACATACGTGCATACCTTCGTGTATGGATCCTCTCGTGAGCCCATATTCATCTAAACGCATACGTACGTTCTACCTACCTACACACCAACATACATACATTTAAACGCAAAAGACATTCATACGTATATACCTTTCTTACATCTTTACATCCACGCATATGCTTATGCCTATCTTTATGCATACGTACATGCACCTCTACATACATACATACCCTTCCTACATCGTTACGTACATGCATACACTCGTACATATCTTTATACATGCATACATACACATTTACATACGTACATACTTTAACAAACACGTACTAGATCACGCGTACCTCTTACATAATCATACATCATTAACATGGGTCTTAGACTTAGCTTTATAGCCCATAAACATCTAAGGAACCATCAAAATCATGTTTGGAAAGTCCACCGTAGTCCACGGATATCAAACCGAAGCCCACGGTACATAAATTAACTTAAATAACAAGATTTCAGCTTTTGGGACTTGGGAAGGCCGTCGCCGACGCCCCTAGGGCCGTCGGCGACGGGCCTTGCATTTACCCGTAGCCCAAAAACCCGTAGACAGGTAATTAACCCGTCAGCACAAAAACTGGTTTTCTAGAGCCCGTCGGCGACGCCCCCATGCCCGTCGGCGACGCCCTCTAGATTTTGCATTTTTCTGCAGCTCCGTTTCGTCGTCCGTACGCACTAAAACGCGCATAACTTTTGAACCGTTTACCCGTTTAACCTCCCGTTTCTTCCTACATGCTTGTAAATTCATATTCTATCATATGAACTTAAAATCCCACATCCAGATTAAGGAAAATCTTAACTTACATGCATTCGGCTTATTATTATCTTCTAATTATTTGACCCGTTCGTGCATTTATTAACATAATCTGTTTATTTGACCTCAATCTCATATGAACTTAATAATTTCATTGACGCCTATCATAAAAGATTGATTTCTCGGATGTCTAGCGTTCTCTTAACCCGTTCTCGCTCAAAGGCTTATTTTGACCCGTTATGGGTAATTGTGCATTAATTGGTCTATGACATACAAAACCCTATACTACGCTTTCATACTTGACAAAGACATTACTTTAATCGAATAGCTCATTTCCAAACAACTTTTAAGGTCGTTTGCCCAATATACCTATCAAGGGCGTTTTTGTCAACTTACGCTATCCTTAACAACAAAAGATTTCCTTGCATAAGTAACCGATCCTACTACTTAACTACAAATCTTATTCACACATAACTTGCTTGGATCAAAACTAAGATCCGTTTAATACTTCATCGATATCATACAATTCATTTCTATTTGACTTCAATTACCCTATCTAATTAAATTGCATATAACTTTACATAAACAACTAAGAAGTGATTACGGAATCACTTACCTCATGCATCCGTGTTCATATTCGTTTCCTCGCCACTTCTTGACCCATTATCCATCCGTGCTTGATTCCTATACTTCCATGTCATCGAAATCACATTCTTATTAGCATATTCATTTGTACATGTTGACTATCATATCATTAGTTGTTTCTAACAAGCATAACCCATATAGTCATATCCATATCCGTTTGCCCTCATGTAGTTCATCATGTCATTACATATAACGTGTATTGATGTAACATGTAACATATGACTTCCTAATATCTTACCTTCACAACAAGAAGTTAAATTATGCTTCTTGTTCGTAGTTGACTTCCAGAAAGTCAACAATTCATCTTATTTAACTTTCGACTTATCATTTTATACCCGTATCATCATGATAGACTATACGGACGACACTATATACATTTTATCATACGATTGGTGTGCGTACCACCTTTTAAGCATAACACACAACTAATTCATGCACAATCTTCTAATTTCATACATAGTGCATCAAATCCTTCTACTAATCAACATGTAGTATTTAAAATCAAACATCAATAATATAAACATATTATCATTTTCATCATATCATCAAAACCCACTTCATGACTATTTTTCTAATCACTTACAAGTGATCAAATCTTAAGTTCTTCATAGTTTCTTCATGCTTTTGATATATGTACTACCTTGTAAGCATAGTGTACAACTAGTTCATGCATATCATTCTAATCTCATACACAATTCATCAATTTCTTCCTTCTAGTAAACACAAATCATACATGCATAACCATCAAACCTACAATTATCACATTTCTTCCAATCCTTCTAACAAGAATCCATCATACATAACATGATACATAAATTTTTGAACAAGAATTAGACCTAGATGAGATATCCATGCTATCATCTTCACCCCAACAATTGGGTTTCACCTTTAAACATCAAATTAAGTTAAATCATGCATAATTCATGTTCTATATGGTGATTTTAACACCTATACATGAACAATTTCATACCAATTCACGGATTAAGACATAACCCACTTCATACAACTTCATAAATCTAAATTTTGAGACATACCTCATGATCCCCTTGAGTAGGTGATCCTTAATTCATGTTTGGTTGTGAATTTGAGCTTCATTTGACTCCTCAATTTGATGATTGTGTTAGAACTAGGGTTTGGTTCATGGGGAGTTCCCCCTGATCGTTCTAGAACACACGAAATGTGTGTGTGCTTGTGTGGGTGTGTTTGTTACTTAAGACATAACTTTCCCCCTTGTTCATCTTTGGTCCCTCAAGTTTGTTCCCTTGTTTGCTTTGTTAAACATTTTATTACATTCCATCTTTTAATAGTTTTAACCATACATCTAAGTAGGTTAATTAGCCTAGTTGTTTATTTCTTGAGGTACCATATCACAGCATTTTAACGAATATAAATATTCGGGTTTTGGGGTGTTACAAATCTACCCCCCTTAAATAAGGTTTCGTCCCCGAAACCTTTCTCATTTCCTCTACACACACACACATTTATGTTTGGCTTAACACCCTCATCACATTCATAAGTAATCATCCTAACTCATTTCATAATTATTCATGTAATTGGCTTCTTCTTCTTAACAAGGCTGTACTTTTCATGGTATACTTTCATATAACGTTCTTATTTCCTTGACCGACTAGTAATAGTTCATCGTCCCTATATATTCAAACCTATATTAATGCTTACTTATAAAGGCATTCATTACATCCTTTTACGTTTTAAATCCGTCCCACGGATTTAAACGTAACATCCATACCCTTCATTCCTTCTATGTTTGAATCCATCAAGCGGTTTCAAACATGTCATTCTTACCTTTTCTTTCTTACATGTGTTTAACAAAAACTTAAAGTTTTACCTACCTTCAGCAACAAGGTTTTAAGGTTAGTCATCTTAGTTGTCGAATCATAATTACTTCATTTTAGTTCTATTCATATAGGAGCTTTCTTCTTTCTTACACATTCAACTACCCAAGTAAATGGGGTTCGGCATAAACGCTCTCAATAAGAGTTAAGCATACACATTCGACTACCCAAATAATTGGGTTTCGGCATAAACACTCTCAACGAGAGTTAAGCATACACATTCCACTACCCAAATAACTGGGTTTGGCATAAACACTCTCAACGAGAGTTAAGCATACATATTCCACTACCCAAATAACTGGGTTCGGCATAAACACTCTCAACGAGAGTTAAGCATACACATTCCACTACCAAAATAACTGGGTTTGGCATAAACACTCTCAACGAGAGTTAAGCATACATACTTCACTACCCAAATAACTGGGTCTTTCGCTTTTAATCATAACTTCTTCTTTCAATCCGTATAACGGATTAAGCTTCTAGCATTCATTAGAGTATTCAAAATTACCCGTTTAAAAACAGATGGTAGCTTATTCTTATTCGACTTGTTCGCTAGAACCGGTCGACTCGCATAACTTTTCATAACCTTCGTTAGCATAACCAAATCCGCAATGGATTTGCTTTTTTGCATTCGCTACAACATAGCGCCCACCTGCTACCCAGTTCTACCGGACATACCTGCAATAATTGCCACGGTCTCACGAACGTCATATGCTTCTTGCGTACTGGCCAGGTGCGCAATTCACACACTAGTTTCGTGCCTTCGTGTAATCATCGCCTTATGCCCGAGAAAAGGGTTTCAGTTTCGTGCATATTTCTAAAACTTCCCCAAGACCACATCATTGTCTTTCGTTTAATAATTACCCTCCCAAGGAGACCCCTTCCTTTTTTCTTTTGACATCGGTACTCATACATGTTAGTAGTGTGTACCTGGGGTTAGTTTGCCTATTTGCACCTTTGCCCGCCTTAGCGTTCATCCTATTCTGCATTCCCGGATCATCCTCTTCAAACTCTTAAGCTTACCTTGCACATAACATACTATTAGTTTCCTTCAAATACATAATCTAATACATACTTACATTTGCTTTTGCATTTAGGCCTCGATCGAGTCTTGGATTGTACGGGTTCTTGATTACGAGAGCACACTGGTTTGAGTTCAAGCATTTACCTTCTATTACTTGATTCTCTCAAACCAGGGCTCTGATACCAACTTGTTACGCCCTAATTCGTATTTGTCAAAAGTCGCAGCGGAAACACGTACCATAAAATTTCTTTCACTATAAATACCTCAACTTATTTAAGATTTAACTTTAACACAGTTCTTTCTCATAAATCCATCATCCTCTTATTTACTAGTTAAAAACATAGCTTATGTTTACTACATTATGTACATCAACGTTTCCGTACAATCTCTCTAGTGACTCGATCTTCGATCTCCAATCCTTGGATATCCTCATGACTGGTACTACCTGCGCTCACCACATAAAATTTCACATCATTAGTACGCGTTATAAACATACAAGGTTTGTTCACGTTTACTTCTCGTTTCATTAACTCTTTATATCCCAGCGTTCCCATCCTGATCATATGATCCGTAGTGAGACTTCTTTGGTATTCCTGCGTTACACTTCATTCACCAAGCACGCAACTATTACCGTTAGTACTCAATTTCATTAGATGCATGCGTACATACCTTTCATACAAACTGATACATACCTTTACGGTCACAAATAGCAACTGTCCTACATACGTACCTACGTACGTACCTACGTACGTGCATACCTAATTACATCCATTCCTACCTACATACATACATACCTACATTCATACATACATACATACATACATACCTACATACATGCATACATATATACATACATACTTATTACCTGCCTTCACACAAACCTACATACGTGCATACCTTCGTGTATGGATCCTCTCGTGAGCCCATATTCATCTAAACGCATACGTACGTTCTACCTACCTACACACCAACATACATACATTTAAACGCAAAAGACATTCATACGTATATACCTTTCTTACATCTTTACATCCACGCATATGCTTATGCCTATCTTTATGCATACGTACATGCACCTCTACATACATACATACCCTTCCTACATCGTTACGTACATGCATACACTCGTACATATCTTTATACATGCATACATACACATTTACATACGTACATACTTTAACAAACACGTACTAGATCACGCGTACCTCTTACATAATCATACATCATTAACATGGGTCTTAGACTTAGCTTTATAGCCCATAAACATCTAAGGAACCATCAAAATCATGTTTGGAAAGTCCACCGTAGTCCACGGATATCAAACCGAAGCCCACGGTACATAAATTAACTTAAATAACAAGATTTCAGCTTTTGGGACTTGGGAAGGCCGTCGCCGACGCCCCTAGGGCCGTCGGCGACGGGCCTTGCATTTACCCGTAGCCCAAAAACCCGTAGACAGGTAATTAACCCGTCAGCACAAAAACTGGTTTTCTAGAGCCCGTCGGCGACGCCCCCATGCCCGTCGGCGACGCCCTCTAGATTTTGCATTTTTCTGCAGCTCCGTTTCGTCGTCCGTACGCACTAAAACGCGCATAACTTTTGAACCGTTTACCCGTTTAACCTCCCGTTTCTTCCTACATGCTTGTAAATTCATATTCTATCATATGAACTTAAAATCCCACATCCAGATTAAGGAAAATCTTAACTTACATGCATTCGGCTTATTATTATCTTCTAATTATTTGACCCGTTCGTGCATTTATTAACATAATCTGTTTATTTGACCTCAATCTCATATGAACTTAATAATTTCATTGACGCCTATCATAAAAGATTGATTTCTCGGATGTCTAGCGTTCTCTTAACCCGTTCTCGCTCAAAGGCTTATTTTGACCCGTTATGGGTAATTGTGCATTAATTGGTCTATGACATACAAAACCCTATACTACGCTTTCATACTTGACAAAGACATTACTTTAATCGAATAGCTCATTTCCAAACAACTTTTAAGGTCGTTTGCCCAATATACCTATCAAGGGCGTTTTTGTCAACTTACGCTATCCTTAACAACAAAAGATTTCCTTGCATAAGTAACCGATCCTACTACTTAACTACAAATCTTATTCACACATAACTTGCTCGGATCAAAACTAAGATCCGTTTAATACTTCATCGATATCATACAATTCATTTCTATTTGACTTCAATTACCCTATCTAATTAAATTGCATATAACTTTACATAAACAACTAAGAAGTGATTACGGAATCACTTACCTCATGCATCCGTGTTCATATTCGTTTCCTCGCCACTTCTTGACCCATTATCCATCCGTGCTTGATTCCTATACTTCCATGTCATCGAAATCACATTCTTATTAGCATATTCATTTGTACATGTTGACTATCATATCATTAGTTGTTTCTAACAAGCATAACCCATATAGTCATATCCATATCCGTTTGCCCTCATGTAGTTCATCATGTCATTACATATAACGTGTATTGATGTAACATGTAACATATGACTTCCTAATATCTTACCTTCACAACAAGAAGTTAAATTATGCTTCTTGTTCGTAGTTGACTTCCAGAAAGTCAACAATTCATCTTATTTAACTTTCGACTTATCATTTTATACCCGTATCATCATGATAGACTATACGGACGACACTATATACATTTTATCATACGATTGGTGTGCGTACCACCTTTTAAGCATAACACACAACTAATTCATGCACAATCTTCTAATTTCATACATAGTGCATCAAATCCTTCTACTAATCAACATGTAGTATTTAAAATCAAACATCAATAATATAAACATATTATCATTTTCATCATATCATCAAAACCCACTTCATGACTATTTTTCTAATCACTTACAAGTGATCAAATCTTAAGTTCTTCATAGTTTCTTCATGCTTTTGATATATGTACTACCTTGTAAGCATAGTGTACAACTAGTTCATGCATATCATTCTAATCTCATACACAATTCATCAATTTCTTCCTTCTAGTAAACACAAATCATACATGCATAACCATCAAACCTACAATTATCACATTTCTTCCAATCCTTCTAACAAGAATCCATCATACATAACATGATACATAAATTTTTGAACAAGAATTAGACCTAGATGAGATATCCATGCTATCATCTTCACCCCAACAATTGGGTTTCACCTTTAAACATCAAATTAAGTTAAATCATGCATAATTCATGTTCTATATGGTGATTTTAACACCTATACATGAACAATTTCATACCAATTCACGGATTAAGACATAACCCACTTCATACAACTTCATAAATCTAAATTTTGAGACATACCTCATGATCCCCTTGAGTAGGTGATCCTTAATTCATGTTTGGTTGTGAATTTGAGCTTCATTTGACTCCTCAATTTGATGATTGTGTTAGAACTAGGGTTTGGTTCATGGGGAGTTCCCCCTGATCGTTCTAGAACACACGAAATGTGTGTGTGCTTGTGTGGGTGTGTTTGTTACTTAAGACATAACTTTCCCCCTTGTTCATCTTTGGTCCCTCAAGTTTGTTCCCTTGTTTGCTTTGTTAAACATTTTATTACATTCCATCTTTTAATAGTTTTAACCATACATCTAAGTAGGTTAATTAGCCTAGTTGTTTATTTCTTGAGGTACCATATCACAGCATTTTAACGAATATAAATATTCGGGTTTTGGGGTGTTACAATGTAGATTGTCGAAAGTATACTACGACATTCTTCGAGTATGCTCGAGTAGTACCAACCCTGGCTTCGCCAGAGCCAGTACTTATTTCTCGATATATTTGGGGATTGATTTCTGAAATCCGTAACATCGTCAAGGCTGCGAAACCTCGCACGATTGATGATGCGGTAGATTTAGCCAATACTCTGACTGACGAACTAGTACGGACAAGAGAAGAAAATAGAAGGAAGGAAGTAGCCCAAAAGATTACCCAGGTAATCCGTTCGGATAACCATAACGATTTTAAGAAAGGAGGGAATGGGCAATCTTCTACTAGTTCATTTTGCAATTTTTGCAAAAGAAAGCATTTTGGAAGATGCAAAGGATACTGCAATTTTTGCAAAATTCCGGGGCATCAGGAAGAAGACTGCAGAAGGAAGAAATTTTCAGTTTGTTACAACTGTGGAGAAACTGGACATCTTAGGCCAAATTGTCCAAAACTGAACAAACCGTCTGACACTAAAGCCAAACCTGCAGAAGAAGCAAAAAGGAATGCAAGAGCCTTTCAATTGACTGCTCAGGAAACAGAGCTCATTCCAGATGTAATAGCCGGTACGTCCTAGGTTACAACGTTTATACAAAAAGTATTAACTGATTCTGATGCACACCAAAGTTTTATAAATACTTCATTCTGTCAAACTCTTAACTTAGACAAATCTTTACAGTCAAAACATGCAAAATATAACTCTCAGGTCATATAATTCTTCGCTAACCTAATTCCTATGAAATTAGCCGAGTTTGATGTTGTATTAGAAATAGATTGGTTAGTAGCCAACCCTACTCGAATTCTCTGTGATAAGAACTTTATAGAAAATCCAGGTAACCACCGGAGAAGTATTTATGATTATAGGAAATAAACCACGTAAGGTCACATGATGAATCATGAAGATATTCACTTAGATCCTGCTAAGATAGCAATGGAAGAGTTCGCAATCTTTAAATGGAAAGTAAGTATTTTGTAAATTTATCCGGATACTATAGGCAGTTTATTAAGGATTCTTTTAAATAGGTATATCCTTAACTAAGTTAACACAGTTAATTCTAAATAAGAACCCAAACAAAAAGAAGCCTCTAGCTAGCCTTACCAGAAGGAACAAAAGATTTTAAAGTATACGGTAATGCTTCAAAGTTAAAATTTGGATATATGGTAATGCGACACAAAAAGGTAATTGTGTATGCATCAAGGCAATCGCAAAAGCACGAAGAAAGCCTTACCACTTGTAAGCCAAAAAAAAAAAAAAATTAGAAACCACAAGTTATCCTTAAGATTAGGAAACAATATCTAAGCAAGTTTACTATCCATATGGGTCATAAGAATTTAAGATACATATTTGAGCAACAAGAATTAAACATGAGGAAAAAGGGAAATCCTCGGTGATTACAACTGTGATATTCAGTATCACGAAGGAAAGGCTGAAGACGGTTAGAAGAACTATACAAATAATAAACAAAAACCGTCGAAGTTCGAGTTGGAGACAAAATGCTATTGAAAGTATTTCCTTGGAAAGGAATTTATAAATTCGGTAAGAGAAGAAGCTAAGTCTCTTATACGTAGGACCATTACCAGTAATCCAACGCATAGGACCAGTAGCTTATCAATTACAACTACCAGAAGAATTAGCAGGAGTACATGATGTGTTTCATATATCCAATCTCAAGAAATGCCTATCAGACGAATCCCTGGTAAGTACCTCTTCAAGATATAGAGGTAAATGAAAAGCTAAAATTCATAAAGAAAATCCTACAAATAGAAAATCGGAAGATTAAGTTCTCAAACACAAACGACTAGTACTAGTAAAAGTCAAATAGGAATCCAGGAAAGGACCAGAGTACACTTGGGTACTGAAATCAAAGATAAAGTGAAAGCACCCTCATCTATTTCAGTGAATCTCGAGGACGAGATTTTTCTTAAGGTGGGGAGGATGTAACAACTGTCACTAAAATCCCTAATTAGGATGGTAATTAGCTATTAAGAAAACCCTAATTGAGACACCCAAGTGATTCTACGCAAAACCCTAAAATTTTCAGAATTTTCAGAATCAGGATCAGGGCCCCTAAAACTCAGGGGGGGATAAACCCTAGCCAACGATTATCTTCATAACTATCTGTAAAAATCGAATTTTAGGAAACTGACAACACAGCAAGCCTACATGCACGAAGGGCTACTCTATGAAAGTAGGGTGGTCACTCGCGTAGCGCGACGCCTATAGGGGTACCCCCTCGCGCTACGCGACGGCGTCAAATTTCCAGTATAAATAGAGGAGTTTGGCACTTGATTTCCTGCGTTGGTTCGACGGTAAAATTCAATTTGTACGTCCAGATATCGTCGAAATACTACAAAAACCCACATAATCTCGAAGTTCTGCCGCAATAACAGGGTAATTACTCGATCGCTATTACGATTCAGTTTCCGGAATCAATACATTCAAAGAATGTCTAAGTGCTGCCCACACTGGGCTATGCTTTGTCGTTTGTCGGTAATCCGATAAATGAGTTGAAGCATTGTACTTTGTCGTTGTCGATAATTCGATAATGAGTTGAAGTACTATACTTTGTCGTTTGTCATTTTGATAAATGAGTTGAAGTATTGCACTTGGTCATTCATTGCGAGTATTTGATCTCGGGAAATTATCGTAACTGCTGTATTGATCACTAATCCTGTTTTGTGGGCATTATTGCTAAATTAGAAATAATCAAGGCTAATCAGTAGGCTTATACACTGCTCGTTAAATCTGCAAAGTGAGTCATTCTTCTTTTTATCAACTGTTTTACAATACTCCAAATTATTTTCAAAAGTGTTATAATTACAGGGACTAAGTCGTGGATATCTTGATTTATTGGTTAGTGGGGTATTGTGCACATTACTATTTCTCTCAGTTAGGTTCATTGACCTACTAGGGAGAAACGTCACTATTAGAGTTCATTGACCTAATAGTGGTATGACCATCGTCACCATTGTGACTTGTCACCATTGTGACAGAAAGCCAGATAAAAAAATAAGATATGAACCATTGTAATCGCTCTTATGCTGTAATTTATAACTATGGGTCATTTCCTAAAAACTGAATGAACTCACTCAGTATTTCCCCGCTGACAAAACCTTTTTCAAACATGTTTCAGGTAATCTGTTATGAGCAAAGAAAAGTGCCAGGAAGCACTACCAGCTTAGAAAAGTGGCTCAGTGTAAATAAATAAAGAAACATGTTTTGGAAAATAAAGATTTCCATGGAAATCACATTATTGTAAATTACTGGGTTTTATCCCTAAATTATGTAATGAGCAGTTTTAAATACTAAAGATCCTGTTTTAAAAAGACTTCCGCTGTCGCCTAAATTAAATACCACGGGATTTCTGTCCCGCGGCTCCTGAAACGGGTCAAACCGGGTCGGGGGCCGTGACACGTGATAAAGCCCCTAGGGGCTTTATACCAAACCACACAGCCTTAGAATCGACATAATGGGCATAAGAGCACCCACATTGTCGTTAATGTGGCGCGGTCCCAAATTTCCGGACTTGAGGTGTGACACCCCGCAAAAATGTTCAACAACACTAGCTTCTTCAATGACTGCATGCTAAATTTTCAGGATGAAAATTCTTTCAACTTGGGGATAATGTGACATCCCGAAAAAACAAGTAACTTCCTGAGTCGATTTCTTGTATATTTTATAAAACACGAACTTTGGTTTCTCTTATATCCGTGTATATTGTAACGTGTGTGTATGTATATAAATAAATGTCTTAACTTGAAATATTCATATTACGGAACTTGAACTCGTTACATCAGATAATCTAAACCCGCGTATTACGAGGCCCAAATCCGTGCACACCTTTTTGCAGCCCAACCGAAGCAGGCCCAAACCGCCCACCCACAACCCCTCCTTTGCGTCATGAGCAGCCCAAACACACCCCCTTGTCCTCGGTCGAACCCCAAAACACAAAGCCCATGTTTTCTTTTTTATCCTATACGCATACATGTGTGTGTATGTTCAGTATTCAAAAAAAAAAGTTAAATTCCATTTTAGTCCCTGTGGTTTGGGCCAATTTACCAGTTTAGTCCAAAGGTTTCATTTTTAACCTGTGGGTCCAAAAAGGTTTCACAGTTGCCATTTTAGTCCACTGGGTTAACTTCATCCATTTTTTCTGTTAACGAGAAAGCCAATTCGGTCATTTTATATGGCTGAATTGCCCTTCTAGTTAACAGAAATACATATAAAATGACCGAATTGGCCTTCTCGTTAACAGAAAAAATGGATGAAGTTAACCCAGTGGACTAAAATGGCAACTGTGAAACCTTTTTTGGACCCACAGGTTAAAAATGAAACATTTGGACTAAACTGGCAAAATGGCCCAAACCACAGGGACTAAAATGGCATTTAACTAAAAAAAACACGAACCAAACCCTACTCCCTCCCTTGGTGTGTGCGAATGCAGAGAACAACCCCCCCTCCTCCCCAGTAGATCGCTCCCTCTCTCTCTAGTCCCCTAGTTCTTTGATTCAAGGTTAGTGTGTTATCATGTGTTTTGATTTTAGTTTCTCAGATGTTCTTGGCTGTGTTTTTGTATGATGATTATATTTGGTGTTCATGAGAATAATCATAATCTAGGGCTTGCTAGAAATCATGCTTTCAGTGTTTTTTGATCATATAATTACATGTTTAGTAACTAGGGTTTTGTGTGATTATAGCGTTATGAGGATTTCTTGTGAAATTGAAATGCTAGGGTTTTATTTGATTATTGAGTATGATGTTGAACATGATAAATATGCTATAAACAACTATAAACCTGCTGTGAATCATGTTTTTGGTGTCTCGGATACATTAGTTAGTCGTTTGCATAAGTGGGTAATTGAAAACAGTTCTGTCGAAATATACAGCCAACTTCTGTTGGCTGAAACCGGGTCATAACATATCGAAAACTGAGTTTTCTGGAGTCCACAAAGTAGAGTTTCGAAATACGGTTCAAACGGCGCTGGAATCGTAATTTTATGACGTCGTTTACTATTTTAAATGGAATTTTTTGTTACAGTGCGCTGGGCTGTCCATTTTCTGATGAAATTTAAATTGTAGAAAATATGAGAGTAAAATTAAGTTTTCCAACTGGAATCACCTCGTTTGGAGACTCGGTGATTTTTAAATAAAATAAACGGTGGGCAGGGGTATGAATCGTAACGATTCAGACTACTGCCCATTGCTCAAAATTTTTTGAAAAATCTGTAAACAATTAGACTTTGAAAATTTTATAGAAACACGTCGAGACCTTTCCACATGTCGTGTATTTTTTGGGGAATTTATCATGACCTGTTACTATTTTATAAAACCCCGAAAACAGCCCAGCTTTGAGTATTAAAGCTGAAACGTATTAAGTCTGAACTTACAACCAAGGTTTAAAAGAACGGAAACGAGTTTTGAGGTGTTTTCCCTTCGCCTCACGAGGCGTAAGCCTCGAGGCGTAAGCCCGAGGCGGAATTAAAAAATAAATATAAAAATTATATATCTTATAAAAATAATAATACTAACTAAATTCATCATCAACTTCATCAAAATGATCAAAAACACAAATAAAAAAGACATAAATTGCTTGAAATTGACACAAAAATTCAAAAACATAAAAAACAAGTAGCAAACCCCCCTGAGGCGCAGCCTTTTTAGCGCCTCAGCCCCTCTGAGGCGCACGTACAACATAAACCACCTGAGGCGCGCCTTAGAATCGTTTTTTGGGCGTTTCGCCTCGAGGCGCGCCTTGAGGCGCATGCCTCAGCCGTTTTTTAAAACTATGCTTACAACGGAATCAAAAACGGTAAACCAGAAAAATAGGAACGAACCACTGAACTCGTTCAAAGCTACAACTCAATAAAAACCCTACCTATTAAGTGCAGTGGGCTCAGCCCTTATTGAAATAAACCCAAACATAAAATAAGCCCATCATCCTGACCCATTTAAAATTTTGCTTACAATTGGACATACCCATCCAAAGCCTCTAAGAATTATACTCAACCCAAAACAACCCATATTCTTTTATTTACAGCCCAAATTTATACCATTGGGTCAGGATTGTCAGGCCTAGTTCTGATTAACTAAAATCCATACGCCAGTACGATATAAATGGTCGCACCCTACCTTTCTTTCTTCTTTCTTTCTTTCACTATCCGCCGTCATTAGGGTTTTACTCAACGCCTTCAAAAGTGGTCAAATTCATGGTAAGATCGATGTACATCTATATCCATTTCATTATCAACACTTGCTTTGATGAAACCTATGCTTTGTTTTCTAGAATTAATGGCTCCAAATTGTAATTCTGCTCGCACATTGAACCTTTACAGGAATTTGGGGATAATAGTTGGAATGAAAAGTCTTCAGTATTTCGTTCGATTATGCACACATTTCATCAATTCATTCCAACTATTATGATACCTATTAATTTGTGCGAGATAATTACGAATTTGAAATAGTGTTTTACGAATTTGTGGTTTACCAACTGTCAAAGAATGTTGAGTATAAGTGAAAAGGGGGGATATGATAAGGTGCAACATAACATATTGCAAATGATGGCTTACACTTGATCTCTGAATAACAACAGGTAAGTACTGTTGACAACATTCATATTGCTGATGCAACTTATTTTGCACCTGCCCTTTTCTCACTATGCTCTACTCACTTCTATGTTACTTTACCCGTCTAAAAAATACTACTACATGCTTCAAGCTATGCAGTTAATGAGGTAAAATATCGGATATCGGTCAAGGACCGATATTTGAAATATAGGTTATCTCGGTGAGATATCGGTGGGATATCGGTAATTTTAATATAATGCAGAATTTATATATATATATAGCAATTTAACACCAATTTCAGTGATATATCGGTCAAATATCGATGATATATCGGTTATATCGGTCAAATATTGGTGATATATCGGTCAAATATCACTCAACATCGCCGATAATATCGGTACCGATATTTTGACCGATATTTGACACCGATATTTTACTAAGGGACCGATATGACCGATATATCACCGATATTAACTGCATGGGCTTCAAGTAAAAAGTAATAGCTTCAATGGCGAAGCTTGAAAATTTCAACGGGTCGGAAGTCACCGGACCTAAAAATTCTATATAAGTAAAAAAAATTATAAAACCGCAGGGTCAAAAACGTATATACCTAAAAAATTCTATACGAAACGTACATACATAACATTACTGAGCGAAAAGTTCGGGGGGTCGGGCCCCCGCCTCCTTGAAAGCTGCGCCTCTGAATACATTTACATACATGTATCAATAATCAGTTACATTCAAATGATCACATTATTTTCAGTTGAAAACATACTCATTTTTTAAATGGTTTACAAAATCTACACCTTTTGTCCACCACAACACACCTTATAATACAAGCCATTTGGTTTTTGTTAATAAAGTATGTTATTATGTTTTTTTGCAATGTAGAGTGTGTTAATTATTAGTTAAAGCCTCTTATTAAACTACCAGGCTATTATGATTTAGAATAGAAACCAGCTTTTTTTATAAATAACATTGCAAACTTGTTAATTTGCCAGTGTTAAGCCTGACAAAATAACAGGAGGGCCGTATGGGACTATGGGTTGGTGTCGCATTGGGTTTAGGTTAAAGCGCAAAATCAGTTTGGGTCAAAATGAACTGTTGTTGAAAATTATTAAATTGGTTCGGGTTAAAACAAGTTTTTACTAGTTGAGATGTTTTACAATATTATATTTGTAAAATGCCAAAATACCAAATTACAAACAAACGGCAGGTAAACGGCAAAAAGTTACCGATCCTACTAAAAATGAAGCGACTCTATGGGCATGCCGGATGAGGTGAATGCCAATGTCTTTGGTGGATTTGTAGGGGGCAGAACTCACAAGGGCAAGAGAAAAGCCATATGGTGTAGAAAACTGTTGGTTCATTGAAACTTAGTAAGGAAAATATGTAAAACTGGTTTTTTATGTATTAGTTTTGTCGAAGCAACTTAAATATTGAAACTTGCTATTAAGTAAGTTCTTGTGTCTTGTAATTCACCTCATTGCAAGTGTACATATGATGTTTTTAGTTTTGAGGATTTGGGTTCCATGGTATAACTATAGATATGAAAACTTCTTTGTAACAATTAAAATCTCAAGACTGATTTTCATGATATAACTGCAGTTGAATACAATGGGTAAGTTTATAAATGTATACGTTATATAAGAAATTTGTTTTATGTCTTAGGAAAACACATATATAACAATTTTAAATACCAGTTTAAACATATTTTATATATCTACAAAGAGCATGGAGAGGAATAGTATCAGACAGCTGTCTAGCACTTCCCCATTGGTCCAGTCAAATTATAATTTTGTCTCGTTTAAATTTACAGTTTTGCTATTGGTTTTGTTTTTTCTTCTCCTAACCAAATCACGATTTTGCCCTCAACTCAAATTTACAATTTTACCATTGTTTTTGTTTTTTTCCCTATCAAATTACGATTTTTCCTCCGGTGTAAAACTCGTTTTAGTGTTTTTTTAATAAAAACTATGGTAGTATTTTGTTTTAATTGTTTGGCTTGATATAATTTTTATTAGTGCCAAGCGTTAGTTTATCCATCGTTTTTTTTTTTTTTTTTGCAAAAGTATGGTGGTGTTTTGTTTTAATTGGTTGACTCGATATAATTTTTTTTTGAGATCGTGTTATGAGTAGTATGTACAAGTAACCGAAACATAGACGCACATGTTATGAGAGAGAAATATTCGGCTTAGTGTCCCACAACACGGGCGTGACAAAAACTAGTTGAAAATACAAACATTAGTTTCTTTATTATAAAAAATACATAACCCTTGATCCAAGTTGTCTTGTAACAATATATAGTTTTTAACAATATATAGGAGACACTACAAACAAAACAAAATCTTCTAATTGTCAAAGACTCTAGTGCCATATCCTAAGATGAAAGTGTTATATCATATATTCTTATCCAAGTTTGTTCATGATCAATGTTACATGCACTGGACGTGATAAGATAAAAGTGTGCAAAAACTTGTCGTGTTATTTTAATTAGAGGTGTTTAAAAACCGTTGAAACCCACCAAACCTTCCAAACAAGCTAGTTGACTAGTTTGAGATTTAAACAGTTCGGGTTTTGTGGTTTGGCTATTTAATAGTCCTATCCGATTTGAAACTTGAAATCGACTGCAAATCAAACATACATTTAACCTTCAGTACACGTGCACGCATACTCATATACAGAGGTATGATCAAATACACAATACTCTTAACCTACGAAACATAGCAGTGGCGAATCTAGCTCAAAAATTCAGTGGTATCCCAAAGTCTTTTTGAGATCAGAGGTATCCTTTGTATAAAAAAAAAAAGTTACACTACGGAAACAGTACGGAGACGGGGTTGAGGGTAGCCGTGCTACCCATCCTAGTACATTAATCCGTCCATGAAACATAGTGTACCCGAATTAAAGAGGAAAAATGCTTGATTTTATTGTATACTTTTTAAAAAAAATTTATGTCGTATAAAAAGTTATGCACTTTTAAATTTAATGAGAGAACTAATAAATTGACTCAATTACCCTCGCCCATAAAAATCTAATGCGCCATGTAGTCTTCTCATTGCTTCCTACGCTTTTTAGGTTAAGAATAGTGTATACAGAAACCAAGCCCTATATATCATCGAATCCTTATATATCATTGAAATACGTGTATACCTATTGTTATTAACTATCTTTTAAATTTAAAACTCTTAATTCAATCTCCTGATTTTAGTACAATTAAATTAATTGTGAATGTAAATAACTGTTAAATTACAAAAACTTCAGGGACTCTTTATGTAGTTCACTTTATGGCGCAACAATAAATGTGCGGCATGAACAGCCACTACAATTTCTATATGTATGAATTGGTTTGATCTGTAAACACAATTACAAACCTGTTCTGGTGGCTAAATCATTCGCATACAACACACCAGAGTGTCTAAATCATTTGCAGGTTTCAGGGCCGGCCCATGGGCAGCTAACTCAAGCTAGGGCTTTAGGCCACATGTTTTATAGGGCCTCTGGCCAAAAATATTTTTATATAGCCTGTATTGCATTGTGGGCTTTTAAACAAGGGAGTGGGCTTGGCCGCTAGGTATAATAATTGGGAACGCTTGAAGGACAGAAGGAAACACATCGCGTGATTCTGGGGAACGACAGAAGATTATCTAGGGCAACTAATCGGCAAAGGAAACAAAGCATGAAGGCTGAAGCGACTGCCAATAGAAGTTGGTCTGTTGTGCTTTGCAATCAAAATTGTCAATGGAAGCTTTTCTGTTTGAAGGTACATTGTTATGCTTTTCTGTTTGATAATCTTTTCCGTAGGTTTTTCGATTATTTTGTTTGATAAACCAAGCCTGGTTGATAGTTATTTCTGACTGCTGATTTTATAGAGAAGTGTTTGACTTGAAGGTAGGCTATTATATGTTTTTTTTTTTTTTTTTTTTTTTAATTCAAAAATCTTCAGAGATGGTGTTTGATATAGCAATAAACATAGCTGAAGTAATTTGCAGTTGTACATATATTGCTATCCAGAAATCTTTCTTTTGTTTAGATTCCAATTAAAACCCAAATGCACATGCTAAGCAAAGATAACATTATCATTTGTATTTTGATGTAAGAACCACTTTTTAATTTATTTTGATGCTCATGTTATGTTTCCGTTTGAGCATCATTTGGCTGAAAAGTCACAAAATGATGGTTATGTTATCTGTAAAAAATAAACTCTTTAGGTCCTTCGAAACCAATATGCAGGCTTTTCTTTGTTATTGACAGCGAACTAGCATTACCAGAACTACAAAAGTTATCTAATGTATTAGTATTGCATACTTATGATATCAATGTATCAATAATCACAGGATACTTTGTACACATGCTCTAATAATGATCTCAAGTTATTTTCCCTATTGTATAACTTTTCAACGGAATGGCCCCATTTTTACACTTTGCTTTAGGCCTCTAAAATGATTGAGCCGGCCCTCACAGGTTTGATTCTCGTTTGTACTCACTTGGTATGAAGATGCACATCAAGTGTTTGATAAAATGCTTCAACTAAATTTCTGATCTGGGTTAATTGATTTTAGCAGATTGTGGTGCAGATATTCAAGTTATCTTAAACATTGAGTTATTACAGGTAACTCTATTTCATTGAATTATCACAAATTGCATTCAAGTTATCCTTCATTATTTTTATGTCTTTTTTTTTTCTTGAAAGATGCTCAACTATTAATTATTGTATGCATATGTCTTAAGAATAGTAGTTATATGTATACAGGGTAGGGATCCTAAAAGAAATGCACCCTATTTGAGAAACTTGAGAAACATTCGCTATAGATATTTAGATAATAAAGAACTTATCTTTTGATTTATTCATAATTAGTTGACTGAATAGTGTTAATTCGTCTTCTTTCAGCTTGTATTCAGGATCCATTTTGCAACCAATATATAGGAGACTTACACGCAACATTCGTTACTCATTACAAACTATTATTTATCTGATGTCTCTTGCGTGGCTTCATGCTCTTTCGTGCCGGAAGACCCGTATCACTACTCTTCTACAAAAGAATTTGATCCACCACTGCGTTAAAAGTAAAGGTTCTACAGGTTTACAGTTCAATAAAGGTATTATACATGTGTCAGAATCATGCTTATGAAGTTTGATTGTTTTTAAGAATAGGAAAACGTGACTTTAACTTGCTAATACTTTTTCAATGCTAGGATCTCTGCTTCGTAGTAAATGCTTACCGTCAGGTGGCATTAGAACAACGTTATTAGGTTTCGATACTTTCAACATAGTTTCACACTTCCATCATTCTACTCTCGAATATAGAAGATGGTTCTCTACCATTCCAGCTCAGGATGATGTATGCGATGATGCCGGAGACTTTGATGCAAAGCTTGAAACTGGAAAACCTATTGAGTTCAGCAAAGTAGATACACACTTGCTTCCAACTGTACTTCTCATTGGCCGCCCCAATGTTGGCAAATCCGCATTGTTTAATCGGTTAGCTATTCTAATATATGTCTTTTACAGTTATATTAGAGGTGATTTACCTTGTCAGACATGTTGGGTAACTTGCCAAAACAAGTTTGGGTAAAACGATCATCATTTTTTGTATGGGCCAAAAAGGTTAGGTTGACCTGAATAGTATACTTTTCCAATAAAATGATTTAGGAGGTTTTACACAATTAACATATACTTTGGACACCTTTCAGCCTGTTTGACCCATTTTAATTTAAGCTACTTTTTTTCGTTAAATCGTCACCCAAATCAGACCATTTGTAAGTCACTGGGCTAAAATTGCCACCTTTAAGTTATATACTTGTATACATATTTTCATACACATACACGATGTGTGTAGGGGTGCAAATGAGCCGAGCCGAGCCGAGCCCGAGCTCGACCAGACTCGAGCTCGAGCTCGTTTAACATATGAAAGGTCGAGCTCGAGCTCGGCTCAGGCTCGACTCATTTAGTATTTATTAATTAATTTGTATTAATTATAATTATAATTAAACATATAATTTAGTTATTTTTTATATTTATATAGATGGTATTTATTATTATATAAATATATGTTTCATATATTAATAAAAAATATATAAACAGAAAGCTCGTTTAGGCTCGCGAACCGGCTTGAGCTCGATAAGCGAAGCTCGGGCTCGGGCTCGTTTACTAAATGAGCTTGTTTATAGGCTCGCGCTTGAGCTCGTTTAAGCTCGGCTCGTTTGAGCTTTTTTTCGAGTCGAGCTCGAGTAGCTCGCGAGTAGCTCGGCTCGTTTGCACCCCTTGATGTGTGTTTGTCACAGTTTATTTATCTGTTTTTATTTTTTGTATCTAATATCGTTATATTTGGTTGATGTGGATATGGTATTTAGTTTGATTAGAAGAAGAGAGGCACTTGTGTACAACACTCCTAATGATCATGTGACTAGAGACATACGAGAAGGGATTGCGAAATTGGGTGACTTGCGATTTAAAGTGTTGGATTCAGCTGGCTTAGAGGCTGAGGCTTCATCTGGTTCTGTTCTTGGTAGGACTGCAGAAATGACAGCAAACGTGTTGAGAAGGTGTAAATTCGCATTATTTCTTATTGATGCAAGGTTAGTTTTATCTTCATCACTTGTTCATGCTCATATCTTCTTATGTGCACTAGATTTTGACATAGAAACAAAATAAATCCGTGCAGTTGCTTAATGCATGATATATAGATTTAATAAATAAATATTCCTGAACGTGTTTCGGCCGGTACACAATTGCCACATAGGCACCTCTAATAATTTGTTTATGTGATGGCTAGAGACGGGTTGCAGCCCATGGATTTGGATGTCGGAAAGTGGCTAAGAAAGCATGCTCCTGAAATTAAAATTATTACGGTAATGAATAAAGCTGAATCACTTGATGATGGTTTTGGGTCTTTTATTTCTGCTGCTAGTGAAGCCTGTACGTTGGGATTCGGAGATCCTGTTGCTCTCTCAGCTGAAACTGGTTTAGGGATGAATGATTTATATGAAGTTCTTAGGCCATTGCTTGAACAACATATGCTTCAAACTGTAGACGGTAAGAATATTTTACGAACCCCTAACATTCAGAAAAAAAATAATATTTTATTCATATTTGTTGCTATTTTGCAACTCAGAAGGTGCGGATGAAACTAATGAAGAGTGTGAAGAGGAGTCAAAGCTACCACTGCAGTTAGCATTTGTGGGCCGGCCTAATGTTGGCAAGTCAACCTTGTTGAATGCAATTCTGCAGGAAGAGCGTGTTTTAGTGGGCCCGGAGGCAGGCTTAACAAGAGATTCTGTCAGAGTTGAGTTTAAATTCGAAGGAAGAACCATCTACATGGTAATTTAAATTTCTAAATTATCATCATATTACCTCAATGATGGATTACATTTGCATTCTGTTATTTTTTTTAATTAATATTTGGCTGTTTTTTAGGTGGACACAGCAGGTTGGTTGCAGAGAACAAAGTCGGAGAAAGGAGCATCATCTTTGAGCATTGTTCAGTCCAGGAAAAACTTGATGAGGGCTCATGTTGTTGCTTTGGTCCTTGATGGGCAAGAGGTTGGTCAAACACTTTTTTTATAGATAATTATGCATTAATTGGTCCAGGAAAGTCTCAATATTCCTAATGCGTTTGTATGAAAACTAGGTTTCAAAAGCTAGAAAAAGCTTGACACATGATGAAGTAGTGATAGCAAGACGAGCTATAGAAGAAGGGCGGGGTTTGGTTGTGATTGTGAATAAAATGGATCTTCTTGAACAAAGATTATATGATCGGGTTGTTAAAGCTGTCCCTCAAGAAATTCAAACAATCATCCCCCAGGTTAGTTGCTATTTTGCAGAGTAGATGTTCCAAATTGGGTTGGTTGAGAGGTACGATACTTACATTTTACCAATCGAGTAAAAAGACGCCAAATTGATATGCATTACCCATGAGTAAATAAGTCTAAACCGCCACCACTAAGAAAAATGGATAAATCACTAATTTGGGACAAAGTTATATCGTTTTCCATGTTTAGATGTATATACGCCCGAATTCTTTAGGTTAAGAAACATGTTGACAGGTGACAGGGATCCCAGTTGTCTTCGTTTCAGCATTAGAAGGGAAAGGCAGAATAGAGGTAATGCAGCATGTCATTGAGACATACAAAAAGTGGTGTTTGAGGTTATCAACTGCTCGCCTTAACCGTTGGCTACGCAAGGTTATTGTTATTATTATTATTGTTGAACCTAGACCCTAAAGCCACGATGAAAAGGTCTGAGTAAACGTTGTTTGTTTCAGGTAATGAGTAGACATTCTTGGAAGGATCTAGCAGCTCAGCCCAAGGTGAAGTATTTTACACAAGTGAAAGCCAGACCGCCCACTTTTGTGGCCTTTGTTAGCGGAAAGACTAGACTTTCAGACACAGACTTGAGGTTCTTAACAAGATCTTTGAAGGAGGACTTTGATATGGGTGGGATCCCTGTTCGTATATTGCAACGAACAGTTGTCAAAAATGTCCCTGGCAGTAACAAGACTAATAAAAAGTATGCCGGGAAACTTGCTGCGGGAGAGACGTCTGATAAGAGGATACTCACAGTCGACACAACAACATAAGATATGTTGTTTTGGTTGTACGCTACTAGTAGAAATTAGTGTCAAAGATAGGTGGATTATGCCATTATGGTGGTGTATTTGCCAAAATCGTAGTGTTGTGATTGCAATATTACCCCTGTTACCACTTTGTTTCTTGGCTTTCAAAAAAAAAAAAAAAAAAGATTCATGTGGTATTAAATTATCTTAATTATTATCACTTTTTCATAAATCGGTTCCAACCCTTTAATGCAATCAAACACCAACAATACAATATTGGTGGTTATAAAATAACACTTTTTACTACCCTCTAATCATACATACATAAAATTGGTTATCCATAAAAGAACAACTTCACGGTTAAACATAGTTTGTCAGAAGAACTTACATGATTGGTGATAAAAGTAATAAAACTCTAGGATGTCTATGATGGGTAAAAAACATCACGGTTAATTGGTTAAACATAGTTTGTTAGAAGAACTTACATGATGGGTGATAAAAGTAATAAAATTCTAGGATGTCTATGATGGGTAAAAAACATAATTCGTAAAATGAACAAGGGTGATTTACACTTTTCATCCTTTATATTTGTATCGTATTGCATTAATACGCAACTTCAATGATTAAAGTCACTTTAATTCCTTTATTTGGAAAACTCATCACATCTTTCGTCCTTTAACACTAACCAGGTTAAAATATTAAGTTAAATATGGTCATGTGCCATGCAAAAATAACCGAAAAAAAAGAAGAGTAAGGGAACTAAGGAAAGGAAAGAAAGGGAGTAGAAAGAAAATACTCTTTCCCTTTCCTTCCTTAAAAAAACACAATTTGATTTTTCTTGACATGATTTCAAATACTTTATTTTCTCAAGAGTAAAGTACATTTTCAGTCACTGACCTTCAGTCACCTTTTGAAAAAATCGATCAAAAGTGTCTATGGTTGTCGATTGCTCTCAATCAATATGGGGCAGACAGGGGCGTGGCTTTGTAGGGGCCGGGGGACGCCCGACCCCCGAGCTTTTCGCTCAGTAGTGTCCGATATGCAGTATTCGTATAGAATTTTTTAGGTATATACGTTTTCGACCCCTGGTTTTATAATTTTATTAGGTATATACGTTTTCGATCCCTGTCCGAAATCTCAAGCTTTGCCACTGGGCAGAGATGAATATGGTGATGGATGAGTGTAGCTGCCTAAAAACAATTGTGAGTAATCCCACTAGTTTCTCTTAAATTTTCAAACTCAGTTAACCTTCTTATTATCAGTCTTAGCTGTTGCACAAAATTTGCAGATGAACTTATTATTAATCAAATGAACACCCAAACCCACATACATTCAACCTTCTTCACAATCTCTCATGATCACCAGCCTCTCAACCTCATGTCATCCTTTCTGTATCATCCGTCGGCTTTTCTCGACCCACCGCAAAAATCTCTCAAGAAACATACCTCCATACGAAAACCCAGATCGATCTTACATGGAATTATCTCAGAAGTTCTACGAATCGATGAAAACATGCGCAAACGTTCAATCCCGACCCTTGGCTCGAGCACTTCATTGTCAACTTATCACAACAGGATTAGACGTTTCGACTTTTGTTCGGAACAATTTAATCAACATGTATTCCGGATGTGGGTTGATCGATGATGCGTCATTGGTGTTTAATGAGATCGAGTTGAAAAACGTGTTTAGTTGGAACACGATGATTGAAGGGTTCATGTGTTCAGGGCGGGTTTTGGATGCAGAGAAGGTGTTCGATGAAATGCCTCAGAGGGATGTTGTGTCGTGGAACTCGATGATGTCGGGTTATTTTCGTAACGGGTTGTTAGAGAAGACGGTTGAGGTTTTTGTTTCGATGATTAGGCGGTTTGATTGTGTGCCGGATGCGTATTCGTTTAGTTGTGTGATGAAGGCATGTGCCGGTATTAAAAACGTTAACTTGGCTAAGCAAGTTCATGGTTTAGCGAAAAAGTTCGAGTTTTTAGGTGACGATTCGGTTGAATCTTCGATGGTTGACATGTATATAAAGTGTGACATGCCGGATGTTGCTGAATCTATATTTGTCAAAATGAAAAACCCGAATATGTTTTCATGGAACTCCATGATTTACGGTTACTCTAAGCTCTACGGTGCTCAGAGTGCGTTGAAACTGTTCGATCAAATGCCTAAAAGAGATGTCGTTTCGTGGAACATGATCATTTCGATACTGTCTAAGCACGGAAACGTCATGAAAACACTCGATATGTTCATCGAGATGTGTCGTCAGGGTTTCAGACCGAATTCCATGACGTACGCGAGTGTCCTCAGTGCTTCAACTAGCATATACGAACTCACCTGGGGGGCCCACTTACACGCGCGAATCATCCGACTACATCAAAACATCGATGTGTACGTCGGCAGCGGTTTAATTGACTTGTACGCTAAATGCGGGCGCTTCGAAAAAGCACGTAAAGTATTTAAAGAAATAAAAGATCACAACGTAGTATCGTGGACTTCGCTCATCGGGGGAGCGGTACATTGCGGCAACGAAGCCGACGCATTTTCATTGTTTAAACAAATGAAAGAGGTACCCGTCGCCTCTGATCAGTTCACGTTAGCAACGGTTCTTGGAGCTTGTTGCGCGTTAAAAGATTTAAATCCCGGAACACAAATCCACGCGTATTCAATCCGAATTGGTATGGATCCTTCCATCCCCGTAGCTAATGCGTTAATTACAATGTACGCTAAATGTAGCGACATTCGGAGTGCAAATAGCGTGTTTGAATCGATGTCGCATAGAGATATCATATCATGGACAACGATGATCACGTCGTTCTCTCAAAACGGAAACATTGAGAAAGCCCGAAAATATTTCGATAAAATGCCCGAACGGAACGTTGTATCGTGGAACTCAATGTTAGCGGGATACGTAAATCATGGATTTTGGGAAGACGGTCTGAAGATCTATGTTTTAATGAGACAACAAGGAGTCAAACCCGATTGTATTACTTTCGTAAGTTCGATCGGCGCGTGTGCGAATGCAGCCGTACAAAATCTCGGTACCCAAATCGTTTGTCAAGCTGAAAAATTCGGTTTCGGTTCTGATATTTCAGTAAAGAACAGTATTATAACCATGTATTCAAAATGTGGGCGTATTAACGATGCGGAGAAAACGTTTGATTCGATAGCTACTAAGAATTTGATTTCGTGGAACGCGATGATGGCGGGGTACGCTCAAAGTGGTCATGGTAATCAAGTGATAGATACGTTTGAGAAAATGATCGGGTCAGGGATGATTCCGGATCATATAAGTTACGTATCGGTTCTGTCAGGTTGCAGCCACGCGGGTTTGGTATCCGAAGGTCAACGCTACTTCGATATGTTGATTAACGATCATGAAATTATTCCAACGTGTGAGCATTACGCGTGTGTGGTGGATTTATACGGGCGTGCCGGGCTCGTCGATAAGGCGAAAGATTTAATCGATGAAATGCCGATGGAACCAAACGCTGCGGTGTGGGGAGCTTTGCTTGGTGCGTGCAGGATTCATCGGAATTCAACAATGGCGGAAACCGCTTTGAAGAATCTCGTTGAATTAGATGCAGAAGATTCCGGAAGTTATGTTCTGTTAGCGAATCTTTATACAGATTCCGGGAATTTAGAAAACGTGTCAAATGTTCGACGAATTATGAAAGATAAAGGAATAAGGAAGAATCCGGGTTGTAGTTGGATTGAGGTGGATAACAGAGTGCATGTTTTTACGGTTGATGATACTAATCATCCGAGAATTAATGATGTTTATAACGCGTTAAGGGAGATTATTAGGAAGATAGAAGAGACGGGAATGTATGTTAAGGAAGACGGTTTTGGTAGCAAGGATAGCGCGTATCATAGTGAGAAACTGGCGTTGGCGTTTGGGTTGATGAGTTTGCCTGCTTGGATGCCTATTCATATAATGAAGAATCTTAGAATATGTGACGATTGTCATTTGGTGATGAAGTTGGCGTCTCGGGTTACTTCGAGGGAACTTGTGATTCGAGATGCGAATCGCTTTCATCGTTTTAAGGATGGGGGTTGCTCGTGTCGGGATTATTGGTAACTTATGTTGTTTATGTTAGAATCCTTTACCTGTAAACTGTATCTATACCAACGGGGGTGGTCCATTGGGAAAAGCAATGCCTTTAAACACCTTGGGAGGGGGAGGTCTTGGGTTCGAGTCCCACAGACGACAAGAGTAAAGAAATTTGCCGTTCAAAAAAAGAAAAAAAGAACTCACAATATCTGACCAATGTTATGGTAACAGCGTATTAATAATAGCAAGTTACATTTGTTTACATGTGTGAGTGTCAATAATGTTAGCAAAATATTACCCAACTGTAATGTACTGATTGAAAATTGCTGAGGAGACCAACCAAAACTTTGAAAAAAAAATACCGAGTGTGAAACCAAAATTAATGATAGGTTTAAAGGTTTTCACGGTTCAAGCCGAACCATGAACACCCCTACAATACATATATTCATGCCCAATACACAAAGAGGCTGTTTGGTTGCCTCTTAATGACCATTTAGATGCTAACATGAATAAGAGGTAACCTCAAGTCTGAATGGTTAAGAGGTAACCTCTAACTGGTAAATGATCATATGTCATATTCTTCTACCTTCTTATTGGTAAATTCTTAATGGTTCCATTAAGAGGTAGCCTCTTAATGACCATTCAGAGGCTACCAAACAGCCCCAAAGTCATGGTCGCGTATTTACTACGTGTAAAGTGTCAACAATATTACCTAATTGACTAATTCTTCTACGTTGATGAGAACTTTTTTATATATTATTTTATTCATTATGTCTCATTCACACTATCTTCCAAACGTAAGAGAGCGATGTAGATATAGAGATGTCAACGATGATTTACGAATGAGGACATAGATTTTTACAAAAATTTCGTAATCACAGAAAAATATTATGGCTTCGTCCGTACTATGGCTAATTGCTTGTAGTTTTTATCATTAATCAGTTAATTTAACCAAAAAAAATGTTATATGGCAAGGAAAACTCTTACGACACTCTCTCCCTTCCCCACACACGACTCTCATATTCGAGGCCTTATCATATCACCCACTCCTAGGAAATCACACATGAGAAAATTATGAAAGTAGTAATTTTCTTGCGTGTGTTATGCCACTACAACCATATTACAGTATAGCTTTGCAATACACAAAGCCATGGTATGGTAGCATATCTACTTTCGTCCAAACATTTGCTTTTATATCTATCAGTTTTCTGTTTAACACATGAGAAATTTAGACCTTTAGACACACTGAGAGAGAGAGACATGTGTTATACGCTGATAATATTCTATTGACCAAGGCGATCCAAAATGTTGGAATGAGAGTGGTGTTGTGCTATGTATTTGTGTAATCAACTAATCAAAATGTCATGTGGTGACGTTGATAGCTGAAAGACACGGGGTTACATGCACCAATCAGTCTCTGTCCCGATTGTTTGAGTGTTATGTGTCTTAGGTCCAAGACTTGATACAAAACCACAATCGAGCCGGGGGTCTCACTGGAAGCAGCCTCTCTATTCCTACGGGGTAGAGGTAAGGCTGTCTACATCTACCCTCCTCAGACCCTACCTTAGCTTTGCTATTGGTGGGATTTACTGAGTATGATGATGATGATGATGATGATGAACTAATCAAAATGTCAGATTGAATAAAGTTTAGATAAACTAATTAAGAAAAATAAAGTGTGAAATATTATAAACTTTTTATCGGATAAGAAAGCAAAAAAGTATGAACAAAATTCATAAATAGTGACAAAATCTGTAATTAATCGAAAATAATAACTAGAAGTAAATTCTTATAATAACAAAAACTAAAATATGAAAACTAGGGGTCAAAACGAGCTGGGCCAAGCTCGAGCTCGGCTCGTCATGTTTTTATGAAGCTCGAGCTCGAGCTCGGTTGGGTTCGAGCCTACTTATTTGAGCTCGAACTCGGCTCGCGGGTAAAACCCAAAGCTCGAGCTCAGCTCAACTCGAGCTATTTTGAGAACAACCTCAGACGAGTTAAAAACTCGACTCGAACTCGCTTCAATATCGCTTAAATGAGACAAAGCTCGGCTCGCCAATGTTATCATCACTATTATTATATTATATATAAACTAAATAAATTTTTGTTCGGGCTCGTTTAGGCTCGCGAGCCTAAACGAGCTTTGTATTTCAGGCTCGAGCCCGGGCTCAATAATTAAACGAGCTCTATTTCAGGCTCAAGCTCAGGCTCGGGCTCGGGCTTGGGCTCGTTAAAGCTCGGCTCGTTCGAGCTTTTAACCGAGCCGATAACGAGTAGCTCTCGAGCCTCTAGGCTTGTTTACACCCCTAATGAAAACATTGTTTCATCTTCTATGTTGCGGATGAAATTTAACCAAATGGACCATATCACATATGAAAACAAACTATACACCTGAACAGAGACAACCTTAAAAATAGTCACCATCAAACGTTTTTATATATTTAGCATATATGAATAATTTCGTCACTAGGAAATTCCCTGGCAATTTCCTTGCATATTTATTATTTTTTTTGTCAATTTTCCTAAGTTTAATTTATATATTCTTGTGTTCTAATCAAGAAAATCTAATCCTAAAATGCGTTGAAAGTTTCATCAACATTTGATGTTGCCAAGACACAATATTACCAGGGGTGGACCTAGGTAGAAGGTTGGGTAGGCGGACGTACCCTTTAAAAAAAATTAGTGTATTTTATGATAGGGCAAAATCCCGATCGCACCACTTGAAAATTTGGTTAAACTCTTCGTTCGCATCCCCCTAAAATATTATCTGGATCCGCCGGTCAGCATTACTACTTCAAAGCCATAATAAACTTAGTAGAGCACTACAATTTTTAACACATGTGTGACATACCTTATGAATGGTGTGCAACATAAAAAATAGGATGCAAGATCATCTTTATCGTATTCTGATTTTGTGAGCACGAATTTCAGCATTTTAGTTACCACGAAATAAAAATTAAAAAAAAAAGATACAAAAAGAGGTTTGGACGGGATACGAAGAAATACAATGGTAGTGATATCTATCGAATGAAAATGAAAGGCCACTACTACCATTTCTAGTTCAGTTGATGTTAGGTTGGCATTTTACCCCATGTAATTTTGAAGCCGATCCCATGAAGTTTTGGCACAGGCTCTCATGAAAAGGTTATTTAAGACAATTGTATAAGAGTTAACTTCCTTAGAAAATAAAATAAACGTACGAAACGTACGAATTGAAAGAAAGTCAAAAAAGTGGCGATGGCATTTTGGCGATGGCATTTTGGTAATCCCAAAATTACCCTACAGATTACATGTGTTTCGGGTACAGCATTACATGTGTTTCGGGTATGTGTGTTTCAGGCAAGCAACAACAGTTATTTCGGGTATGTGTGTACCGGGTACATGTGTTTCGAGTCGGTGATAATTACCAGATTGTCACCACCACTTTTTCCTTTTTCCAAGTAATTTGAAGTTGCTGATAATTACCAAAATGACACCGCCACTTTTTGCTTTTTTCCTCAATTCGTACGTTTCGTACGTTAATTTTGTTTTTATTTGATCCTTTACCATTGTATAAACCTAAATTAACATACATAAAACAACTACGCCCATTTTATACAATTAAACAAATAAGCCGATTTTAAATTAAACCCAAACGCCCAATAACTACTCTAAAAGTTAAGCCCAAATAACAATTAACCCGTCCATCTTAAATAATTAGAAATTCAACCTAAACACTAATGAGAGATCCTGAAATTTTTATCATTTGGGTCGGAATTTTTTAGGATGGGTTGCCTATCAGTAAATATTAACCTTTTTCGCTCTGATGTGTTCCGTTGGTAAATATTAACAGTCGGTGTGACCCAGTCATGAATTACTAAAGTAGCATAATTGGACTTCGTCAACCTAAGTAACATACATACGACATTCGATTATATCAACGTTTCAACTTCTTTAATGCCTGATAAAATTTAACCATACATGACATAGGGAAACAAACAATATACCTTAACAAAATGTTACTATAAAACGTTTTCAACGGTATATATATTTAGCATATACTAAGGATTTCATCACTAGGAGATTCCCTGGAAATTTCATTTCCAACTGTATATTTTAAGTCAATTTTATATTTTTAATACGTCCAATTAGTTTCCTATAAATTCTTAAGTTCTAATCAAGAAAATCTAATCCTAAAATGGCGTTGAAAGTTCTATCGGCTCTTGATGTTGCAAAGACACAATATTACCACTTTAAAGCAATCATAATTGCCGGTATGGGTTTATTTACCGACAGTTATGATTTATTTTGTATCCCTCCGATCATGACACTGATCGGAAGGATTTATTACCCAAAGGTAAATCAAGGGGACTCGGACCAGAAGCAGAAGCACTGGTTCGAGGTCCCAACTGTGATTGCATCCACAATGATTGTGATCGCATTAATAGGGACCTCGATTGGTCAACTGATTTTTGGTCGCCTCGGTGACCGTGTTGGACGCCGTTATGTGTATGGCGTTTCTCTTATGATGATGGTGATGGGTTCTTTTGGATGTGGATTTTCGCTTTCGAGATTGACGTCGATGATGTTTGTGAGCCTTGGGTTCTTTAGGTTTTTGCTCGGGATTGGTATTGGGGGCGACTACCCGTTATCGGCAACAATTATGTCCGAGTTCGCTAATAAGAGGACTCGTGGAGCATTTATCGCGGGTGTGTTCTCTATGCAAGGGTTCGGTATACTACTTAGTTCGCTTGTTACCATGATTGTTTGCCTCATTTTTAAAGCTTGTGCCGACGAACTAATATCACCGTCTGAACTCAAACCAATGGAAAACGTTGCTCGGGTCCCACCTGAATCAGATGTGGCGTGGCGACTTATTCTCATGATTGGTGCTATCCCGGCATCAATGACATACTATTGGCGGATGAAGATGCCCGAAACTGCCAGGTACAAACCACAATTCGCTCTATTCAAGACACTAGACCATCCAGTTCCGCTAGGGAACGGGCATGGGGTGGTTCGGTTCAATGGGTTTGTACCATTATGTTGGAATGGTACAAACCCATTGAACCGAACCAATGTAAATAAGGTTTGTTTGTATAACAAATTTAACTCTCCTTGAATGATGTTTTCACAGATTCACAGCTTTGGTGGAGAGAAACACATCACAAGCAGCCAAAGACATGGAGAAAGTGCTCAATGTATCACTAAGTTCGATCCAGGAAGACATTGAGATGATGAACACACCAAACACTCGTGCACCTCTTTTGAACACCTACCCTTTCTTCTCTAGAGAATTCTTCCGACGACATGGTCGTGATCTTGTCGCTGCATCCATCAATTGGTTTCTGGTCGATATCGTTTTCTACAGCCTCAACTTTTTCCAATACCACACATTCAGATCCCTTTTGACTTCTAAGAGTCGCGTGAATATATATGATGATGCATTGCAAGTTGCAAAACTCCAAGCAATCATTGCAGTCAGCGCAACGATCCCTGGATACTTTGCGACGGTTTACATGATTGATAAGGTTGGGAGGGTCAAGATCCAGGCAGGCGGGTTTGTTTTCATGGCGGTCAGCTTGTTCACGGGTGCAAGAGTTTACAAAGGTGGTTCCGACTCGGATCCGAGTGTCGGGTTTATAGTACTCTATGGGTTTACATTATTTTTTTCGAATTTTGGGCCCAACACTACGACTTTTATAGTCCCGGCTGAGCTTTTTCCAGCGAGGTTTCGGGCCACTTGTCATGGGATTTCAGGTGCGGTTGGGAAAGTGGGAGCGATAATCGGGTCAGTTGGGTATCTTTGGGGTTCTCATGATCCCCCAGATGGGCATGCGGTGTCGCGTATGTTGTCCGCGATGGGCGGGGTTTGTGTGTTGGGGTTTTTTGTGACTTATTTCTTTACTAGAGAGACGATGGGGCGGTCGTTGGAGGAGAATGAGAATGTTGACGAGCTTACGGGAGTTTGGTTCGTGAGATTTTGGCCTAAAAAGTTTTGGGCTACAAGATCTGAAACAAATATTGGTGATTGACGAATTACAGTTTCAACTAGATAGTCCATCGTGCATGATAATCATTTTCTAGTAGTATTTAGTTTACAATATGTAAATAAGCATCTCAAAGTATCATTTTATGTAAAAATGTATCATCCTTGTATTTTTTTTTTGGGAATTTGGTGTTTTTTTACATGATACATAGTGTCAAGTGTTTAGGATTGATTGTATAAATTACTTGTATCATTGTTTGTGAATCTATTTTCCTTTCTATTTTTGAATAAACGGTTCAAATAGTTTATATTAAACTTTTTGTATTACTTTACAATATGTAAATAAGCATCTCAAAGTGATGATTAGATATAATGTATGTTTGGAATAGAGCTTTTAGGAGCTTCTAGCTTTAAGCTTTTAAGAAAAAGCTACTACTCAATAAAAAGTCTTGTTTGTTTGAAGGAGCTTTAAGCTTTTAGGAGCTTTAAACTTTTGGTTGAACGCTACTACTAGTAGCGTTTAGAAGGAGCTACGAGCTTTTAGGGATAAAATGACTATTTTAACCACTAAAAATAAGGAACTATTTAATAAACCAACTTTCTAAATTTTTAGTTATGTCCATTTTGGTCATTTTATGCATTTTATTAAAAGCTCCAGCTACTCTATCAAACACTAAATATATCTAAAAACTACAGCTACTAGCTACCAGCCAACAACTACTTTTGCCAAACATACCCATAGCTAATAAATTGAAAGGTTTTTTTAAGACGAACCTAACGTGTATCATATGTGATTCATGCATTTTGGAAGTGTAACTTAAAAAAGTTTCAATCGATGAAATTTGTAATTATTAGCTTAAGCTACAAACATTTTCAAAGATGTCATTTCTTGTTTGTTTCATTTGAGAATAGCTACATCTTGTGAATCCACCTTTGACATGTCATTTATTGTTTGTTTTCATTTGAGAATAGCTACATCTTGTGAATCGACCGTTGACCTAGTTTTCTACACCTTTGATTATATCTATACTATATTATAATGCATGAGGGAGGGATTCCCAAAAGTTAAGAACTTCTTCCCCCTTATTTATAAATAAACCCCTAAAATGAGGGTAAAGTGGTCTTTTAAACCATAATTATTTTTTAGTCCTTCAATTTATTACATTTAGATCCTTGATATTTAACATAATCTATACTTCTATACTATATTATAATGCATGAGTGAGGGGTATTTTAAGATACCCAAAAAATAAGAACTTTTCCCCCTTTTATTTATAGATAGACCCCTAAAATGAGGGTAATTTGGTCTTTTAAAAACTATTTATTTTTTAGCCCCTAAACTTATTACACTTTAATCCCCGAGTTTAACAAAATTATAGATAAGTAGTTACATTTTCCCCCCTCCACCATAAATTTATAGCATATTTTATAAACTATAATGTTTCATAAAAATCTAAAGGTACCGTGACGACCTACTCATTTTTGTCGACGTTTCAATAGTTGTCTTGGTCAGTATTGACGTGCGAATTAAAATGTACAAGTAGATAATGCATTAACGTACAAGTGATTAAAGTAATGTGTCCTATCACATATACATGTTCGAGACTTTCTATATTGTTATCATTATTATTAAACTCAAATAACAAAAAATACAAAGATATAATAACACAATAATAATACTAATAATAAATATATTAAATACCAAATTGAACAAATGCAAGACAATTATTTCTTCAATAATCGTTTTATTAAGTTGATATACTAAACAAAATGGGGTAAATATTGGTAGTACATCCCTCCTATTACGTTGATATGCTAAATAAAATGATTTTACATCCCTCTATTCATCTCTATTGAATCTGTTCCAAGTTTATCCTTGAAACTCAAAAGTCAAAACCTTAAACAAACTCCTCCTTATCTATCGTAACAACCAACAAACTGATCGGATTTTAAGGATAACCTATTAAACGTAACTGAGACTATTTTCAAAACCTCACAAAAACCTTAAAAAACCAGCTCGCACATGTGGTTCTCTCATCGTATGTTCTACTCAAAATAGCCACCGACGGATCACCATAAATGAACCCTGCGACATTGCATCACGGCGATCGGCTTTCCTTTTGTCTCATACGTAATGGTAAGCTTCTCTATTTCCATTTGATACGAATACCTGTAACCGAGTGACCCGGAAATAACATTTGGGATTTCCGTTGGTAGGTCTCAAAATAATAGATCATCTTCGTTCAAGCCTCTGAGCCAACCTATTCGTCTGCTCTAAAACGCAACCGATTGCCAACATCGCCACCACGATTGTTTGATTCATTAGTTCAACAAAAGGTATTGCTAATTTTTTTCTATTCCAAAGTTATTCCTTGTTACGTAACTCAATAGTATGACATATATTCTTTTGATTAGCCACTTCTAACATCTAAATAACTTTATGCTTGAACCTCATGTTGTCATCCGCTAAAAGCAGCAAAGACCCATGCCATACATTTGAAGGATCTATTTTGTAAATAGTTATTGCGAAAAGGTTTAGGGTATTGATCATTTTCTTTCTGAATTCATTTGATTTTAACATGACATTCACAAGGTTTGTTTATTTGCTTTTGCAGCTATTGTTTATTAGGGTTCACAACTTTAACAATGGGGGATAGATTGGGAAGAGTACATAGAGGCGGTTGCACCAGTGTTGAAACACAAACAAGGGTAGCAAGCATACTATAAACTTAAGATTGTATAAATTTAAAATATTGTGAGTGTCAAAACAATGGAATGGATTAATAGATGTATGCCTTTGATCTTATAAACAGATACACCAATAAAAGTTGCCTTGTATATGTAACCAATTTCAGAAGTCAAAAGATTCAAAAAATGACCGGTTTAACCCCAATTTTGACTCAGATATATTTGTTTACACCAATTTTGACTTGCTTTTTTGGTCACTATCATGTATGGGTAAGATATATTTGTTTACGGTTTATATCACTTAAAAGTGTGATGTTAATTTATTTTTTGCTTTCAAGAGAATTTAAAATTGTAATTAACAATGGCGCCGCTTAGAAGTGGCGTTGTCGCATCACATGCTTAAGGGCTCAGTATTTACTCGAACCTGATAAGTCTACGACCTGTTTGAATCTTTTTTGCTATAATTCACTATTTTTATTTGATCCGGCCCGTTTGTTGTGAATTTGACCATTGTAACGTGACCCATTTTTGGCCCTTATGTACTTTGCTACAATTGTAATCGCATAATCTTTGACCCGAAAAGGAAGGGGATCTAGTGAAAACTATTGATAACAACCAACTCTTTTTGAGACGAGAACCTTTTTTTAATCAAAACATTAAAATTGATACTAATTTAACTTTTTTTAATTTGTTAATAGATACAAAGAAACAAATGTAAAAGGTTTGCATATACTCCCTCTAGCGGATAAGGTAAATCATATTGAAATTTGCATTTGGTAATGGCTCACATTGTGCTTGCAGATAGCATTTCATAGAAGCTTTCTTCCAGGTATTTATACAAAAAAAATGTCTCTTCAAAGAATAATTTTGCTTGTCAAATATGCTTTTGTCATCTGCAATCATTCTATATCGACAGGAATTTTTTATCTCTCATGGTCATGGTTTAGATGAGGTAAAAAAAAGGTTATCTATAAAGGAAACATCGAATGCGGGTCAGACAAATTATAAGACACCTTAGGTGTATCTTAAATGTATTAAACCTTCAAAATCATTAATCATATTCAACACACCAATTATCTATAAAATGTTAACATATTCTTTATGTTGTCCTTAACAGTTCTACAAATTGGTCTCAACAACTGAATCAGAAAGGAAAGGTACAATAGTGTTGAAGATGACCAAAATCTAGAAGAAAAAAACGGATGGTAATGAGCTCCCAACTATCACTCTTTGTCAATTTCTGAAAATGGCAAAAGATGTGTTTTGATAGGCATTTTTAGCCCTAATCGGTTCTAACCCATGTAAATAGATAGCTATGTTTACCTGATTGCGAACTTATTTATGTTCTACCCACTCGATGGAAGTGCCAAAGATGCTTTCTCTTGAATTTCTGTAAAGTAGGTCTAGGGTTTATGCTTTTTATTTGTAAATTTATTTAGTGATGTTAAATCTAAGTAGAGGTTGGTTCTAGCGAAATTCCTTTTGATTGTTATTTTATTAGCTCATGTCTGGTTGACTTTATTTATTTTAGTATGCTTGATCAAATAACCATAATAAATATATAAATAAAATTAGAGATATTATATATTTAATACCATATGCTTTTGTCTAAACCTCATTAAAGTAACCATTGCAATAATATTGGTTCAAGGTAATTAGTTTGTAACAATGAAGTTACAGGACATTATTCTATGTCTCAACTCTTCACAACTCATATTTACACATCTTGTGCTTTTTAGTCTCATTAAGGAACATCCAAAAGGCTATTGAGTGGAAAGCATCCCCTTACACATCTAACAAAGTACAAGATTCTACGAATAAGAAAACTAACCTATGTGTTATACAATATATCATGAGACGCTTAATGAGTATCGCAGTGCAAAGTGTCGTCCCCGCCGCATCGCGCGGGCACCCTACTAGTTATTCAATATGAACAAAACTGACATTGTGGGATTTAAAATTCTCATTACATAAATCTAATATGAAATTCACGGTTTTAAGTTTGGCCTAAATGTGTTAGGCTCAGTTTTAAGTCCAACTTTACACGTTTAGCTAAACGAGTCTATATTGAGTCAACTAGGAGGATCCACAAGTTGACCCATTTTGTTTTACAAGTTTTTTTTCTCTCTATGTGATATAAAGCGTTAAACCGTGATATAAAGCGTTAAACCCTAAACTGTATTGTATGCAAAGAGATAAACAAGGGATACCTGAGTCATATTCGGGTTCATGTGTTCAACAATGTTTTCGGATACGGGTTCCTGTAAACTTTCAGAGATCCCATCAGATTCAACCCATCAACCTATGAAGATTACTCACTAATAGTAGTTATGCGTGGTCTCGTTGAAATGAATATAGAGACTGGTTTTATAAAGTGGTTTTTACATGCGAAACATACGACAGATGTAGTATGCTACAAGTGTATTTTAGCATATCGATATCAAACTCTTAACCTTTGAATCATGATATACAAGTGTATTTTAGCATATCGATATTTAACTCTCAACCTTTGAATCATGAGGTCATATCAACATGGATACGCTCAATATTTACGATATCAACATTCGAGAAAAGTTAGCCTTTATGCGCCGACCATCACAAAAGCTACCTAAACAAGCACGGTTATGCTATTAGTGTCTAAGTTGACCAACACCTACACTAACCTAGCTTCTAAATCAAATTAGACCATGTGTAGTGGTGAAGAAATATAATGCCCCCACCATGGGGCATTATCCGACACTTGTCATCCCAGTCAACATGGGGCATTATAGCATAAAGTGGTGTAGTGGGACATTATTCCAATAACCCCCATATTATTTTTAATGAAAAAAAAAGCATGTGGGATGTGGGTGTGTCAGAGCATGTGGGTAATTTGATTGGTGGGTCTTAGTGGTCCAAGCTACCAACATAACATGTGTCAGAGCAATTCGGCGTTTTAAACATAACGCCAAAAACAATTTTTTCCAAAAGTAACGCCCCAAAACGCCTAGTGTAGTGGGGGAGGGGGCGTTTTGGGGCGTTTTTTTTCAATATTTTTTAAAAATAACGCCCCACTACGGGTGGTTTTAGTGTAAAAGTTGTTCTTCAAGAAGTGACTACAACAACAAAAAGTTGTGGCGAACTGGGAATCGTTTCAAGTCTAATTCAAATAACTTTATACAAGAATATTCTCTATACCTCTCTCACTTATATTGTAGTTTAACCTCAATACCATTTCGGTTCGTTTACAAATCCAATCACATCATAACACTCACTAAAAGAACATATTTAGGTGACACGGTTACTTGTATGGTTAATGTAAGAAAATAAATAATAAAAATAAATAAATAAATAAACCTTGTTACTTGTTTGGTAAAAGGTTTCACTGAAGACTAAACTAAAGTTACAATTAACCCTCAAACCACTAGTCCATAAAATCTTACCGCTACAAAAAAGATCATTTCCATGGCATACTTGTCATGTCCTGAGAGCTACGTTCATTACCTCGGGTCACTGGACTCCCGGGCCCACCTGATGACTCACTCAGGGTCCCATGAGACGGTGGGCTGCTCGGTCCCATGCCATGGTTAGCCGATGGTTCAACAAGGTTAGCCAATAGAGGTTCTTTACGGTTTTCTGGAAGAAAACTTCCTACTATAACCTGCATTAGATAACCATCAAATTTTACCATTTGGGAGAAAAAGGATAAAAATACTACACTACACAAAGCTTCATTAACAACTAGTAAAATTACCCGCGCGTTGCGGCGGGAGTTTAGGGGTTTTTTGATACCCGGTAAAAAGTTCGAAAGAGAAAAACATCAAAATAAAGTTGAAAGAAAATTTTATTGAAGTTTAAGGGTTTTTTGACAATTTTATTAAAATTTAGAGTCTAAGAAGTAAACTAAAGGGGGTGAAAGTGTAAAACGTGTGGATACTATTCATCAATCCACAGTCCACACCTTTTAATATATATAACTAGGTTATAGACCCATGTATTACATGAGTTTGAGGATAGAAAATGAAATGCTTTAAGATAATCATGGAGTTGATCGAGTTCTTCGGAAAAAAAATTGTTTTCCATTTATATAAATTTCAATGAGTTTTTTAAAATAAATATGTTATTGTTGAGGTTGGTTGCGTTTGAAGGACATAACGATTAGAAATTTTGAATTATCTTTTATATTTCATGTTTATTTCTTGCATCACACATAATAAATATAAATTTTGATATGAATACATATAACCCTAATATGAACTATACATACAAAATTAAAGAAAAATATAATAACATTACTCATTTTAAATGATGTGTTTACGAAGTAAGAATTTTGTTTTTGAATACAAAAGAATTAGTATATTTTATTTCAAATTAATATTTTCTTATTTTAAAAAGTGTTATCAAAGTAGAAAATTGAATGCAGTTAGTTTATGATCTAAAGATTATACTAGTAATAAGGCCACGCGCGTTGCGGCTTGGGTACATCGCAAACATCAAATAGATTAGCGCAAGCGTTATGTAATGTGTAAACCATATAAAAACGTTTGTTTTGACGTATCCGATATAAATCAATGTAACTTATATAAGCATTTAAATCAAATAACAAAATCCAAACCAGGTTGGTTCATTTAGTGGGGTTCCACCTAATTACTACATAACCCTTACATTTTCATTAAGACTTAGTGGCATCAATGCGCATAGTGACTCGTATGTCAAATCATAAACCAACTAAAAACGTACATAAAGATAAGCACGAAAACGTAATATATTTGACCATGTTTATTAACATGAAATTATATTGACATGTACATATAAAAATGAGCATGTGAGAAAATAAAGTGTTTACATCATAACGTATAACAACTTAAAACATACATAAAAATAAGCATGAAAACGTATTATATTAGACCGGACTCATTTATAGGAAAACGTTAGGTTGAAACGTAAATGTGCACTGTTTACGTCCAATGCCGATACATGAATATGTACCGAAATGTCCATAAAAATAAGCACGTGAGGAAATAATCTTTTTTATGTTAAAGAATGAAAATAAGGTGTTCGCGCGTTGTGGCGTGACATTTAAGGGCACATTATCGTTCGTTAAGCACGTTGGCATGGTGACATTAACGTGTTTAAGCTCACGAAAGAAACATATAAAGATACGGTACGATTAAACAAAAGTTATTAAGTTGTGACGAACCAACTACCCATTTCGAATTTATAGCAACATGTAAACGTGATATAAACTAAAAACACAAAGGGAAAAAAAGAAAAAAAAATTAAAAACTAAGGAAGTAAAAGTGAAAAGTTAGAAATTTAGATGATAGATTTGTTATTGTGTAAGTTTTAGGAGAAAAACAAATTAGTTAAAAAAATGAGGGAGCCAAAATGGAATATACTTAGGGAGTCAAAATGGAAATTACATCAAAGGACAAAATTGTAATTTGAGGTGTGTTGTCGGTGGCCTTTGCCACCAACTTTGTCCTTTTAGATATAGTAGAATATATTTTAAACGTATATATATTGTTTATGGATTAGGATCAAATACAAAGGATCCTAATTGTAAGAAGTGTAAGAAGGATTTATAGAGTGACAAGTGTCCAATAACCTAAAAAAACCCACTACACAAAAAACCCCACTACAAAAAAAAAAAAAAAAAAAACCTTAAACATCCACCACCACCAAAAACCTAACCCCCCCCCCCCCCACACACACACACACATCACCCACCCTAATTTTTTTTTTTTTTTTTTTTTTGCCGAGGGGGTGGGGGGTGGGGGTTTAGGTTTTTGGGTGGGGGGTGGGGGTGGGTGTTTAGTTTTTTTTAGATTTTTTTTTTAGATTTTTGGGGGTGTGGGGGGGGGGGGGGTTAGGTTTTTTTAGGTTTTTGGGGGGTGGGGTGGGGGGGGGGGTTAGGTTTTTTTTAGGTTTTTGGGGGTGGGGGTGAGGGGTTAGGTTTTTGGTGAGGTATAGTTTTTTTTTTTTTTTTTGCCGGGGGGGGGGGGGGGTTAGGTTTTTGGGTGGGGTGGGTGTTTAGGTTTTTGGTGGTGATGTAGTGGGTTTAGTTTTAGGTTATTGGACACTTGTCACTCTATAAATCCTTCTTACACTTCTTACAATTAGAAGCCTTTGTAGAATAACTTGACCCTATTGTTTATATATATGTTTAACATTTGTGAAAACGATAATAACAAATTATAAACATGATGAGGTTTTAAATTTTTGATTACGTCAAATAGTGATGGTGTAATAAATTTTTTGTTATCCTATCTTCTTTGGATAAGTTTATTTTTATTTATATAAGTAGAGATATTATATTAAAGTATAGGTAAGTAGATAACTAATATTAATAATTGAGAATTAAGAATACTGAAGAGATACAATCATGGATATAAGATTATTTTAATATATATATTCAATTCAATAATTTAATAGTCTTTATATTAATTTACTTATTATTTATTATGGTTGAGGTAGCATGATAAATTGCCAGATGGCATTTTGATGAAATCCTTTATTATAAGAGAATGCCATGTGTCATTAAGGGGACTCTTTTATTAGTATTAGATTGGTCAATATGATGACGTGTCAGCCAACACGTCTGTTACTTTGACCATGTTGACTTTGTGTACGAAAATAACAAAAAGTTTAGAAATTAGGGAAAACCTGAACAGGAGATGCAGCAGTTAAGAGTCCTGCTACAACACCACCAAAAACCCGAGCATTTGATCCATCATTCAATGTGATGCTTAGTCCACCTGTCCGAGTGCGCTGACCGGACGCCTCTGATAGCACAAACGAACCCGAAAGTGACAATATGTCAAATCTCCCCTGAAGAATGTATGGAGACGTTGTCAGGTGTAAGTGTGTAACAGTACATCAATAGAACTTTCGGAAGTATAACTAACTTACACCAACTCTGATATATTTTAGTCTAATACATTATATATTTATAACTAGTAAAACTCCCCACGCATTGCGGCGGAATTCACTCGATAACGGTTCGGGTAATTACGATATGTGTTTTACTATGAAAAAAACCATAAAAAAACGGAAAAAAAAACCCAAAAATAAAGTCACGATATGTCAAATAGAATATCAACACGTGTTATACAGATTGAAACCATAAAAACGAATATTAGTAACGGTTTAGAAAGTACCAATATCGGTTCTGATGTTGCTTGGTAGGGGAACCGACATGGTACCGGTACGATACCTGCTCTCAGTTCATTGCATTAAAGAACAAAACAATAAATTTTTATTTTGACGTGTTCGTAGATAAATAAGCACGTCGTAACGTACTAACGTAAGTCATTAATAAGTATAGAAAATAAATTCAAAATTAGAATAATAAAAATAGTATAAAGCAAAATATAAACACAGTAAAACTAACCAATAAACTTAATTTTATAATGAAGACATGGTTAACGGATAAATAAAATAAATAATTAACATATATTAAGTGGTCTCCCCTTCTCTAAATAATATAACGCCACATGTCCTAGGTTGAAAAAACTATTCAAATTGAGTTATGTAAATATAGTAATTACGCACGAAATCACAAGATTAAAACTTTGACCAATCATAATTAGTTACGGTTAACACAAAGTTGATAATTTTATTATATATAATTTCACTAAACAATGAAAAGAAATGAAAATCAGACAAACCTCATATGTTGCAGTTCCACCAGAAGTTGCGGCTTGACGAAGTGTTACGTTATTGATGACGCCGATGCCAGACATGATGCATATCGCCCTAGGCCCGTTCTGAGCGAATGACATGATCTTGTTTAGTACATCCTGAAAAAAAAACATAAAATTTAAACATGGGTATTTAAGAAACTTTAAACTGTAGACGATCAAAAAAAACGAACCTCTCCAGGCTGCACCACGATGATATGTGGAGTAAAACCGAATCCAGATGATCCTACAAAAAATAAGCTTTTTTCATTAGTATAAGAAAAATTATATCGGTTTTTGTTGTGAAGTAAAGGCTTGCTAAATATCCACCCACAAGAAATCCACTTTTAACCGATTACTGCCGTGGACCGGCTCGTTGATTTCAGTATTCATCAAAGCAACTATCAAAACAAAAGTCAACTAAATGAGGCCCAAGCAAATACTAAAATAGATGTTAGACACTTAGACAGGTTTGGTTCATTGAATTTGAAAGAATACAACGGAATGGAAATGGAATCTAATTCCATCCCTTAGCCTGTTTGCTTAGAAATGAAACGGAATTGGAGATTCATTCCTTATCTCGGTTGAAAGTTTAAATTTCATGAGAATCCATAAAACGTGACGTGAATGCCCCTAACAACATTACCCTCTTGTTCAACCAAACGCTCCCCGACTAGAAGCAGTGCCCACCAAACATAATTCATAAAAGTACAAAAACATGCAAAAATCACCAAAAAAAGATGCCACATTTTGTACAAATACTGCTTAAAATGCAACCAAAAAGCAGAGATTTACCTACAGCTTCTCCTTTCGGTTTCTTGTTCAACGAACCAGGTGGTCTCCCTCTCCCCTTCTTCACCGAAGCAAACCCCTCCTCCATCGGAACAGAACTAACCGGAGCCGCAGAAATAGGCAGAACAGCAGCAGCTAAACGTGCTTGCTGCTGCTCTTCCAAACCTCCATTCAACGAACCCACCATGACATTACCAGCTGCCACATTCCCCGCCACAGCTGCACTGACCGCAGGCGGAGACACAGACCCGTTAGGACCGTACTTCCTCGGCCTCCCCCGCCTTTTCACCATTGTTTCACCGCCACCATACTCGTTAATATTAATATTCTGGTGTAACCCCACACCACCACCGCCACCCGTTACATCCGTAGCGACGTTGTACCCGCCACCGGGGTACGGCAAACGCGCGCTACTGACCGGCGGTTGAGACGTTACCGGCGTCATTGCCGATTGAAACATCTCACCTTGTTCAGATCCGTTCATTTGTATACAGTTGTTCAAAACCCTATTGTTGGAACACAAATTAAACAAATTGGAATCACATAGCAAACCAAAATCAATTATTCGAAGAAAAGATTCAAACTTTATGCTCAGTTAACTGATCAAAGACACAAATTTACCATAATTTAAACTAGATTAATCTTGTGCAGTAAACCCTAATTACAAGACTTATAATTTCACTTTCGGAGTCAAAATTGAACTTGATTTTGAACGAATTTAGAGAAATTAAATTAAAATAAAGAAGGGGGAAAAGAATTACAGTAGACGATAAATTGGAAAATGATATTGTGTTTCGTGATTTTACAGCAGAATATACAAAATTAGTCAAATGTAAAAAATATAAAGAAATTAGGGGAAAATATGAGTTTCTTACCGTAAATATCTGGATTTTTTGTGAAATTAAGGGGAGATTAATGTATGAGGAAGAAGCAATTTCTAGGGTTTGCGGGGAATTTGAAAGAGAAATGAATTGATTAATAAATTGTGGAGTATTATAAATTATTAGGGTTTTTGAAATTCAATACATATCCACTTTTTCATGACTTCTGTTTACGGCTTTTTTTTTTTTTTTTTTTTAATTTGAGTTAAATGCCATTTTAGTCACGGTGGTTTTAGCAATTTTGTAAGTCTAGTACAAAGGTTTCATTTATCGTGTGTGCATTTAAAACTGATTTAATGTTACCATTTTAGTACATTGGGTTAATTTTATCCATTATTTCTGTCAACTAGAAGAGCAATTCGGTCATCTTATATGACCGAATTGTCTTTCTAGTTAACAGAATTACATATAAGATGATGACCGAATTGTCCTTCTTGTTAATAGAAAAAGTGGGTGAAGTTAACCTTGTGGACTAAAATGGCAACGGTGAAACCTTTTTGGACCCACAGACGAAAATGAAACATTTAGACTAAATTGGCAAAATGACTCAAACCACAGTGACTAAAATGGCATTTAACTCTTTTAATTTTCTTTTAGAATAAGGAGGTGATAATCATTGTTCTCCACTAGAAAACTTTAATAGGAGAAATCCCGATCACAATAACTTTTCGGTAGTGTTCATTCCGTATAATGGAATGAAATCTGGATAAATTTGGAATTTAAATTTCATTTTTTGTGTTGTTCGTTTCAACAAAGGAAGGAATTGGAATCTCAATTCCATTCTTAATCGTGTTCGTTAGCAAAGGAATTGAAATTGGAATTGGAATTGATGTTGTTCGTTTCAACAAAGGAAGAAATTGGAATTTGAATTCCATACTTAATCATGTTCGGTTAGCAAAGGAATTAGAATCGGAAATGAATTCATTCAAATTCCTTTAACTAAAGGAACACAAAATTCTTCCAAAATTTTGAAGGAATTTAAGAAATTCATTGGAATCTTCGACCAGTCATCGATGTAAAAAATGTCTGGAACCGAGCTACTCCGTCACCGACCCACAACGCCTCGCCCTGACCCAACCAGTTAACAACCCGAAATGCCCCGACTCGTTAATGGTCCGACGCAACCTGTTAACAGCCCAAAACTTCCCGACCCGTTAACGGTGCGAAACGTCTCAACCCAACCCGTTCGGCGGGCCTAGATTGGTAGATTCCAATTCATTTGCCAACTCAACACATCAAGAATTGAATTTAGATTCCAATTCCTATTGAAATGTTTTTATTCCGATTCCAATTCCCTTACATTTCATGGAACAAACACTGCCTTGAGTTATTTTTTAGAATGAATCTTAGACCTCCAATTCCTTGTGTAGTTGTCCCCACTATCCCTGATGTTCACCATAATAATCACCCAATCTTTCAATCACGTTCCAACTAGATCCTCACTCTTTTTTTCTTTTTTCTTGGTGGTATTTCTTAACGAGATTTGGATGACCATGAAGATGAAGATGATGAAAATCACAAAGAGGGGGCAATGTCTCTTAGTTCCATGTACGTCTATGCCAATCATATAACTAGACACGTAACCAAACCACAATAACTAATATTTGTAATCGAACAGATAATAATCGGAAGTGCAGTATTGCAAAAGTAGGAATGCGCCTTACAATTGCTTTAGTCAAAATTTTGCCATTTACACATCACAATTTAACGTTGTTTTGTTTGGAATTAAAAAAAGATAAGTTACTACTGTAATTAACAGTTTGTTACAAAAAAAGTAACAACCAAATTACCAAAAGAATATCTTACCTTAGTAAATCAAAGAAATCTAGATTCCATAACCATGGAAATGTATGAAACCAGAAATCCACAATCACAAAAATATGAAACAAGAATCGTAAGAAAAATATGTAGAAGGATAGTCGCCACTTTGCAGAAGCATAAAGTGGGGAAAGAAATTGGCTTTTCCGTTGATGATTGCTCTTCCATTAATAGATTCCAATGATTTACTACCTACTTCTGTTTGCTATTACTCTAAAGCCGTGTATACGAATATGAAAGATTGCCCGCTGATTTACTGATTAGTTTGCAACCTAAACCCATAACAGACTTGGCCTGTAACCTATATCATATATACCAATTTAGAAATGGAGGCCCTAATTTTTGGTGGCCCTAGGCTCTTGCCTAGCCTCATTACATTATTGGGCCGGCCCTGCTACACGCACACCAGTTGTTTGGTCAATTGGCTTAGTGAACAGGTTTTGGAGTGTATATGGTGAAGGTTTATAGCTATATTGATGTTTATGAGGGTGAGTTTTATGAAATGAGTTATGAATGTGATTGGATGGATTTGGGTTCAGTATATGAGGGATGGATTTGGGGTTTATAGATATTATGTTGTGGATATGTATAGGACTATCTGCTGCTGCAGAGTAGATAGTGTCATGGGTATGGGGTTCATACTTGTGAAGATGTCAGCAAGTATTTTGGGGAGTTTAAAATTTTAGGCATATTGATGCGTGTTCATAGTAACATCAAATTCCATGCTTGCTTGTGTTAATGTTTATTTGCATTATCTTATGCATGCTGTTTGATTCCAACAGTGGTGGTTCAGTCTTAGCAGATTTAGTACCCCTTAACAATCTTTTTAATGGTAAAATATCCTAATTTATCATTGTATTTTATAATATTTTTCATGCATGTAGGAAAACTACATTAATTACAGGCTGCTAATTCTATTGTAAACGTTGATGTAACTACAGTACAAATCAAGTTACTATCTTTTCAACTGAAAGTTATTAAACTTATCTAGTATTTTTTAACATACATATACATCTTGATCAACTTTTTGTTGAAAGCTTATCCAAGTGCTCCAAACATGGCCTGCACAAATGACAAATCCATTTAATCCCCCAGAGAGTTTTTTTCACCTTATTAATAGTTTTTATGAATTTATGATTATGTAAGGATACTTATAGGTACTAATTACTATAACCAATCATTGTTTGTGGTTTCCTTCATTCTTTGTTGGAATGAAATTAGTTGATTTGGTGCCTCAATTTGTGAATTTAGTTCCTTTGGGTTGTGATTTATGAAAATGTTATTGGCTTGTGTTTTAGTGAATTTGATGAGGTTTCACATAGGTGATCTTTGTTCCAAAGGATAACCCATCTCGGCAAGACTTAATTTGAAGTTCAAATAATCTTTCCATGTATAAACCGCAAAATAATAATAATAATAATAATAATAATAATAATAATAAGAATAATAATAATAATAATAAAAAAATTGAAGAGACTTAACAAGGATCAAATTTCTCATAGGTGGAATGTCGTTGAGGAAAATGATGGATGATCCTCTCCTTAGCAAGTATAGGTGCTGGCCAAGCCTTTTTTAATTGTTACTCACTTATCTATAGTGAGGGATACATAGGTCACATCAATTAAAATGGTTACAAATAGCTAGGATTGCTTATACTATAATATGATGACTATCAAAAATAATTACCTTGGTTTTAATTTCAGTGTGATTACGGCGGATGAAGCTCATAAGTGATTCTTTTCAGTGATTCCTTTCAGCACACAAATGTTTATAAAATATATTACAAACATGTTTGACTGATATTGTCATTGATATCAACTCAACACTTTTGATGTTTAACTGTGAGAGTAACATGTTTAAATATGCCCCCTCCCCCCGAATGACAATATTTAATTTTTAGGTTGTTGAGTTGGAGAAGAAGCAAGATACTCATGCACAATTTCTTAGACAAAAACAAAGAAATGACATAGTAGCGAAAAAACTACAAGATGAAATTCATAGAATCAAAACACAAATGGTCTATTTTCCTGCTCATAATTTTTCTAAGCAGTGGTTTTAAGATAAACTTTTACATAAATCCATGTGTGTACTTGTTTGGTTATTTAAGATATGCTGAAGATGGAAGCCAAAACCCAAATGAACCATCTTCCTTGCATGTGGAATAAGGTAGAAACATTAGTCAAAGTACCAGAATCCCCCCTGCCGCCGAAAGCATCATGAACAACTAACCAAAACAACTGGGAAAAAGAACTTCTGGAATAAAAAAGTTGGAAACCAAAGAGCCGGATTGTTAAAGTATTGGTCAACTACTAAAGACAAAGTGCTCGGTCAACTAGTCAAAGCTGAAGACAAGTGCTGGTCAACAAGTCAACACATGAAGACCAAAGAGCTGGAAACCAAAAGTGTTGGAATCCTCCGGCAGTTTCCCTTTGTATTTCAAGTAGTTTTGTATTTCAGTTGATTTAGTCATTTTTCCATTGGTTTTGCAAACTGCTGGAAGTTACATCATTTATTAGGTTGTTTAGGGTCACTTTCATGGTGACGTCACCGATAATTATCTCCTCTTATAAATAGAATAGTACACGTTGTAATTCACTAACTCTTACAACTGAATATCCTCTGATCAAAGAATCTAGAAAGAGAAAAGCATAAGTAGTAAGAGAGAGAGAGAGAGAGAGAGAGAGAGAGAGAGAGAGAGTTTGTGTGTGCACCTAGTGAGTGGGAGTGATTATTGTACTTTGATTGTGCTGAAATCATTGAATATATATGAATATATGCATCATATGACAATAATTTCCTAAATCTTGTTGTGTATTTAATGATGTGTTTCTTATTTACATGTTAAAATGGATTTCTGATTTATTAAAAAGTTTTTTTTTTTTTTTATAAAAAAACACACACTCTTAGATCCAACAATTGGTATCAGAGCAAGGTTACAATTCTTGGGTCATGTAGTGAACCAACAGGGGATCCAAGTAGATCCCAGCAAGGTTGAAGCCCTCAAGATTGGCATGCGCCTAGGCCGCCTACAGAAATCCGCCAATTTCTAGGCTTGGCTGGTTATTATTGGCGTTTTATTGAGAATATATCTTGCATTGCGCAATCTTTAACTCTCCTAACTAAGAAGGACAGGAAGTTTGAGTGGGGGAAGAACAAGAAATGACTTTTCAGTTGTTAAAGCAAAAATTGTGCCATGCGCCAATTATCCCTCTCCCTGATAGAACCGATTATTTTGTGGTTTATTATGACGCATCTCGTAAAGGCTTAGGGTGTGTATTGATGCAAAGGAATAAAGTTATTGTATATGCCTCTCGGTAGTTGAAGATAAATGAAAAGAATCATACCACCTTTGATTTAGAGTTGGGGGCAGTAATCTTTGCACTTAAAATATGAAGGCATTACTTGTACGTAACAAAGTGCGAGATCTTTACAGACCATAAGAGTCTGAAACATATCTTTGATAAAAATGTCAGGACCCCCTACCCCATCCTGGGCGGGAGCCGTGGGCAGATGCAGCAGTGGTATCGGTGTTCATTAAATTCACAACGGAAAATTTTACTAGGACTGTGGTTAGGAAAATTTCAGAGTTGTAAAACACCAAAGTTTTAATATTAAACAGATGGAATAAAATCCATACTACAATAAAAGATTTTTATATGGATAAATAAAAATCAAGAACATAAATAAACGTGTAAGTTATGCTAATAAGAGTTTTATGCATTTTAATCTATAAAAGGAAAGTACAAAAGTTTGCAAAATCTGGTGGAAATTTATGGTTGACGAAATTGGGGCCCTAGATCAAGGAAAGTACGTGTTAAGACCTTTTTGTCGCCTGCTTGTGTGCCCGTAACTCCGGTTGTAAGTTACACTCATATAAAGTTTGGGTCTTTTCTGTCTTGTTTCTTCCCATTATCTAGCCAACCAGCTAGCTCTTGAATATGCTCCTCTTCAATTTATGATCAAAACTGTCAAGAACACGATATCAACCACAACAACTAATTATAAATAAAAAGATAATCTGCGCAACTGCTGTGAACTGACTCAGTCACCGCAAAAAACAAATCTGCAGAGCCGAAAATTTACTCAAAGACAGCAGACAAACATATCTTCACTAGGCTGCAAACAACTCTCGAACACAAGAACAGAAACCTCTGATCGTTCTAGAGAGAAAGAGGAATGAGAAGGAATTAGCATAAGCGTGTGTGCGGCAGAAGATTACGAGCGATACTGTTTTTTTAGCCAGGAACCCCAAAAAAGAACTTATAACCAGACAGTAACAACAGCGTCCCTTGCACGCCACGCACAGCCCAACCATAAAGCCCATCAGCAACAAAGGAATGCAGCCCAATCATTTAAAAACAACCCACATACCTCAAAGAAAAAACATAAAAGAAATATTAGAACCAATAATAGGATAAAACATATAAAACATATTGAATTGGCATATATTTTAACACCCCCCTCAATTCAATATTTGAAACAATCAAATATGTTGAGAAGTTGACAAACCTTTTCGTGAGGACCAGGTGACAAACCTTTTGTAAAAACATCAGTAGCTTGATCCTCTGACTTAACACCAAAAGTCTGAATCACTCCCTTAGCAATTTTTTCTCTTAAGAAAAAAAGATCAACCTCAAAAATTTTGGTACGCTCATGGAAGACAGGGTTGGCAGCTATGGAAATGGCAGCCATATTATCACAACATAGCTAAACAGGGAGCTTAACATCAACGTTCAACTCCCTTAAAAGATTCGAAATCCAAATAATCTCGCATGTAGCAGCACACATTGGTCGGTATTATGCCTCAGCAGAAGACCTTGAGACGGTGGACTGCTTTTTTACTTTTCCATAACACAAGATTAGTTCCTAAAAATACACAAAAACCAGTAACAGACTTTCGAGAACCTAGGCATTTAGCCCAGTCCGAATCAGAAAAAGCTTTTATATCTAAAGTATCCCCCTTTTTAAGCAAAATTCCTTTTCCAGGAGCACCTTTTAAATATCTTAAAAGTCTTAAAGCAATTTTGAAATGAGCTTGAGTAGGTGAATGCATAAACTGGCTGAGATAATGCACAGAATATGCTATATCTGGCCGAGTGTGAGAAACATAAATCAACTTACCGACAAGTTTCTGATAAACTGTTACATTGATTAAAGGTTGATTATCTTTTTCACAAAGATGAGACAAAACATGTTTTGCCTCAATAGGACAACTGACCGTTTTACAACCAGTCATACCAAATTCAGCAAGTAAATCTAAACAATATTTCCTTTGTGTTAAACACAAACCAGTAAAATTTCTAACAACCTTAATACCCAAAAAATATTGCAACTTTCCTAAATCTTTTATTAAAAACTTTGACTTGAGTAAAAGTTTAATTTCATCAACCTTTTTTGAACAACTACCAGTTATAATAATATCATCCACATAGACAAGAAAAACAATGAAAGTAGAATCTTTTGTCATAACAAACATGGAGTGATCACACTTACTTTGTTCAAAACCTAGATCAACAAGAACTGACATAAGTTTCTCATTCCACATCCTAGAAGCTTGTTTCAATCCATACAAAGATTTTTTTCAATTTGCAAACTTTAGACCCATAAGAAGAATTATAACCATCAGGAAAGCACATATAAACTTCTTCATTAAGGTCACTATATAGAAAAGCATTGTTAATGTCAAGTTGATATATTTCCCAATTAAAGTGAACAACCATAGATAATACACATCTAACTGTAACCATTTTAACCACAGGAGAAAATGTTTCAAAGAAATCAATGCCTTCATTTTGACTTAGCAACAAGCCTAGCCTTATACCTTTCTATTTCACCAGTTGATTTATATTTAATTTTGTAAACCCACTTACACCTAATTGCTTTCCTATTAGGTGGTAAGTCTGCAATCTCCCAAGTTTTATTCCTATGTAAAGCTTCAAGTTCCAAATTCATAGCATCAACCTAGTTAATATCATTCTTAGCTTCAAAGTAATTCTTAGGTTTACAACTTTTATTTAACACAGAAGTAAAACAAAAACTTTCAGAAGACAAATTAGCATAGTTTAATACTTTTTCTAGGCCATATTTAACTTTCTCATCAACCACATAATCATCAAGTTTAGAAGGAAATTTAATGTTTCTAGAAGATCTCCTTAAAACCGTGCTAGTTTGTTCCCCAATATCTCCCTCAGAATTATTAGTGTCTTCATGTTCAGTGTCATGTTCAGCCCTGTCCGAATCTGATTCTACATTGCTAGGTTGCTGATTACCAGCCATACCTAAAGCAATCTCTGAATCAGCTCCAGACTGCTCAGACCCATGACTTGTTGAAGTACTAGTTTGTGTATTCTCATCATCGGGAGTTGGGTCAACTTGAGGGCTTTGAGTAAAGTTTAAATCGGATAAATCAAAAAACTTAAGGGTGTTAACTTCAGACGGAGTATTAAGATCAGAATATGCTTTCTTTTCTTTAAAAGGAAACACAGTTTCGTAAAACCTAACATCCCTAGAAAAAAAAACATAATTCTTTGATCTAAACTCCAAAGTTTGTACCATCTTTTTCATTTGAATATCCAACTAAAACACACTTTTCAGCATGTGTGGTAAATTTATCAGAGTTGTTTAACACAGTGCTGAAACAAAGACACCCTATAACCCTAAGTTGACCTAAAACAGGAGCAAAACCAAACACAAGTTCATATGGAGACTTCCCACTCAAAACAAACGAAGGCGTCCTGTTAATTAAATAAGCAGCAGTTAGAATACATTCAGACCAAAACTTAAGTGGAAAACCACCTTGAAAGAGTAAAGCCCTAGCTACATTTAACAGATGCCTATGTTTTCTTTTAACTACTCCATTTTGCTGTGGAGTATGAACACATGAAGTCTGATGTGTAATCCCATTTTCATAACAAAAAGCACTCATTTGTTTATTTATAGATTTAGTACCATTGTCACTCCTAAAAATCTTAACTGATTTACTAAACTGAGTTTTAAGCAGATTATAAAAACCTTTAATATTGTAAAATACTTCATCTTTTGACTTCATGAGATATACCCACACAGCTCTAGTATAATCATCAACGACAGTAAGAAAGTATCTAAAACCATCCCTACTTTGAACTCTATAAGGACCCCAAACATCAAGATGAATAAGATCTCTTAATCCCTTAGTTTTATTGTCACACCCCAACCAATGGCGGAAACATCGGGATGAGACGAAGTGTGAAGATTGCTAGAGACATCATAACGCTATTTGTGATAATATTTAATAAATCGATTTCATTTCATAAAGTAAATTGTCAGCATTACAAGAATTCAAATACAACAAGTTCAAAGAAGTACATAACAACATAAGCAAAATTGGTACAACATATTAAACCTAAACGTCTATATGTGTATCTAGGCATCAACGCTACTTCTTTTCATAGCATCGTCATCATCAACCTGTAACATGTTTAAAATACAATTCAATGCAAAAGCAAAGGCGAGTATACAAGTTTGATACGTACATAACAAAAGATAAGTTTTAAACAATTCCTCATAGCAAGCATTCGATTCAAGATAAACAATAAATTTGGTATGTGTCTAACATATCAAACCAATAATGAAACGGAAGATGCTCATGACATAACCACAAGTTTACGGGCGGGTCGTTAATCCTATAGCGCTACATATGTCACGATTAGGCTTGTACGAAGTTAATAATAAGTTTAACACATAAGTATCACCCAAGTTTAAAGTATCAAGTAATCAAATAAGCATGCGTGTAATAGGAATGTTTATGTATTATGATAAAGTTTGTGTGTAAGTTTATAAATAACATGTTACACCCCAAAAAGTGGTAAACGAAAAAGGGGTCAAGTATACTCACAAGGCTTGCATATGCTTTCCGATTATCCAATTGTTGACGAGTAGAGATTTAGAGTCCGAATGTATAAGGGTTAAAGTTCAAGTATGTTTAGAGTCGAGATTCGGTGTTTAAAACAACATAAAAATAAGATATGAGAATAACATGGAAAATAATCATTTAGTACATATGATGCTTGTTCTTGACACTAGGAAACTCGAAGGAGTTTAGATGTTTTCATGGAACAAGGTTCCATTAGAATCGTGACAAGTTATCATAGTCTAGAATGATGTAATCTAGTACCCCGACATATGAATACTAGTTCATCATCAAAGATTCGATTATTCGAATAATATGTTTAGGTTATATAATATATGTCCAATAGTTCAAGCATTAGGTAGAAGATTAAAATCTTCATTTTGGTACCTCTAAATGTCATAGAAATCATGTAGGAGGTAGGAAGATCAAGTCTTCCATTTAGGCACCTCTATGTGTTCACCACTACAGTTGATGAAAAAAAAACAACCAAGGAGGGTCATGAACATACAATAAAGAATAAGAAATATACACACTAACTAAGAGAAATCATCAAATCATGTGAGGATTGTATGTTTGGACAACCCAAGTTGTTCCATAATCACTCATGTATCAAAGACAAAGTTTGACATGACTTGTGGGTTAAAAACCCTAAACAAAACACCAAGTTTATGAGGTTTAATCCTCTGATTTTTAAGTGTCTCAACCTTTTTTTTAAGCCTAACCAACCACTAAAGTGTTGTAAGCATTAGGACATAGGTTTGAGATGAGATAGACTCAAGTTTGGTAAGAAATAACAAGGATTTCATGAAAACAAAAACAATCAGTGGACTTTGGAGCCTTTTTGCCGGAGTTCCAGGGGCTTATTTGCTGTGAAAAACCCATGGAAACGTAGATAAGGTCAATACAAAGTAGTAGGAAAAAGAATCGAGTGAATCGGATAAGAATTGAGTGAGTTATGCTCATTTTCGTGAAGGGGGGTCAATCTGCTCGAACCCTTGCTTTCAGCTACGGTTTGGAGGATGTTTTGAGAGTTTTTAGTGTTGCAAAAGTGGTAGGGAGGCTGGTTATAAGTGGTATTTATAGGGGGAAGGATTAGGGTTTCAATGGGTTGGGCTTTGGAAGTGTTTAGAAGGGGTTACACCTTGAAACTAGCCCACAAAACCCAACTATATGGGGCTGAATTTTGCTGAATTGGGGCTGCCATATTTCTTTATTTTTTTTTAATTTTTTTAAAACATTATAATGAGTAATTTTGTTAATTAAGTTGTGTAATAATATGCAACAATGTTTCCCCTAACTTGTAACAAGGTGAAATATGAAACAAAACATGATTTAACTAGGTAAAAAGTGTAATGTACAAGTATGTAACATGTTTGTAAGTGACAAGTATATGTCACATATTAGATAATTAACCGTTGTATAAATAAGCATATTATTAGGGGTTTTTAGGTATCAACAATTTAAGGACAAGCATGGACATGCATCGTGAATAAGTATCGTATAAGTATGAATTACAAATAAGGATTCGATGTACAATGAATTCGAACGTATGAACGTGTATGAATATGTAGATGGTGAATTTAAAGAAATACGAATTTTATTTATGATCCAAGTCTCGGATTTTACAACGAAAAGACGACTACAATAATACAAGATTTCCAAAAATAGCATTACAAGGCGAGCTTTCTAATTATGGAAAGGATGAAAAAGCAGGGCGTTACAGTCTCCCCTTCTTTAGGAAATTTCGTCCCGAAATTTATTCAAGAGGAAGACCTTGGAGAAAAAGCATTTTGGCTAAAAGAATCGAGACTTGGGAGTTTTGAAACGTTTAGAAAAGTACGAAATTTTGAAGAACGATAGGATAGGAATTTGTTTGACTAAAATGAGTTGAGGCGTTTAAGCATAGGTAAAACGTGTATGCGTGCGCATAGGCAAAGGAGTTTAAATAAGTTGAATGTCCCAGAATGGAGAGGTATCTTTAAAATATGATATCCAAGAAGTATAACTTTCGTATAATGCGTTTAGTATTTTGATGAAAAGTGTGGTGGTTTGCATGGGGAGTCTAAAGGATAGTATAAAAATCACATTTTCGTAAAAATTGTTTATTGAGAGTAACGAAAAGATTTGGTACTTTGAATAACGCGTTAAAGGTATACTAAGTACATTTACATAAGAATAAAGAATAGGAAGACAGTTTTAAAGGTAATGAGATAAGTTAGGATTTGAATGTTTAAACAAGCTTGATTGCAAACGGGGTTCATATGAAAGAAAGGATAATGGAGAATAATAGGAGTATGGGGTGAACAATTGACACTAAATGAATGCAAGTATATGAATGATATAAGTATTAGATAGACGAAAGTAGCGTGTTAAAGATGAAGTCTCGTCATGGATAATCGGATATAATGCGTTTGTGAGTTATTTAAAGTTTGTATTAGGTCAAAGGGTCTGCAAAACACTGAATTTCTCATGGCACGTTTTACAACGGTTTGGTAACATGGTGAAACACTTATATATAGGAAGTACCAGCGGCGTATCCACTATGTTTTGACCATGTCACGTCTGTCTCGTATTCGGTGTCAAGTTACGTTCTGTGTCTTACCATACACTGTAGTACACTCTATGGTTCTCATACGCCTATCACTATAATCCCGTGTGCACCCGCGATTATTTTAATCGTCGCATGATTTGCATAGCTTGTACTAGTTGTGTATGAATCAGGGTATACATAAAAAGAATAAGAATGTGTACGTATAAGAATATAGTATGTAAGCAATTCCATGCTTAAGTATGTATGGGACCCACGCAAGCGAATCCCTCGGATTACGCTCGCGTATAGGTACGAATGTATGAATCATGAGTATAAGCAAAATTATGAGCATAAGTATAAGTTTAAGTATGAATATACACGTAAGTATGGGTATCAAACGTACGAGTAGTATGAGTATACGTGTAAGCATGAAACGTATAAATATAATTATAAGCATAAAACGCATGAGTACAAGTATGAATACGATTATAAGTATAAGCATAAAATGCGTTGTTATGAATATGAGTGAGAGTGTGAGTACAAATACTAATGATTACGTATATAGTATTAATTGAAACATAACAAAGTTACGTATGTAAGAGTGCTCAAAAGGTTGAGCATGTAAATACGAACGATATAAGTGAAATTGTCGCGATGAAGCGACAAAAACGTGTATGATGATATGCATGTATAGTTGTTTAAACGAAACGTTGAGTTTATTGAATCAAATTTAGATTGAGCTTGGTTTAAAAGGTAGAATATAGTTTGCATATGTAAGAAGATATAAAGTACTTATTGGTCATGCATATCGTATTTTGTAATGAATGGAAATGCTACCTTTGTTTTAAAAGAGTTTACGAAATCCGAAGATGGTCGGTCCCATGAAGTCTTCTTGCCCACGTGTTTTGGAAAATAGGTGTAGGAAAAGGTCTTCGAAAAAGTAAGTTCGTTTCATCAAAACAAGAAATTTTGGAGTTTTTGTGAATACGTTGATCCTTGGAAAAGGGATTTATCAAAGGTCTTAGTGTTCATTTTAAAGGGTTTTGACAAATGGTTCGTTAATGTTGGAAATATTCTTTGGTAAAACGATCTCATAATATCTATAAGATCCTATAAGATATTGAGAAAGGTTGGTTTGGTTTCAGTTAAGAATGGAAGTCTCTAGTATGACGATATAATGTGAGCAAGTTTTAGTGATTAAGTCGAATATGAAGTTCATGGGCAAGAGTTTCGTTGGACCGATTTAATTGATAGGTAGCATTTCGTAAGGTTTTGGAGTTCGAGTAATAAAACGTTTTAAGACATGATTAAGAATCTCGTGTATATGAGTTGAGTGAAAATAGATTGTAGAATAAGAAGTACGTTTGATAAAACAATGTATTTTGAAATCGGTATGAGTGGGTATTTTGAATAATGATAAACAATTTGGGTATAAAATATGATCGAGTTTGCATAATAAGATATTTTGAAGAGACGTTTTGGTAACGATCACCTAGGTAAGGGAATCACCCCTAACTCGTTGGTGATGTCGTTTTTTTTAAGAAAAGGGGAGTGGAGTTAATCGTCAAGGTAAGGAAATCACTCCAATCTTAATGATATGTCTCCACTCGTCGTTACAAGGAATATGAATTTAAATTATATGAAATCATGCATATATATAAATGTATGGAAAAGGTTTGATATGTTGTGTGTGTGAAAAGAGAAATCGAAAGTAAACTCGAGTTTGAAAGATTGCATCGTATAAATAAATAATAGAAACACATGTTTGATCAAAATTTGGATGGTTCCAAAACGGAAATTTGACTAACCAAAGTGGTCGAAAAGTCTTTTGAATTTGAGGAGCATGCTTTGGCCTAATAGGTAAAATACTCTCGCCGACAAGTCGGTTAACGGTATTTACCCTTCCGGTTACTACATGTCCCAAATCAATCGAAATTTCGAGACTTGGCGGGATTTTAAAAAAAAATGTCAAGGAGTGGAACTAGTCGCCAAGGTGCGGGTTTCACCCCTAACTTGACGATTTCGTATCCTAAGTGTGGTTGGTACTCGTCGGGTCAAAATTTAGTTTCGACATGTTGACAAGGGTCCACTAGAATTTGAAATTTGAGATTTACCATTAAGATGTGGATTTCACTCCTAGCTTAATGGCGATATCTCGTGTAAAAAGAAGAATAGATAGATTGAGAGTCGTTCACCAAATTGTGGGTTTCACGCCTATTTTGGTGAATTCGTCTCATTTGTATAATGCGAGTGTTTACGGATTTAGAATAGTCGAGTAAAATGCATGAGGGAAAGAGTATGTTAAAGGAATAAACAAACAAATTTAAACGCACAATGAAGCATATTAAGAATAACACATAATGAATGGGACAATAAAACATGTATTAGCACATAATAAAGCAAATATAGCATGCCAAGTGTTAACACATAAGCGACATATATGCTTAAAAGATCAAAAGGGAATAAATAAGAACAAATAAGGTAGCATGCAAGTAGTTTCAAGCAAAACATAAGAATAAAGCTCTAAAACTATAGACTAGGCTAAAGCATTCCTACTTTCCCTAATTCCCTATAGTTATGGCTCTGATACCAATCTGTCACACCCCAACCAATGGCGGAAACATCGGGATGAGACGAAGTGTGAAGATTGCTAGAGACATCATAACGCTATTTGTGACAATATTTAATAAACCGATTTCATTTCATAAAGTAAAGAGTAAACTGCCATTTTGGTCCCTGTGGTTTGGTCATTTTTGCCACTTTACTCCAAAACTCAATTTTTTTGCATCTGGGTCCCTGTGGTTTCAGTTTTATTGCCATTTTGGTCCAAAAATGAAATCAGGTCATATTTGCCTTATAAAATCCTGCTATTTTGTCATTTTCCGCAGGGGCAAAATGATCAACTCTTTTATAAATAAATACCATATTTTATAAGACAAATATAACCTGATTTACCCCTGAGGAAAATGACAAAATTGCAGGATTTTATAAGACAAATATGATCTGATTTCATTTTTGGACCAAAATGGCAATAAAACTGTAACCACAGGGACCCAGATGCAAAAAGTTTGAGTTTTGGACTAAAGTGACAAAAGTGACCAAACCACAGGGACCAAAATGGCAGTTTAATCTAAAGTAAATTGTCAGCATTACAAGAAATTCAAATACAACAAGTTCAAAGAAGTACATAACAACATAAGCAAAATTGGTACAACATATTAAACCTAAACGTCTATATGTGTATCTAGTCATCAGCGCTACTTCTTTTCATAGCATCGTCATCATCAACCTGTAACATGTTTAAAATACAATTTAATGCAAAAGCAAAGGCGAGTATACAAGTTTGATACGTACATAACAAAAGATAAGTTTTAAACAATTCCTCATAGCAAGCATTCGATTCAAGATAAACAATAAATTTGGCATGTGTCTAACATATCAAACCAATAATGAAACGGAAGATGCTCATGACATAACCACAAGTTTACGGGCGGATCGTTAATCCTATAGCGCTACATATGTCACGGTTAGGCTTGTACGAAGTTAATGATAAGTTTAACACATAAGTATCACCCAAGTTTAAAGTATCAAGTAATCAAATAAGCATGCGTGTAATAGGAATGTTTATGTATTATGATAAAGTTTGTGTGTAAGTTTATAAATAACATGTTACACCCCAAAAAGTGGTAAACGAAAAAGGGGTCAAGTATACTCACAAGGCTTGCATATGCTTTCCGATTATCCAATTGTTGATGAGTAGAGATTTAGAGTCCGAATGTATAAGAGTTAAAGTTCAAGTATGTTTAGAGTCGAGATTCGGTGTTTAAAACAACATAAAAATAAGATATGAGAATAACATGGAAAAGAATCATTTAGTACATATGATGCTTGTTCTTGACACTAGGAAACTCGAAGGAGTTTAGATGTTTTCATGGAACAAGGTTCCATTAGAATCGTGACAAGTTATCATAGTCTAGGATGATGTAATCTAGTACCCCGACATATGAACACTAGTTCATCATCAAAGATTCGATTATTCGAATAATATGTTTAGGTAATATATCATATGTCCAATAGTTCAAGCATGAGGTAGAAGATTAAAATCTTCATTTTGGTACCTCTAAATGTCATAGAAATCATGTAGGAGGTAGGAAGATCAAGTCTTCCATTTAGGCACCTCTATGTGTTCACCACTACACTTGATGTAAAAAAACAACCAAGGAGGGTCATGAACATACAATAAAGAATAAGAAATATACACACTAACTAAGAGAAATCATCAAATCATGTGAGGATTGTATGTTTGGACAACCCAAGTTGTTCCATAATCACTCATGTATCAAAGACAAAGTTTGACATGACTTGTGGGTTAAAAACTCTAAACAAAACACCAAGTTTATGAGGTTTAATCCTCTGATTTTTAAGTGTCTCAACCTTGTTTTTAAGCCTAACCAACCACTAAGTGTTGTAAGCATTAGGATATAGGTTTGAGATGAGATAGACTCAAGTTTGGTAAGAAATAACAAGGATTTCATGAAAACAAAAACAATCAGTAGACTTTGGAGCCTTTTTTCCGGAGTTCCAGGGACTTATTTGTTGTGAAAAACCCATGGAAACGTAGATAAGGTCAATACAAAGTAGTAGGAAAAAGAATCGAGTGAATCGGATAAGAATTGAGTGAGTTATGCTCATTTTCGTGAAGGGGGGTCAATCTGTTCGAACCCTTGCTTTCAGCTATGGTTTGGAGGATGTTTTGAGAGTTTTTAGTGTTGCAAAAGTGGTAGGGAGGCTGGTTATAAGTGGTATTTATAGGGGGAAGGATTAGGGTTTCAATGGGTTGGGCTTTGGAAGTGTTTAGAAGGGGTTACACCTTGAAACTAGCCCACAAAACCCAACTATATGGGGCTGAATTTTGCTGAATTGGGGCTGCCATATTTCTTTATTTTTTTTATTTTTTTAAAACATTATAATGAGTAATTTTGTTAATTAAGTTGTGTAATAATATGCAACAATGTTTCCCCTAACTTGTAACAAGGTGAAATATGAAACAAAACATGATTTAACTAGGTAAAAAGTGTAATGTACAAGTATGTAAAATGTTTGTAAGTGACAAGTATATGTCACATATTAGATGATTAACCGTTGTATAAATAAGCATATTATTAGGGGTTTTTAGGTATCAACAATTTAAGGACAAGCATGGACATGCATCGTGAATAAGTATCGTATAAGTATGAATTACAAATAAGGATTCGATGTACAATGAATTCGAACGTATGAACATGTATGAATATGTAGATGGTGAATTTAAAGAAATACAAATTTTATTTATGATCCAAGTCTCAGATTTTGTCACAGCCCCCGATCCCTAGTTCCCGGGAACGGGCGGCCGCGAGCCAGTTTCGGTGGTATCACGTTTATTTATTCAATTTGGCAGCGGAAATTTTCATCAGGATCGTAGTTAGGAAATGTTAAATCAGAGTAAACCACCTTCTTTAATAATATTAAACATATGGGTAAAACCCAAGTTTTCAGTACACACATTTTATAGGAATAAATCCTATTTATTTAATAAAAACATCCATTTTATTTTTAGGTAACTTTATTGCCACTTTTCCAAGCCTTCAGTGCTGTCCAGCTGGCTTCTATTTGGCTTTCACATTTTGTTACCTGAAACGCGTTTTAAAAACATTTTGTCAGTGGAAAATACTGGTGAGTGAATCCCAGTTTAATCAAGTTTAAGTAAAAACCAATTTGCAGTATTGAGGGCACATCCGCAATTACATTTGTTTCCAAGACATCACAATTAACATCAGTGGTACGTTCATACTCAACTTATGGGATGTTACCACGCCAGTAACCAATTTTTGTATACAAAACCCCAACATACCCACTATAATTGTATTCTTTACAAATACTCAATAACTGCTTTTTATATATTTAATTTAGTGAGGTTTTGTAAAAACAGTAAACAAAAAGAGGATTACTCACAAAAATGAGTACATAAAAGAAGGATCACTCACATTGCTGTTTTAGGTTATTCTTTAGGGTTTCCTGGTGAATATCTATAATTTACACAAATGCACGTGTGTTAGTATAATAACCCATTTTAACATTAATAATATCCTCCCCCAGACGGCATTCCAACGACTACGTCGGGTAGAACCACGACAGCCGTTACGGAACCCTAGATCGATCGGGCAGCGTATCTAATACGTCTCCAGGGGTTATAATACTTACATCGTAGCAGAACCTCGCTAATTAGGGGGTATAATGCCCGGGTATGATAACGCCACTACAGAAAATTTTAGAAAGAAAAGAAAGTTGAACGAGCAGACTGAAGGCCCGTTGCCTTCTATTTATAGGGCTGAAATCGCACCCTCTCGCGGCCCGCGTGGGATATGGGCAGGGCTTACGCGGCCCGCATGGCCTAGGGGTCTAGGCGTAGCTGATCCGGGTCACCACCTAGGTTCAAGACGCGTTATGACACGTGTCATCACCGGGCTGTGCCACAACTTGGGTCGCTCGCGGCCCGCATTAACTTAGACAAACACATACGCGGCCCGCATGAACTAAAGATTTCAGCGGAGTCCATTTACATATTAATGCGGCCCGCCTTAAGTTGAGGTGAGGTCATACACGGCCCGCCTCAACTTAAGATTTAGGGTTTTTAATTTATTTTATATGTTATATTGAATTTTGGGCTCGGTTTTCACATACGGGGTACATATAAAGACATGTTGAGATATTTTAAGATATATTAGGGTGTCAGAAATATTATGAGGGTGTCGGTTTTACCGAGGGTTGTTATATCCTCCCCACCTTGTTTTAGAGCTCGTCCTCGAGATCTACTGGAACAAGTGTGGATATTTCTTTTGCATTTTTGATTCAAGCTCCCATGTGTACTCAGGTCCTCTTTTGGAGTCCCACTTCACTTTGACCAGAACTAATCTCTTATGCTTGAGATTTTTAATTTTTCTATCTTCAATCTGTAGAGGCCTCTCTACAAATTTAAGGTGTTCATTTACCTCTATATCCTTGAGAGGTATTATGAGTGATTCATCAGCTAAACACTTTTTGAGATTAGATACATGTAATACATCATGTATTCCTGCCATTTCCTCTGGCAGTTGTAGCTGATAGGCTACAGATCCTATTCTTTTAAGAATCTTGAAAGGTCCAATATACCTGGGACTAAGCTTTCCTCTCTTGATGAATCTTACCGCTCCTTTCCAAGGAGAGACTTTTAACAATACTTTATCTCCTACTTGAAATTCTAATGGTTTGCGTCTGTTATCAGCGTAGCTCTTTTGTCGATCACGTGCTGCTTTCAGTCGTTCTTTGACTTGAATGATTTTATCAGTTGTTTCTTGAACTATCTCGGGTCCAGATAGTTGCTTTTCCCCAATTTCTGCCCAACAGACTGGGGTTCTGCACTTTCGTCCATAAAGTACTTCGAATGGTGAAGCATTGATACTTGTGTGATAACTATTATTATAAGAAAATTCTATTAAAGGTAAGTGCTCGTCCCAATTACCTCCGAAATCAATTACACAAGCTCTAAGCATGTCTTCCATTGTCTGGATTGTCCTTTCGCTTTGTCCGTCTGTTTGAGGATGATAAGCTGTGCTTAGGTTTAACTTGGTTCCCATTGCTTTTTGGAAACTTGACAAAAAATGAGAGGTAAATCGGCTATCTCTATCAGAAACAATTGATAAAGGAATTCCATGTAATGAAACAATTTCATTTACATATAGTTTGGCTAATTGTTCCATACTAAAGGTTTCCTTCATTGGTAGGAAATGAGCTGACTTGGTTAGCCTATCTACAATCACCCAGATTGTATCATTACCTTTTCTTGTTTTGGGTAATTTGGTAACAAAATCCATTGTTATTAATTCCCATTTCCAAACTGGCATTTCTAATTGTTGTAATAAACCTGAGGGTTTCTGATGTTCAGCTTTAACTTGTGAGCAAGTTAAACATTTAGAAACATAAGCTTCTACATCCTTTTTCATTCCTATCCACCAGAAATTGTAAAACCCGTTCAGAATCTATCAATGATATCAATATTGCCTTGTGAAGGTGCGGAAAACAATCACAAGTAGATTCAAAAGCAAACAACGATGAAGGAACGATAGTATGAATTAAACACAAACCAAAGAGATCTTGCATTCAAAGATTTGACTAAGACTGATACAAGAATCTCGATCACCACTTGTCCTTTGAGTCGCAACTAGCAATTACACCAACAACCTCAACCCTAAGGTTGAGGTTTGTTTAAATACTAAATGCTAAGACTGAACCTAAGCCCATATTGCGACATATCTATAACTAACCCAACCCACACAAAATTCGGCCCATATGCATACATTAGAGAAAGACATAAATCACCCCTAAACTATACAAACCTACATGTATAAACCTTCAGGTTCCAACAATCTCCCCCTAGGTTTATGCATGCAGGTTCTTGATGCTTCAAGTATCATGACCACCACCCAATCGATCTTTAAGACCACCAAAGCCTTTCTTGCGAATGTGAATAGCAGAAGCAACAGCTGCAGTCCATCCCTTGGCAATTTCTTCATATTTTTCAGTAGCTCGAATCTGATTTTGAGCTAACACTTCTAAATCCTCAAGAGCAATGTTGAGCACATCTACTTGATCCACTAAGCGAAAACTGACATCACCATCACAAACAAACACCGCCTGACCAAGACGCTCATCATAAGCCCAGAAATGTAGAGACTTCAAAGCACCTTTAGGGATCTTATTGACCAACAGAATCACCTTCTCTTTATCAGTCAAAGGCCAGTGCACTATTTTCATTCGCTTCTTAGTAAATGGATCCCTAATTCCTTTAACCGGTTTGACGAAAGATTCAGCTGTGCGCATTGATGGAAAGTTATGCAGAACTTCCCTCTTCAGCCTTTCGAAAAACATATGTCCAGGACCTCCAGGTTTATCATCAACATATGGTGCATTCGACAATTCTGTCAGATCAACCTTTGTAAATGATTGAAACTGACCTGGATGTTTATACCATTCCACAGGACCAACTTTCCTTTTAATCCACCACCTTTTCCGATCATGGTCAAAACCCCAGCTAACCACTCCTGAACGATTCCCAACTTGATCATAAAGAGTTTCACCAACATCCATCAAATGGTGAGTTGCCTGAGCATCAACATCATCTGGATTCAGATTCTTGTTCTTTAAGATCACCAACTCTCTTTTCTTCTTAATTCTTTCAGCCTTTGCTTTGTCTGCCTCTGGATCAGTAACTCTTTTAAAGTATTGTTCCATAGCAGCATTTTTCTCAGCATTATCCTTATCAAAGGCTTTCTTTCTGTTCTCAACATCTGTAGGATCAGAAAATTCTTGCCCGAACTTCTTTTCAAGTTTTCCACGTAAATCATAGACCATAGAAAATAACAAACTAACATCTCCTTGAAGTTGTTCAATCTGTTGATTCTTCTGCACTATGATGTCTTCAAGTTGGATAATTTTGGCTTCTTTATGAATCGAATCTTGCTCAACAACAACTAATCTTTTCTTCATCTCTCTCATACTGATAAACTCATCCTCATCACTTGAGTCATCATCAAAGGGCATTCTTACTGGTTCTTCAGGCCTTTTACCACTTGAACTGCTAGGCATATCCTGAACAACGTTAGAAGGACCAGCAAAGTCAGAAGCACCAAGTGATACAACACCAACAGGCTCAGTAACAACACTTGCAGCTTGAGCTTCAACATTAACATTGGTGGTATCCATATCAATTCTTTGAGCATCAACATCAAACTCAAAGATGTCTGTAGTAGAGGTGGTCGCATCAGTTACATTCTTCTCAAAATCAAAATCATACAGACCTTCATCATCTTCATCAGTAATCAAGGGTTGATCTTTGTTTTTCTCAATGTACATTCCGAGCCTAGGATCCCTCCTCTTCCGCTTCAAAGGTAGGGAATCAGGATCCCTTGGGTTCTCACAGGACTCTTCGTTTGGTACTGAAAGATCAGAAGGAGGATTTCCCATCTTTTCAGTCACAGACTTTAACAACAGAGCCAAACTATCAGCAGTAATCACAGGTGGAGCAGTTGAAACGGCATCAGTAACTCCAGCTTCAGGTGGAAGTTCCATATCCTCATCAGAATCATACATAATCTCAACACCTTCCTCATCAGAATCAATTGTCACAAACTCGTTCTCAGGCTCTTCTTCAACACCTCTCTGAACATCATGCTTTTCAGCAACAATGGCAACAGCAGGCCCTACATTTTCTTGAACTGGTTGAACGACAACCGGATCAGCAGCAATATCTTCAGTCTCAGCAAATTGACCAAACTTCTCCAGTGGAATTAGTCCCTCAAACTTCTTTTCAGTACCCTTCTTTGGAGTAAGAGCACCAAAACAAGCAGGACCCATCGGTTTCAACTCCAAAGTGTTTCCAGATTTCACCAGCTCAGGATAACATGCATTGAAAATCATCTGCAGAAACCTTGGATACATGAGAAATTTATCCTTCCTGACCCCCAGCACATTTCTTTTCATCGCTTCCAAGACATATTTTGAATAGTTGAATGATTCGTTAGTAATCACACAGACCAATGCAGCAGCCTGTGTACTGTTTAGCTGATCAGTACCCCCTGTTCTCGGAGATACACAACAGAAACATATGCAGCAAAAGCCTCCAATATGGATGCACAAACTTCTTAACCAAAGGTGGGTATCTGCCTTCATAACTCAGTCTAGGCAGAATAGCCTCAACTGTACCAGCTGGAACCTCTGTCGAATCTGATTCTTGATCATTAAACTGCAACACTTCTCGAATCATCTGCTCTGTCACAGTAACTATCATCTTCTGAACTCCAGAGACAATAACTCCCTTTCCTTCAACTACCTCAATTTTCGCGTTCTTCCAGAAATCTTGAATGAGACTTTCATAAATGACTGGATTATCTCGTAATGCGTGAACAATACGGCAGCTGTTGAGGCCTTTCATTAACGAAGTATACATTCTCCGATGCTTCTCTGGAGGAGGTGCTAAATATCCAGCCTGATTATGAGTTGCAATAAACTTCAAATCCATGATCTGCACAAAACAGAAGTGTGTTACAAACATATACACTCGCAATTCCAAGTATCTAAATTTTAAAGTCAACAACTCAGAAATGTCAAATATTGACTCGAAACCAGACACTGTTGACTCGAAATCATAAGTCGCAACAAGAAATCTTGAGTCGCAACCAGAAATCTTGAGTCGCAACCAAAAATCACAACCGAGATCTCGAGTCGAGACCCTGAGTCGAGATCTGGAGATCTCGATTCACAATCTCGAGATTGCGACTCGCAAACGTCTGGTCTCGAGTCCTTATGCTTTGTATGAGTCGAGATCACAAAAACACTTTTTCTTCCAATCTATTTGAATCAAAACCCCATATCATCATCAAAATAACTTGAAGACCAAGTTATATTCAAATTAGGGTTCTTGATGATCTTCAAATCTTCATCAACATTCATCAGTTCTTCATATCACCTACAAAACTTCAAAGAGATCATCAACATACCTTGAACAAACTATGACTCGAGACCGGAAACACCACAAAGATGACTCGAAACCGGAGTTCACTATCGGAATCAAGTCGGAACTACGAAGAACAGGTTATTCGCCGGAATTTTTAGAGAGAGAATCTTGAAAGTCTCGAGTGAGAAGTGAGATCTCGACTCGAGACCTTGAATTTGTACTCAACCCAACCAAGTGGGCTTGGGCCAGATAATGTAACAGTTTGGGCCTGGACAGAATTAATTGGATTTTCTGAAATAATTTAATAAAACTTTTAATCAAATCCATTTATCAAGTAGTTAATCGAATTAAACCCATTTAGACTTTCTGAGCATGATTTGCAAAAACCTAAAAACAAAAATAAATAATAAAAAATATTATTTACAAAAATAAATTAAGAAAATTACGAAGATTACTCAGGGATCAAATCACGAGGTTTCGGGCTTGACTTCACTTATCAACACTGATCTACTACCGAATGATCTAGACGATTGCCAGTATATTTGTCCACCTAAACTCATTTTCCCAGACCTGTTCCATATAACTGCCTGTAACGTATTTTATCATGTTTTAGTTTCTTATCAATGAACACCCAAACAAATACTAATCAAATCCCGGAAATATAAGCAGCACATTCTATCATGTATGTAGCATCCCTACCACATATTTCACAAGTCCAATCCAGATCTCTGAAATCTTAACTGGGAGTTGGTTGAGAAGAGAACAGAATAGATCTTTTGCAGAGATGGTATAATATACAGATCAAATGAGCTTTTCTCAATTTGATATAGGTTTAATTTGGGTTTCTTTTGGGCACTTGAGGGCCTCTTTCGGGTGTATAAATGATCTACAGAGCGACAACGTACAACTAGGTCAGCATGTATCTGGATGCAGCAGAAGCTGACGTTGCCTAGCACCTCCAGGTCAGCATGTATCTGGATGCAGCAGAGGAGGTACACGACTTTTTCAGAGAAGATTTCAGAGTCAGATCAAAATTGTGTGTATCGGGACAACATTCAAACATTCAAATAGATATGAACTAATTCCAAGTGATTTTCTTTCCTGGGGTCATGTACTATTTTAGTTTTAAACAGAAACAGCCAATTTCTTCAGTCTAAAGAATAGAGCCTACCAACATATCAATACTAGAGTCAAACTGTTTCGATACTGGTCTTACATAAGTCAGCCCTTGACCATTATGTGAAAATTCATTTCATTTCCCAGTCATTGCAACATTTTTTTTATATAGTTTTCTCCCCCTAAATTTGTGCATAAAAAAAACCTTCCTAAGAATAAAAAATTATGAACAAATTTACCTACGAAACACAAACATGCTCAGTTAGTGAAACGGATCATTTTTAGAAAATCCACAAGCACTCTGAATTTCGAGCTGCTGACAGGTTTGGTGAACAAATCGGCAGCATTTGCATCTGTGTTGATTTGTTCAAGAGTAATAAGACCTCTGTCGAAGCAATCTCGAATGAAATGAACTTTAATATCAATGTGCTTGGTTTTGGAGTGAAAAACAGGATTTCGAACAATTTGAATTGCAACATCATTATCGCAGTAAATAGTAGTGTTAAGATAAGTCAAACCATAGTCCTGCAATTGATGTTGCATCCACACCACTTGAGAACAAGAAGCAGAAGCAGCAACGTACTCAGCTTCAGCTGTAGATATCGCCACTGTTTGTTGTTTCTTGCATTGCCAAGAAATGAGCCTGTCGCCCAAAAATTGACATCCCGCCGATGTAGATTTCTTGTCACTGTCAGTACCTCCAAAGTTGCTGTCAGAGAAAGCAAACAAGTCAAAATTGGAATCCCTCGGATACCACAGACCAAACCGGAGGCGGCCTTTAAGGTATCGAAAGATTCTTTTAACAGCAATAAGATGAGAAGTTTTAGGATTAGCCTGATATCGTGCACAGTTGCAGACAGCAAACATGATATCCGGACGACTTGCTGTTAGATACATCAACGACCCGATCATAGACCTATACTGACGTTGATCTACAGAATCTCCTTCTTCATCTTCAGTCAATAGCGGTCTCTCTGCCATTGGTGTTTCAGCAGGCTTTGCATCCGTAAACTTGAATTTCGCCAGCACGTCATCCACATACTTCCCTTGATGGATAAGAATCCCTTGAGAACTCTGCTTGACTTGTAGACCCAGAAACAGTGTCATTTCCCCAAGAGCACTCATTTCAAATTTCTTCTTCATAACTCCTTCAAATTCCGTGCAAAGATCCTCACTCGTAGACCCGAAGATAATATCATCGACATAAATCTGAACTAAGATTTGATCCTTGCCCACTTTCTTGATAAACAAAGTCTGATCTATTGTGCCACGTGTGTACCCATGAGCCAAAAGATGTTCAGTCAATGTGGCATACCAAGCCCGTGGAGCTTGGTGTAAACCGTACAACGCCTTGTCTAGCTTGTAAGCATACTCTGGATGGTCTGGATGCACAAACCCTGGGGGCTGCTCAACAAAGATTTCTTCCTTCACATCTCCATAGAGAAACGCAGTCTTGACGTCCATCTGATAAACAGTGAATCCCATGTACGACGCGTAAGCTAAGAAGATCCGGATGGCTTCAAGTCGTGCAACCGGAGCATATACTTCATCATAGTCCAGACCTTCTATTTGTCTGAATCCCTGAACCACCAGCCTTGCTTTGTTTCGAACAATGACCCCTGCAGAATCTTGCTTGTTCCGAAATACCCATCTAGTTCCAAGTTTACGCTTTCCTTTTGGCAACTTGACGAGTTTCCATACTCCAAGCTTTTCAAACTGGTTCAGCTCTTCGTGCATGATAGAGTGTGCTTACAAAAATTTTTCCTTAAATCATGGTACATTTTATCACTTCCTGGATGCATCGTATATTTAGACTTATGAGCTTCTTCTAATATACGGTGACGTAAATTTCCTAATTTAGGTATCCACATTCTCTTTTTATGGAACCTCCAAATTCCATCTGTTCCTTGTTCTAATTCCTTAATCATTCCTTTTAATTTTTCAGTATCCTCCTTGATTACTGATTCTTGTGCTTTTCTAATTTGATCATTTAAATCTACTTGTAGATTTAATTTAAGAGAACGTACCCTTTTTGGCTTTTCATGATACTTTCGACTTAAAGCATCAGCCATCACATTGGCTTTTCCTGCATGATACTGGATATCACAATCATAATCACTAAGTAACTCCATCCAGCGTCTTTGTCTCATATTCAACTCTTTTTGCCCGAAGACATATCTTAAACTTTTATGATCTGTAAAAACGGTAAACTTACTACCATAAAGATAATGTCTCCAAATCTTAAGGGCAAAAATTATAGCTCCTAATTCCAAATCATGGGTTGAATAATTTTCTTCATGATTCTTAAGCTGTCTAGAGGCGTAAGCTATAACCTTGTGACGTTGCATTAATACACATCCATATCCTAACTTAGAAGCGTCACAAAAGACTACAAACTCTTCAGTTCCTTCTGGTAACGCTAGTATGGGTGTATGGGTTAATCTTTGCTTAAGGATTCTAAAAGCTTCTTCTTGTTTTGGTCCCCATTCAAACTTAACAGATTTACAGGTTAACTTAGAAAAAGGAATGGCTATTCTAGAAAAATCTCGGATAAATCTTCTTTAATAACCGGCCAATCCTAAGAAACTTCTAACCTCGGTTGGAGACTCAGGGGTTTTCCAATTGGTTATTGCCTCGATCTTTGTTGGATCCACATGAATTCCTTCATGGTTAACTAAATGTCCGAGAAATTGTACCTGTTCTAACCAAAACTCACACTTTGAAAACTTAGCATAAAGCTGTTCCTTTCTCAATAAACTTAAAAGTAATTGCAAGTGCTTTGCATGCTCTTCTTTACTTTTAGAGTAAATTAGAATATCATCTATGAAGACAATTATGAATTTATCCAAATATGGCTTACATATTCGGTTCATCATGTCCATAAATGCGGCTGGGGCATTGGTTAAACCAAAGGGCATGATAGTAAATTCATAATGACCATACCTCGTTCTGAATGCGGTTTTAGGAATGTCCTCTTCCTGTACCTTTCATTGATGATATCCTGATCTTAAATCGATTTTAGAGAAAAATCGAGCTCCTTGAAGTTGATCAAACAAATCATCGATCCTCGGTAATGGATACCGATTCTTAATCGTGACTTTGTTCAATTCACGGTAGTCAATGCACATACGCATTGATCCGTCCTTCCTTTTAACAAATAAAATCGGCGCTCCCCATGGTGATGAGCTTGGCTGTATGAATCCTTTCTCCAACAATTCGTCTAGCTGTTTCTTCAGTTCTTGCATTTCAGTGGGTGCCAAACGGTAAGGTGCTTTGGCAATTGGTGCTGTTCCTGGTAGCAGGTGAATTCTGAATTCAACTTCCCTGTCTGGCGGTACTCCTGGCAATTCTTCTGGAAAGATATCTGAAAACTGGGACACTACTGGAATGTCTTTTAACTCTTTTCCTTTAGTGTTAGTGATTATAGAAATCATATACACTATAGATCCTTTTCTTATATAGCTTGCAGTTTTCATCACAGAGATGAATTTAGTGGATCTAAATGCTTTATCTCCTTTAATTGTGATCTTTTCACCTTTTGGTGACTTTACTTGAATCGACTTTTGATCACATAAGATATTAGCTTTATTGGCTATTAACCAATCCATTCCTAATACGACATCAAATCCTACCAGATTCATTGGGTAAAGGTTTGCAATAAATTTTTGATTAAAAATTTCTATTCTTGCTCCTTGCAAGATTTCAGAAATCTTAACGGTTTCTCCATTTGCGGTTTCTACTAGACATTCTTGTGGTAGTTTAGTTAATGATTGATTTAGAAGTTTGCAAAATGAAGTATTAATAAAACTTTGGTTTGCACCAGAGTCAAATAATACTTTAGCAAAAATATCATTAACTAAAAACGTACCAGCTATGACATCTGGAATCAGTCTAGCTTCATCTGCAGTTAGAACAAATGCTCTAGCATTTTTAGGATTCTTGTTATTTGCAGCTGGAGCCAATTTCGGACAGTTTGTCCTGATGTGACCTTTTTCTCCACAATTGAAACACATTCCATTACTGGATTTCTTCTTGCAATTCTCTTCCTTGTGTCCTGGGGCCTTGCAAAAATTACAGTAAGTAGAGCATCTTCCGGAATGCTTCTTTCTGCAGGCTTTGCAGTATGGTGCAGAGGTAGAACCTACGTTCCTACGGTTAAAATTCCCCGAACGGAATTCTTGAGTAAGCTTTTGGGATAGGTTTCTTCTCTGGTCTTCTTCTCTAGTACGGATTAATTCATCTGTTAAGGTATTGGCTAGTTCTACAGTTTCTTCTATGGTTTGAGGTCTAGCTGCCTTGACTACATGTCTAATTTCTCCAATTAATCCCCAGATATAACGGGAGATTAACACTGGTTCAGGTGAAGCAAGGGTTGGTACTATCCTAGCATATTCAAAGAATGTGGTAGTGTAACCCTTACTGTCTACCCCGGTCATTCTAAGATTCAGAAACTTATTTGCTATCTGTTCCTTTTCATTGGGAGGACAGAATTTCCTTTCTACCATATTTTTGAATTCTTCCCATTCCATATTATAAATCCTATCACTTCCTCTTGACTGGAGGATAGTGTTCCACCATTCTAGGGCTGCATTTTTAAACAGATTTGAAGCAAACATTATTTTATCTTCTTCAGCACATTTGCTTATTTTTAGAACAGCCTCAGTTTTCTCTATCCAGCGTAGGGCTGCAATGGGTCCTTCCTTGCCCGAGAATTCTATTGGTTTACAGGACCAAAATTCTTTGTAAGAACAACCATATGGCATGGTTCTTCTTCTTTTGGGAATGGGCGCTTGAAGTATGGGTCCATTGTTCACGCTGTGTTCCAGTTCACTTGGTCGTTTACTGCTATGCTTACTTTTATTATTCGCTTCTTGAACCGTTTGAATAATAAATGGCATTACATCTATAATTCCTTGTGCCACTATGTGTTGAACGGCACTATTATCCATTTGGTTTCCATTGTTATTGTTGTCCGGATTCTCGTTAACCATGTTATTGTTATTCTGGTTATCGTTATTCAGATTATCTTGATTTTCCTCGTCGGCCATCTGAATTTTAAACATTTACCAAATATTAATATCACAAATAATATTTGAATATAGCCAATCACATGACAAGCACTTTTTGGTCAAAAGCGTCGAGCATTGCGACTTTTACTCTATTTATATAGTATGCATCATTACACACTAGTACTGAAATTTAAATTACAATACCGACTGAAATGTAAAGCTACAATACTAATAGTAGGCATCCGTAGTGTTTTTTTTTTCTAACACATACACACATATATTATTATATTATTTTATATTATTATTATATTATTACTACTACCGTTCCTGCCATCACATTCACTGATATGGATTCATCCAAAAATCCATATTACGCTCGTCGTATTTCCATACGAGGCGTTCTCCCACCTGTCGCATTCTCTCACTGCTTTCTAAAATTTCCTCCCCAAAAGGCCTAAGTTCTTGGACATTTTCTGCACTCATTGGGGGTGCAGGTTCTAGGACTGGGTTTGGAATCTGTGGTACGGGTTCCTGGTATGGAGGGATAGGGACCTGGTACGGGTATGGATTCTCTAAAATTTCCCTAACATATGCATCACTAATGTTGTAGGGATCTTGAGGATCTAACCATGGGTAAGCTCCTAAGTTGGGCATTGGCACATTTTCCTGTATTGGGTTTTGCTGCACGTAGTCCCTAACATCGTCCCACCAGGGGTCGTAGTTGTTTGGGTCTAGAGGATTTGGTGCAGGTACCCTAGGTATCTCCTCCGGGTTGTAATCATGCATTTCTATTTGATTTTCTACCTCCATGGGTTGGTCAGGATTTTGTGGTTGTGGTTGGGGTGCTAGCATTTGTTCTAGGTTTGGGTCAGCAGCAGTGGTTGCTAAAATATGGATATTAGCTATACCCCTATTGAGCATATCCTGATTGTAGGCATCAGTTTCTCTTTTTGCTGCGGCTAACACTCGCTGTTCCTGCAACTTTTTCATTCGTTTCCTACGCTCGTGCGCTCCCCTACTGAACCATCCCCTCTTTTTCTGAGGAAATGGCTCTTCAGATTGAGCCTTAAACACAAAGATTCCTTCTTCTGTGTCAGCAGAGTACCCTGAGAGGGCAGGCTGAGAAGAGGAGGTGCCTTCGCTCCTAGGCGAACCAGACAGTTGACGATAGGCGTCAGAGGGTCCTTGGTCGCTCATACTGTAAACTAACAAATAGTCAGATAACACATAGCAAGTAAATACAATTATACACGTATTCCCGTAATTTATTTCCTAACACTTTTGAATTTTGATGTCAGCAGAACACTTCTGTGGCTGAATCCGTGGCATAGCTCTGATACCACCTTCTGTCACAGCCCCCGATCCCTAGTTCCCGGGAACGGGCGGCCGCGAGCCAGTTTCGGTGGTATCACGTTTATTTATTAATTTGGCAGCGGAAATTTTCATCAGGAGAGTAAACCACCTTCTTTAATAATATTAAACATATGGGTAAAACCCAAGTTTTCAGTACACAAATTTTATAGGAATAAACCCTATTTATTTAATAAAAACATCCATTTTATTTTTAGGTAACTTTATTGCCACTTTTCCAAGCCTTCAGTGCTGTCCAGCTGGCTTCTATTTGGCTTTCACATTTTGTTACCTGAAACGCGTTTTAAAAACATTTTGTCAGTGGGAAATACTGGTGAGTGAATCCCAGTTTAATCAAGTTTAAGTAAAAACCAATTTGCAGTATTGAGGGCACATCCGCAATTACATTTGTTTCCAAGACATCACAATTAACATCAGTGGTACGGTCATACTCAACTTATGGGATGTTACCACACCAGTAACCAATTTTTGTATACAAAACCCCAACATACCCACTATAATTGTATTCTTTACAAATACTCAATAACTGCTTTTTATATATTTAATTTAGTGAGGTTTTGTAAAAACAGTAAACAAAAAGAGGATTACTCACAAAAATGAGTACATAAAAGAAGGATCACTCACATTGCTGTTTTAGGTTATTCTTTAGGGTTTCCTGGTGAATATCTATAATTTACACAAATGCACGTGTGTTAGTATAATAACCCATTTTAACATTAGTAATATCCTCCCCGAGACGGCATTCCAACGACTACGTCGGGCAGAACCACGACAGCCGTTACGGAACCCTAGATCAATCGGGCAGCGTATCTAATACGTCTCCAGGGGTTATAATACTTACATCGTAGCAGAACCTCGCTAATTAGGGGGTATAATGCCCGGGTATAATAACGCCACTACAGAAAATTTTAGAAAGAAAAGAAAGTTGAACGAGCAGACTGAAGGCCCGTTGCCTTCTATTTATAGGGCTGAAATCGCACCCTCTCGCGGCCCGCGTGGGATATGGGCAGGGCTTACGCGGCCCGCATGGCCTAGGGGTCTAGGCGTAGCTGATCCGGGTCACCACCTAGGTTCAACACGCGTTATGACACGTGTCATCACCGGGCTGTGCCACAACTTGGGTCGCTCGCGGCCCGCATTAACTTAGACAAACACATACGCGACCCGCATGAACTAAAGATTTCAGCGGAGTCCATTTACATATTAATGCGGCCCGCCTTAAGTTGAGGTGAGGTCATACGCGGCCCGCCTCAACTTAAGATTTAGGGTTTTTAATTTATTTTATATGTTATATTGTATTTTGGGCTCGGTTTTCACATACGGGGTACATATAAAGACATGTTGAGATATTTTAAGATATATTAGGGTGTCAGAAATATTATGAGGGTGTCGGTTTTACCGAGGGTTGTTATAGATTTTACAACGAAAAGATGACTACAATAATACAAGATTTCCAAAAATAGCATTACAAGGCGAGCTTTCTAATTATGGAAAGTATGAAAAAGCAGGGCGTTACATTTATGATCACTTAAGGGAAAAGGTTCTCTATGCTACTTAGCTCTATGACATGTTTCACAAGGATCTAATTTAATTCTAGTTTTAATATCTAAATCATTTTTAAGAACATGTAATACAGGTTCAGCAGGGTGACCTAACCTAGCATGCCAAAGATTAATATCACAGCTAGAATTACAAACCTTATTAGAAACAGAAGAACTACCACAGAAGTATAGACCATCAAACTGACTACCAGTCACCTGGACTTTCTTCGTTTGAGAATCCCGAATATAACATTTATGTTCATCAAACGAAACAACCAGTTTACAATCTCTAGAAAGTTTATGAACAGAAATCAAATTTACACAATAATCAAGCACGACAACACATCATATAGAATAACCTTGTCACTTAAGTTAAAATCACCAATTTTAGTTACCAAGGCACTAGTGCCATTAGGATGTTTAACCTTAATATTAAATTCAGTTACATCCTTTCGATTAATCAGACACTCATCAGTCATTACCATGTGTTGATTAGCACCAAAATCAACTATCCACCCTACCTTTTTCCCACTATCAATAAAGTTTGAAAAACAGTAGACATGTTTAAAATCACAAGTAGGTTTGGATGATAAGTCCACAAAACTATTTAGACAAACAGAATTAGCACACATACCAGCAAAACCACTACTTTGAGGATCACCCTTAGATTTATCATTCAAGAGACTAAGTAATTGGGCTACCTGATCATTGGTTAGAGAACTCACAACAGAAGAAGTTCAGTAGTATCAGCAGTAACATTATTACTAACCATGTTACCCTTGTTCCCACCAGGTTTTGACTTCATCCAAGAAGGATAGCCAACAAGTTCAAAACACTTCTTAATAGTATGACCAGTCTTAGTATAATGAGAACATTTGAGATTGGGATTAGGAATTCTAACACCCTTTTTCTTTGATTCATTAATTTGATTAGTTTTAGTAGCAAAACCAATAACATTGTTTAGAGTTTTATCAGAAATATTATTTGAATGAAGATGTGACTCTTCTCTAGAGATGACTGAAAAAGCATCCTTCATAGAAGGAAGAGTTTCTCTAGTTAACAAATTAGTTCTCACAGACTGGTACGAACTATCGAGACATATTAAGAACTGCATAAGCTTAATAAGATGATTAAAATCATTAAACTGTTTAGATGCATCACAAGAAAAAACATGTAAAGCAAGTAACTGGTCTAATTGTTTCCACATACAATTCAACTTATGATAATATTCAGAAACAGGCATGCCATTTTGACTAAAGGAGTTAATCTTTTGATACAGATTAAACACCACAGACCCATCTATCTTATCATAAGTTTCCTTTAAATATTTCCACACATCAGAGGCAATTCTAAAATAAACAAGACCAAGATATAATTTTTCAGACATAGAGTTAAGAATTCAAGTAAGCACAATAGAGTTGCACCTATCCAATTGTCTACCTAAACTTCATCTGATATAGAACTAAGACAAGTACCATCAACAAACCCTATTTTATTTTTAACCTGGAGTGCAAGATACATAGCGTTTGACCAAATTCTATAATTCTAACAATTGATAAATTAGCAGAATCACTAGGATGAAGGAACAATGGATCACCAGCATCAATCTTGCTAACCAAAGTAGCACTAGTAGACGTCATATTATTAGTAGTAATCACAAGATCATCACCAGGCATAGTAAAAGCAACGGTTAAGACATATAGCAAAAAAAAAAAAAAAAAAACAACAGAAGACACAACGAATGCAACAGAGCGAACCCTCTCTGTGTCCCAATAATCAAACCGGTCTTACTAAACCCGGTATCAATATGCCTAGACTCCAGACACAGTGATGCAATTAAAAAAAAAAACAAATAGAGAAAGAACAATCTCAAAGTGGGTGCATATAACTCCAGTAATCATACTTGTAACCTTCACTTAGGGTTACAAGCAACTGATTTATAAGCTGAGAACACCAGAAAACCCCAAAAAATTAGGGTTTCAATTGTAGCGGCACGAACACTAAGTAAAGAAGAACACAAAAAACCGAAGTCGGTAGAGCCAACTGGAACTGCCTAGACTCCGACTACCACCAAGAATAACCCAAAATAACAGCGTCTTAGATGAAGCCGATGATCATAGCGGAAAACGATACCACCAAGAGCACCTAGTGTTCTGATACCATGTCGAGAACACGATATCAACCACAACAACTAATTATAAAGAAAAGAATAATTTGCGCAACTGCTGTGAACTGACTCAGTCACAGCACAAAACAAATATGCAGAGCCGAAAATTTACTCAAAGACAACAGACAAACATATCTTCACTGGGCTGCAAACAACTCTCGAACACAAGAACATAAACATCTGATCGTTCTAGAGAGAAAGAGGAATGCGAAGGAATCAGCAGAAGCGTGTGTGCGGCAGAATATTACGAGCGATACTGTTTTTTTAGCCAGGAACCCAAAAAAAGAACTTATAACCGGACAAGAACAATAGCGTCCCTTGCACGCCAAGCACATCCCAACCATAAAGCCCATCGGCAACAAAGGAATGCAGCCCAATCATTTAAAAACATCCCACATACCTCAAAGAAAAAACATAAAAGAAATATTAAAACCAATAATAGGATAAAACATATAAAACATATTGAATTGACATATATTTTAACAAAAACAACCACTTCTGTCCCTAGACCCTCTTGTTCTTTGTGCCTGAAATCATAAGATTCTTAAACAAGTTTGCACTACACACTTTCCACACCTTACAAATTGTCCAGACCCTTCCAAATTGTTTGATTTACAAATTACATAAAATGATGGGAATCAGTGTATCAAAATAATAGCGGAAGCGGTTTATATAATTTACCAAAAGTCGATTATATAAATTTGATTTATTAATCCGATTAATAAATATTCCCAATCAGGATCAAGTTTATATGCGTATAAACAAATAAAAGGAATAAACAACCATAGAGGGTTTTAGTAATCAACCTTTGACGACTACACCAGAATTGTAACACGCGGGTTACAACGAATCCTCGCTAGCAGGAAGTTCACAACCGAGCACAAGATACCCAAGAGTAGAACCGGCCAAGAATGAGGCGGCGTCGATGCTTGGTCGACGACAAGAGGGTGGCAGCCAAGCTTAGGAGGGTGGCTAGGGTTTTGTGTTTTTATAAAAGTGTGTCTATGGTTTCCACCATAATCATCCTTTTATAAAACCCAATCTTACATTAAGGCCCTTTAAGATTATACAGTTAGGGAAATTGGTCTGTAATAATCCCACCTAGACCTTATTGTCCAGTAATAATCCCACCTCAGAATATTCCCCCACCAGTCCCACCTTTCACCTATTTTTCCTACAATGTTCCCCCGTTAAAAAAACTTAACGGAGTTAAGCTTTTTTCCAAATTACAAACAGATTTTTAGGGATTTTGATTAGAACGACGATACGAGTCCATTGATGTAAAACTTGCATCGAAACGGTGTTCCAAATGATGAAAACAACGCTTCAATTCGGGTGTTTAAATTTCCAATTAACCAAAATCAAGTCATTTGGAGCACCATTTCGAAGTATGTTTTACATCAATGGACTCGTATCATCGTTCTGATCAAAAGCCCTAAAAAATCTGTTTGTAATTTGGAAAAAAAGCTTAACTCCATTAAGTTTTTTTAACGGGGGACCATTGTAGGAAAAATAGGTGAAAGGTGGGACTAGTGGAAGGAATATTCTGAGGTGGGATTATTAAGGGCCAATAAGGTCGAGGTGGGATTATTACAAGCCAATTCCCCATACAATTATTATCCTCTTAATAATAATCTAATTAATATTAAGTCCCTCGGGTTTAAACTATTATTATTTCACAAATAATAATCTACCTACTCGTGAACATATACGATTCGTGTACCAACGTGTAACTCTTCGGATCGTACCGAGTTAGTTACGTTGACTTTAATTACGGTCGGACATACATATATCCAACAATCTCCCACTTGGACGATTTAATTAAATGAGTCAACGTGTGCAGAGTTGGACGCCTAGCTGCATCGCACTGCTCTTAACACGGCATGACACTTTACAGTCGTCAACTAGTTCTTTGAGTTCAAGTAACACTTTACTTAACCAAATACTATAGCCCTGATAATTCTATCAATAAGTCCCTTCTGTATAGAACATTCGTTGATCATAAGACATGGATAATTCATTCTTATATAATGATCAACCATTCTCTATTCTCGTCTTTAATTCAAAGTGGTCTCAACGAACTACTTTTACTCCGAGCGTGGCCACGCATTTATTCCAGTTTGAGTTAACGAGGGCGCCAGCATGTCTAAACTTCTAATCTTATAGAAGTACAGAATTCCATCAGCATCATACAACTCCCACTTAACCTTGGATTTCTCCCAACGCTACCTGGATTACTACCCATGTTTTAGGACAGTGTTAGATAACATCAAAGATTGTCCTTGATCAATGTAGTTTAATATGTGCCTAAGGAAAAAGGAGATTGAACAAATCAATATCAAAACATCTCATAACTTTGATCCATGGAGATCGTTTTGAAGCGAGTCACATCCAATATCATTCCCTAGTGATATATGTGAATTTTGATTCTCAAACTCTTGAGTTATTCATCTCATGAATACAATCATCTTAATTCACAATAGTCTTACATTCAAATTCATTCCCATGTAATTTGATCAACTACGAAAATTTTAGAATACGCTTATTCAAGGATATAAACATACAAATAACGAACACAATTACAAAATAATTAAAGTTGCATTTAACCAATAAATCAAATAACTATTTCAATGTAACTATTGTAGTTCAAAACTAAAACACCAATACTAACTACAGATCATGCCCACTGTCTAGCAAATCTAAGCCCTATTTTTCCAGCATGCTCCTCATGTTTAGCTTGAGGTAGAGGCTTAGTTAAGGGGCCAACCAGATTTAGATCCGTATGAACTTTGCTTATTACGATGTCTCCACGCTCTATTATCTCTCTAATATAGTGGAATTTTCTGAGTATATGCCTTGTGGTTTGATGCGACCTTGGTTCCTTTGCAAGAGCAATGGCACCAGTATTATCACACAGCATCTCGATCGGTTTCTTTATGCTAGGCACAACGTCGAGATCAGTAATGAACTTCTGCATCCAGGCAGCCTCCTTAGCAGCATCCGATGCAACATTGTATTCTGATTCACAGGTGGATTGAGCAACCACACTTTGCTTCGAGCTCTTCCAAGTAACAGCCCCACCATTCAGAATGAAAACATATCCCGTCTGTGATCTTGAATCATCACGATCAGTCTGGAAACTTGCATCAGTATAACACTTAACTGACAGCTCCTCATCCAGTCCTCCATACATTAAGAGCATGTCCTTAGTCCTTCTTAAGTACTTAAGAATATTCTTCACTACAGCCCAGTGACTCTCTCCTGGATTCTGTTGATATCTACTCGTCATGCTAAGAGCATACGAGACACCAAGTCTAGTACATAACATGGCGTACATGATGGAACCGATAGAAGAAGCATATGGAACCCTTTCCATTTTCTTCTTTTCCTCTTCGGTCTTAGCACACTGCTCGCTAATAAGAATGGTTCCATGTGCCATGGGCAAGAGCCCCCTTTTTGAGTCTTGCAATGAGAAGCGTCGTATGACCTTACCGATATATGTACTTTGACTTAAACCTAATAACCGCTTTGATCTATCTCTATAAATCTTTATTCCTAGAATATAAGCGGCTTCACCAAGATCTTTTATTGCGAAACATTTTCCCAACCAAGCCTTAACATCTTTTAGCATAGGGATATTGTTTCCAATGATTAGTATGTCATCTACATACAGAATTGGAAAAGTGATATAGCTCCCACTAGATTTCTTGTAAGCACACGGTTCATCTTTGTTTTTAATGAAGCCAAACTCGTTAATTTTCTGATCAAAACGGAGATTCCAGCTGCGAGATGCTTGCTTTAATCCATAAATGGATTTATTTAGATTGCACACCTTATTAGGATTATTTAGATCGACAAAACCTTCAGGTTGAACCATATAGATATCTTCAAGTAAGTGTCGATTAAGGAATGCGGTCTTGACATCCATTTGCCATATCTCATAGTCATAATATGTAGAAATGGCAAGTAGAATTCTAATAGACTTAAGCATGGCTACTGGCGAGAAAGTTTCCTCATAATCAATTCCTTGAGTCTGAGTGAACCCTTTCGCTACAAGCCTTGCTTTGTAGGTTTGCACATTTCCATCCATGTCGGTCTTCTTCTTGAAGATCCATTTGTTTCCTACAGTCTGACCTTCGGTAGGAAAATCAACCAAATCCCAGACTTGGTTATCATACATGGATTGCATCTCTGCATTCATGGCTTCTTGCCATTACTTGGATTCTGAATCCAACATTACAGTTTTGTAAGTAGCAGGTTCAGCTTCATCAATCATGAAGATATCGTCATACCTTTCAGGTGCACGAGGATCCCTAATACTTCTTCGAACACTTGGTGTTTCTGTTGTTACTTGAGTCCTCTCAGGCTCAACTTTAACAACTAGATCATTTAATTCTGCATCTGTTTGAACAACTGGTTCAGTCACTTGTGATTCTCGAATTTCTTCAAGATCCACATGGTTTTCTCCAATCCCTCGTTCCAGAAGCTCTTCCTCCAAGAAAGTGCCTCTGCGTTTAGTGAAAATCTTATTTTTAGTGGGGCGGTAGAAAAGGTAACCGATCCTTTTAGCGTATCCGACGAAAACCACTTTTTCACCTCTGGGATCTAGTTTTCCGAAGATTTTAGAGTAACATAAGCGTTACATCCCCAGACCTTGAGATAGGATACTTTTGGTTTCTTTCCATGCCATATCTCATAAGGCGTTTTGTCAACCTTCTTCGTTGGAGCTATATTCACAAGTTTTGCGGCAGTTTCCAGAGCATAACTCCAAAAGGAGCGTGGGAGGGTTGTTCGACACATCATTGATCGAACCATATCTAATAGAGTTCGATTTCTTCGTTCAGACACACCATTATGTTGTGGCGTTCCAGGTGGAGTGAGCTGTGAAACTATTCCACAATCCTTTGGATGGTCGATGAACTCCTGACTAAGATATTCACCGCCTTGATCTGATCAAAGCATCTTAATAGTTCTATTTAGCTGATTCTCTACGTCATTTTGGTACTCCTTGAACTTTTCAAATGTCTCATGTTTATGCTTCATAAGATAAACATAACCATATCTTCTGAAATCATCAGTGAATGTAACAAAGTATCTTTCTCCATGTCTTGGCATTGTTCTGAATGGACCACATACATATGTATGTACAAGTCCCAACAGATCATTAGCTTTTTCTCCAACATTTGAAAAAAGTGTTTTTGTTAACTTTCCACTTAAGCATGATTCGCATTTGCTAAACGTTTCCAAACCCTTAGAATCTAAGATTCCTGCGGTTTTAAGTTGTTTAACACGGTTCTCTCTTATGTGACCAAGTCTACAACGCCACATATACGTATCGTTAAAGTCCAACTTATTACGTTTATGGGAGATGTTGCATAATATGTTATTGTTTTGGATTTCTGTCTCATAGATTCCATTGTTGGTTTTGCATCAAAGTTATATACATCATTAAAATAAGCAGAAATAAATTCACCATTAAAACGATAATTGAAACCTTGTCCATGCAAAGCAGAACCAAAACAATATTTCTAGTAACACTAGGAATAAAATAAACATTGTTCAAAACAAGTTCTAAACCAGAAGGAAGTAAAAGAACATATTCTCCAATCGCCTTCACAGCAACTCTTTGTCCATTGCCAACATGGACCTCCAAGTCGCCTTGTTTCAGCTTCTTAATCTTTTTTAGTCTCTTCAAAGCATTACAAATGTGAAAACCACATCCTGTGTCAAACACCCATGTTTTGCCAGAAAAAGAAAAGATTTCAATAACATATATACCTGAGGACTCTCCTCCTGAAGCCTTGGCTTGCTTCAGTTCAGCTAAATACTTAGCACAGTTCCTCTTCCAGTGCCCAATTTCATTACAATGAAAACACTTAGCATCATTCTGAGGCTTCTTGTTTGCAACTAATTTGCCTTTGCCCTGATTTCCCCTTTTCTTGGTGTTAGATTTCTTAACATGACCCTCCTTGATCATCAGCACTGGTGCAGTCTTGCTGGGTATATTCACCTCAGCAGTTTTGAGCATCTGATGCAGCTCTGCAAGTGTCTTCTCCATCCCATTCATATTGTAGTTCATAGTGAACTGATCATATGACTTAGGCAATGAGTTGAGGATGATATCCCCAACTAATTCAACACTCAAGGGGGATTCCAGAGGAGCCAAGTGATCAACACATGCCTTCATTTTTAGCTCATGAGCGCTAACTGATGTACCCTCTTGCATACGAGTGGTTATGAGTGATCTCATCACATCAAACCTCTCATGACGAACCTTCTGTTGGAACATTTCAACCAGGTGCTCATTCATCTCATATGCTATCTTGTCATCCATGGTCCTTTGAAGTTCAGGAATCATGGATGCTAACATTAAACATGAGACTTTCATAGAGTCATCAAAGTGCTTTGCATAGTTTCTATATGCAACAGTTTGCTGATTGATGGGTTCATCAGGACTGGCGTTTCATGAACATACAATTTGTTCTCCTCCTTGAGAACAATTCTCAAGTTGCGGTGCCAGTCCATGAAGTTGGAGTGGTTCAGTTTGTCCTTCTCTAAGATGGACTTGAGAGAGAATTGGGATGAATTGTTTTCAGTTGACATTTAAATTCAAAATTAATTAATTAGTATTTTATGTTTTTAATATCTTAATTTAATTTTATGACCCAAAAACAAAATTTAGTTAAGATGAGATCACAATTCATCATATGACAGTGAATTGGCTTAAGCACTATCCACTGGTATGATTATGTAGGTAAACAACGATTGTTAATTGTGTCCACTACACAACTCTCCACTTGGGGTTATCGCGTAAAACGATGTATGTTTAACCCCAACTATACCCACTTGATGAACAAGCCATGTTTTGTCCTTTATTGTTAACTGTAACACCGGCCTATGTTACACAGGAAATGCGATGATTACCTTCTTTCACGATGGACGCCCAGATGCAGGGTATAACACTAACATTTGGGTTCGATTAAGAATGAAGTGTTAACTCGTTAAGGGTGGCATAAAACATCAATTTAAAATTTGGGATTTATTTTAATATTTACCAAAAATATTTTGAATAACTCGTAGCATGAGGCGAGTTACAAAATAGTTTATAAAATCCGATTTTATACCATTCATGATAATAGACACTCCTTTCCACGCTCACACTATATAGTTTTAAATACCCTATTAAACTATGTCGGTCGTTTTATCGCGAATGATCTTGTTTTAAATATTAATAAAAACCTTTTATTAAGTATGCTTTTCAGTTTTATAAAACTTGTTTTAATAAAACCGTTGTCTTGATTGTGAAAATTTTATTTATTTTGGGTTATCTAAATCATTTACAATAAATAAAACACAACCACAAAACAAAATAATAAAAAAAACGAATCTAGCCCCTAATAGGTTGGCCGTTTCATTTTAGCCAGAAGCGAAACGAACTAGTCAAAAGGGTTTCAAAAGCTAATTTTTGAAAGCTCCCACTTGACCCGCAATCTCTATCTTCATGGTACCTATTCGCCATTTATCTTGATCTTGATCTCGATCTTGTACTCGAAGGATTACAATAATAAATTTGAAAATACAATAAAACCAAATCTATTCTAATCCTGTCTATTACATCGGATCCAATATCCGCAACAAAATACAAATCAAAAATACTATTACATCGGATCCAATATCCAAAAAAAAAAAAAAATACAAATCAAAATAAAACCATAACCAACACAACCATGACAAAGGTCATAACCTAGGGCTCGATTCACATCACAATCCATAGACAACCAAAAGCTTTTGATCTTTTGTCAAAACAAATAATTTTTGACAAATAAAACATAGATCAAAATTATAACTTTACCATCTATACGCGTGTAACCGTGGCTCTGATACCACTGATGGGAATCAGTGTATCAAAATAATAGCGGAAGCGGTTTATATAATTTACCAAAACCCGATTATATAAATTTGATTTATTAATCCAATTAATAAATATTCCCAATCAGGATCAAGGTTATACGCGTATAAACAAATAAGGAATAAACCATAGAGGGTTTTAGTAATCAACCTTTGACGACTACACCGTAATTGTAACACGCAGGTTATAACGAATCCTGTAGGTCCCTATCCGGTGGATGACGAACCTCAAACCTTGTTATACTAACTCACTAGCGAGTGCGGAATCCAAGCTAGCAAGCAAACCGGGATTAAGCAAGTATGAACACAAGCACACACGGGTTCACCGATTAACACAATCTTGTATTAATGCAAATGAAGGTTTCGGTTACAAGCACAATGTTTACAAACCTAACTTGTAAACTCTCAAAGTGTGTGTGTGAGTTCCGGACAGAATGCTCTCAGCCTATCTCTCGGATATCTTTCTGTTTGTGTGTCTCTCAATCTAAAACTCAACACTGCATGGGTATATATATACCCAGCCTAGCATGCCTGATCGAAGGATCTGATAGATGGTCCGAAGGATCATCTATCGAAGACCAAGTATTCGAAAGATCATCAAGGACCTCGAAAGATTACCTTTCGAGGTCTATGATTCGAACCATATCTTTCGATGAGGTCGAAGGATCCACATTATCCTTCGACCTCTTATCCTTCGACACAGTACATCTTTCAACTGTTGACTAAGTCAAACCAGGAGGACGGTTGACTTTGTCAACTTACAGGACTGACAAGGACATCGTTTACATACAGACCGAATACAGACAAAGTACAGACACAAGTGCACCAACAAACTCCCCCTTGGCTGTAGCTTTGTCTTTATCTTCTATGGTTGTAGACTCGTCTTGAACTTCGACGGTCTTTGGTCTTCGAGTTATCAAAACTCTGATGTCCTTTTAAGTCTTCAAAGTCGGAGGATCTTCAAAGTCTTCACGTCTTGAAAGCAGAGAGTGTATCAACAAACTACCCGTATCATGTAGGAAGTGTGTTGACAAACTCCCCCTTAACATAAGCTCCCCCTTGAGTTATGCTCGTGAAAAGACTTTATCTTTATGAAGTGAGATCCTTGTGGTATTGATGATGGCCAACGGCAACTCGATCATTTTCATCACTTGAGCGCCTTCTCGTTGTGTCTTCATTCCAGAGCTTGTCATCGACCATGTTCTCCTAGCCTTTAGAATCTGCACATGCAAGAAATCTAAACGCGTAATGAGAACAACTGCTTGGAACATAGTGTAAGCGAATGACACACGAATGACCATGTCACAATCAAACACCGTCCGACAGTTTGAAAGTTTAATAAATTTTTCAATTTTAGACTTTAACTTTCAAAACATGCAAATTTCGACCGTTTATGAAGATTTAGTCAATTAGGTTTTCAGTCAGGTTTCAGGTAACGAAGACTCGAGCTCCAACATCGTACGATCGAAAATAAAGCAGAAATAAAATCTTTTTGGCTTTTATAAAGTTTATATTAAAACACACCTAAAATCTTTTTGGTATTTTTGAAAGTAAAAGACAACAATTTAAAATCTTTTGAGTGTTATCAAACGACATCACCGCTAATGTCGTGTTGATATGCACCAAACGACGAAACTGTTTTAAAAGAAAACAATAAAAGTTAAGCAGTAAATAAATAAATATATACAAACATTCTTTTTGCGAGTTTCGAGGGTAAGAGAATCATATCAGTGTACGGTCATGCCAAAACACTCTTGTTGTTCAGTTAGTTAACATTAAGATAAGCATCCTATAACAATTATCGGTATTGTTGTCCACTTAAGCTCAACTTATCAGATGTAATCATGGCGAGGGGATACGTTAAGGTATGATTTATACTTACCGACCGGTGTTCATCCACATCACGACACATTCCCGTATCAAGGTATGCACGAGAGTTCATTTTACCGGTGAGTATGCCGATTATCATCTGTTTGACCGTATAAATTGTGAGATACTCACTTATTTTGATTTGAAAACAAGCCCTATGTGATATAATCACTTATTGATGAGGAACTTGATTTTCGTATGCATGAGGGCACAGGTGCAAGTCCGTGAACAGGTCAGTACTTCCGTACAGCAGAGAGACGAACTTGACACCCGGATAAAATGTGATATTTTATCACTTATTTGATATGGACATGTGATTGTTTATCACTTATTGAGGTCGAATGCAGTATGCAATATGTACACGTATGTATAGTATCATGGAAGATCTAGACTTGCGTCCCCGTTATTTTTCGGTAAAAGATACAACCATGATACCCAGATGATAAGCAGCATAAAGACCGAATATCTCAGAACCTCGGCAATCTATCAAACGATTTTTGGATTTACTCCCCCTAAAATCAATAAACTAAGAGAAATTTAAAACACACAAAGATATTTACAAAAATGATTTTCCGATGTTGGGTTTACTCTTGCTTGACCTTAATGCCATTTACCAATAATAAAAAGTCAAATCTTGATTTGTCAAAAGCTTTGGTAAATAAGTCGGCACGTTGGTCATCGGTGTGGACCTTAACAACATCGATTAGCCTTTTCTCAAAGCAATCACGTATGAAGTGATATTTGATTTCGATGTGTTTGGTCTTTGAATGCTGCACAGGATTTCTAGTGATATCTAAAGCAGCAGAATTATCAACGTAAATAGGAGTAGTTAGGAATTCAAAACCGTAGTCTCGCATTTGTTGTTGGATCCAAAGAACTTGGGAGCAACAACTTGAGGCAGCAATGTATTCAGCTTCGCATGTTGATGTAACTACACACGTCTGCTTCTTGCACTGCCATGTAACTAGGCGATTTCCTAAAAACTGACATCCAGCCGTTGTGGATTTACCGTCGATTTTGCATCCGCCAAAATCAGAATCACTGAAAGCTACCAATTCAAAGTTATTATCCCTAGGGTACCACAGACCGGTGTCAGGGTACGCCTTCAAATAACGAAAAATCCTTTTAACAGCAGCAAGATGTGAGGCCTTCGGATTAACTTGATATCTGGCAAGCAGGCACGTCGGGTACATTATGTCTGGCCTTGATGCTGTGAGGTACATAAGAGATCCGATCATAGCGCGATAGATTGAAGGGCTAACAGCTTCTCCCTTAAAGTCTGGAGTAATTCCGTGATTAGTTGGCAATGGGGTACCAATGGGCGTTGCATCAGACATCTGGAACCGGCTCAAGATGTCACCAACATATTTAGTCTGATGGATGAATATCCCAGACTCAGTTTGTTGTACTTGTAGGCCCAAGAAGAAAGTCATTTCCCCCATAGCACTCATCTCGAATTTATCCTGCATAATGCGCTCGAATTCCCTACACAAAACATCATTAGTAGAACCAAAAATAATGTCATCAACGTATACCTGTACCAGAAGAAGATCTCCATCTTGTTCTTTGATGAAGAGAGTACAGTCGATAAGACCTCTACGAAAACCGTTCTCCAGCAGATAGTGAGATAAGGTTGCATACCAAGCTCGCGGTGCTTGATGTAGACCATAAAGAGCTTTGTTGAGCAACCAAACCCGATCGGGATGGATAGGATCTTCAAAACCTGGAGGCTGTTCGACGTACACCTCTTCTTCAACCACACCGTGTAAGAATGCACTTTTCACGTCCATCTGATAAACCTTGAATCCTTTGAAGGACGCATAGGCTAGAAAGATTCGAATTGCTTCGAGACGTGCCACTGGTGCATAGACTTCGTTGTAGTCGATCCCTTCAATCTGACGAAAACCTTGAACGACTAAACGTGCTTTGTTTCGGATAACAACTCCGCGGTCATCCTTTTTGCATTTGAAAACCCAACGGGTACCAATCTTCTTGTATCCAGCAGGTTTCTCTACGAGTTTCCAGACACCCAGCTTCTGGAATTGTTGCAGTTCTTCCTGCATTGCTTCAACCCAAGCGTTATCTTTCAAGGCTTCTTTCCACGTTCTTGGTTCTTCCTGTGAGACATAACACGCGAAGGACCAGTCGTTTTGTTGCCCGGATTCTCGAATAGCTGCATACAGGCCTGCATTGTTGTTGTTTCGCAACATGTTTCTTGTTTGGACGCCACTTTGCACATTTCCAATGATGTTTTGTTGAGGATGGGTATTATGAATCCTTGTTTCTGGATTATCTGGAACTGGAACATTTATACCCAGGTTGTTGAGGTTAAGATCAACAACCAATTCAAGGCCCGGAATTGACGAAGAGGATGATGCAGTAGCCTCAGCTGTTCTATGGGCATCCACTGGAGGAGTACCCTCTGAAGTACCATGAACTGCTGCTGTAGGAGCTTCCTGATCTGCATCTAGAAATTCATCATCCTCTGAAGATTCGTTCAATTCGTTTGCATCATGAAAATCCTCATTGTTGAGAGTATTGTTGTTCACCGAAGAAGATGGTTCTTGATTCACAAGAATTGGACGAACCACCGGTGAAACTGTTGCATTGTCACTCTCGAAAAACATCCTAGCCGCAACATTTTCTTCAACGGCTTCAACATTGATCGAATTGAAGAAGTCATCATACTCAAACATCCAAGGTTGACCCGGATTTTTGACTGGCAAGGTGTGCCTTTGTACTCTGACCTCAGACCATTCCTCGACCCTTTTAGTCTCTAGATTCCAGACTCGTAAGTTAGGGGTGGCATACCCAAGAAAGTATCCATCAATTGCTCTTGCCCCAAACTTTCCATTAGGTTCGATGATTGTGCAAGGAGCTCCAAACAGTTCTAGATAAGACAAATCTGGTTTCCGTTTTTGAAGAAGCTCAAAGCAGGTCTTGTTGTGCCTTTTGACTGTAAGGACTCTGTTCAATGTATAGCAAGCAGAGGCCACAGCTTCAGTCCAGAATGGAATGGGCAACTGTGACTCTACCAACATTGTCCTAGCAGTCTCGATCAATGTGCGGTTCTTACGTTCAGCGACACCATTCTGTTGAGGAGTATAAGCTGCACTAAACTCATGAAGAATACCCTTTGAAGTGCAGAACTCCGTCATGGAATGATTTTTAAATTCAGTACCATTGTCGCTACGTATCCGCCTAACCTTCAACTTATACAAATTCTCAATCTGAATGATCAAGTTTTTGATAATACCAAAGGTTTCACTCTTGTGTGCCATGAACGCAACCCAAGAAAATCTTGAATAATCATCAGTAACCACGAGGCAGTATTGATCACCCCGAATACTCTTGTGCTTGACAGGACCGAACAAATCCATGTGCAAACGTTCAAGAGGAACTGCCACCGTGTTGATCTTCTTTGTAGGGTGCTTCTTCTTTGTTTGCTTTCCTTTCTGGCACGAAACACAGACGTCTTGAAGATGGAAATTTTTGAGGGGAACACCATTCACCAATTCATTTGAAACCAAATGATTCATTTTTCGTAAGTGAATGTGACCCATTCGTCTGTGCCAAGAGATAGTGTCTTTTTCTGTGGCTTTAGAAACGAAACAAGTTGCTTGTGCAGACGTAGTAATAGCCTGGCTCATGTCAAGGACGTACAGATCATTTATCCTTGGAGCCGACAAGAGAATCCATTCTTTTGGAATTTTGAAGCAGGGTTTCAGCACATAACATCCATTAGCATCAAAGTGTACTGAGAACTGCTTGTCACAGATTTGAGAAACACTGAGAAGATTGTGATCAAGTTGTTGCACAAAATTGATCTTGTCAAAGCTGACAATCCCGTTAGATATCATTCCTTCACCCGTAATGTATCCACCTTTATCTCCAGCAAAAGCAACATAACCTCCTCTAATAGATTTAACGTCGTAGAGAAGCTTCATGTCGCCTGTCATGTGCCTGGATGCCCCTCTATCAACAATCCAATGACTACTGATAGTTCCTCCTGAAGCACCCTGCACATGAACTCAAATGAATTAGTTGGAGATGGGGACCCAAGCCATTGTGGTCTTGGGTCTTCCATTTTCATCAATGACAATAACTTCTTGTCTTTGATGGTTGGTGAACTGTGATGGTCCCCCTGATTCAGTAACCGATTTAGGTTTCCATGTCTGTTTTGTTTTACCAGTGTCTTTCTTTAAAATTTTAACTTCTTGATTGTTTGAAGTTTTGGAATTTTCTGGTTTTACATCAACAGATTGTTTTTGAACCACATCAGTTTTAATTGCTTTTTCAATCTTCTTGACCTGTTGGCGTTTCTGTTTCTTTTCCCTTTCTTTTACAAGTCGGGGATCTTGTTTTGTGGAAACAGTTGGCTTATGGTCAGTTTTGCCACGGGGATCATCAACCTTTCCTTTCTGCTTATGAAGATATGGGCAGTTTCTAATAATATGCCCAATGGTTCCACACTCAAAACATGATCTTCGTTCTACAAACCCCGAAGAATCATGTGATCGTCTAGCCGATGATGTTGAACTTTGTGAACCCGAGGTACTAGGTTTTGAACTGCTTGGTTCATTTCTTTTCTCGACAATAGCTTTCTTGACAAAATCTAAGTTAGATTGATTTTCAAACTTTTCAATTTTGTCCGTTCCCGTCGATTTCACAAAGTTAACCTTTTTCTTCTTCTTTTGGTTCGGCTTCTTGTTAGCTTGAGCCGGTGTTTTACCTTTGGGTTTGGTGTGATTTTGCTGTGTTGGCACTGATGGTAATTTCTTGTTACCAAATTGTTTTCGAATTTCAGCCTTTGGAATAGGAGGACACTGTGTAACTGTAACTTTAGGTCCTGCCTTTCCCAAGAACTTACTCGTCGAATTCTCAAAGACTTTGCAGATTAAGGATTGATTAACATTCTTAATGGGAAAATCTTTGTCTGAGTAAATTTTATCATCACCAACTAGAGTGTACAGCAAATTCACACTCTCCGGCTCTTCTGTAGTTGAGGACTCAGTTGCAACAGTCTTAGCGGTTTGTACAGGGGGATCACATAGAATGTGATTCTCAAGAGGTATGTCCTCATTTTTGGCTACCGCATCAGACTTTGCTGGGACAGTATCATCAGATTCATCATCAGACGAATCAGCATCCTCAATCACAACTGGAGGATCTTGATTCTGTTCAGCACTCACAAATGTATCTGCTGACACATCTGAATCTGAGGATACTTCCTTTTGGTATCCGAGTCCTGCAGCAAACTCCTTAACATCTAGAGGCACAGAAGGTTCAAAGAATACCCTGTCCTCTTCATCTGGCATGGCATCATAATTATGTCTCACTGGTGGTGGACACTTCTTGTACCCTATGCATGTGACATCTCTCTTTTCCTTCTGAACATCAATGATGTGATCTAACACATAGCTAGAGCTCAAATAACTGTCTAGCTTGAGTTGGATCGCATCACTTTCGGTTTTCACACAAGCCATCTCTTTTTGCATAATCTCAAGGCGAGATATATACAAATTAATATCAGTTTGTTTTCTTGAAACCATTTTAGTCAGTTCAGTTTTATCTTTCTTTAATGTTTCAATTACTGACTTAAATTCTTTTTCATGGTTTTCATAAAACATGTTGGCTTCTGTGCATTTAGAGAGATCCACAGTCAACTTCTGATTGTGGATGAATGTCACATCATATTTCTCTTGCAAAGCGTCATGCTTACTTTGCAAGTCACTCAAATTCTCATTCACAGTAGTATGTTTGTCTTGCAAGTCAAACAAATTAGCTTGTAAAGCATCATGTTTGCCTTGCAACTCAGACATACTTTTCTCCATTTCAGCACATCTAACATGCAATCTAGCACATTCATCACAATTAACAGCAGTGGGTTCATCGACACATACCTGACTTGATGAACCGTCGACATTAGCCATAAAGGCTGAATGGAGAGAAGACGAAGAGTAAGCAGCCTGATCCACCAGAATAGATCTTCTTTGAGTTTCTGCTGCAGCTTCCCCCAAGAGTTCATCAATGTCAATATCATCTGAAACATTAGATGTCTCACCCACATGATCATCACCAGAGTTGGATGATTCTTCATCAACACTCCTGCTGTATCCAGAGGAGTCTTCATCTTCAGACGATTCATCACCACTGGCAGAAGATTCTCCACCACTGGTGTGAACTAGCTTCTTCACAACCTGAGCAAAACATGCTGTTCCATCGGGAGCATCACCACCCAACTGGATTGACCAGTCACAACCTTCATCCACCTGAACCGCAAGTGCCCGGTTGGTTTGGTTGTTGACAGGTACCAATGTACGATCATTGTTTCTGTTCTGCTGATTGCCTTGGTTTCTGAAGGGGTTTTGATTCCCGTGCTGAGCTGGCTTTGTGCACTCCCTTTTAAAGTGACCCCGTTCACCACAGTTGAAGCACTTAACAGCTTGTTTATCGAACCCATACTTGGTGTCTCGCTTACTTTCCAAGCTGGTTCTTCCCGTACTTTCCATCCAATCCTTTGCTCTTCTCACAGCACTCGCAAAGGCCCACTTGATGTCCATCAAGTCCATTTCCTCTTTATCAATCTGCCTGTAATCTTCTTGTGTCAGATTAATGTTGCCAATCTGACCTTCTATTAACCCACAGTACGCGCTCACTACAGTGTTAAGCAGCTCCATGTGTTCTTAGCTACTTCTACACTGATTTTAGAGAAGCTTGACGTGTCGAGCTGTACGGTTCCTGACTTTGACTGTTGACCAGCAGATGATGTTCCTCCATAACATGCACGTTGTTGTTGAGCAGGAGGAGGAGGAGGAGGAGGTGGGTCTATTGGATTTCCATACATGTCTGTGGTGGGAGGTGGCTTAACAGGAACTTGCACCGGATTGCCATACATATCAGTGGTTGTGACAAACGCTGTTTGCAAAGGAGCATGTGGACCTGTTCTTGCAGACGAAGTATTGGAAGTTCCACAATACATTTCAGGATTTTGTGGCAATGGAACTCTCTTCGCCTTTAAGGTTTCCTCCTGATCCTTGTTTTCCAGAAGCTGCACGAAGTCGTTGATATTTGTAGTTTTCAACACTCCGTTATACTTCAGGATTTCCAAGAAGCTACTCCATTGAGGAGGCAAAGCATCAGCAAACTTTTTCACCACTTCTGCTTGAGTTGTCGTCACACCAAAATTATTCAACTCAGTAAGCAAATGATAAAACCGACTTGTCATGTCTCCCAAAGACTCCTTATCTAGGCACGTGAAACAGTCGAATTCTTTCTTAAGCAGATCATGACGCAACTGACGTGTTGCTTCATTTCCTACTCCCCTAGTCTTCAAACCGTCCCACAACTTCTTTGTAGTTTTGAAGCTGACAAATTGATGATAAATGTCTTTGCTTAACGCCTGAGTGAGAATGGCGTAGGCTTTCTTCTCCAGATCATATATTTTCTTTTGATCCTCTGGAAGATCGGCAAAACTAGCAGTTGTTGAAGCAGCGACTTCAATGGCTTGATCAAAATCTGTGGTGAAACGTATCCACAGCTCTGTATTCTGGCCCAAAACATATGTACGGAATCTGTCAGCCCAACCCGGATACTCATTTAAATGCATCAACTTCGGAGGTCGATTCAAACTTCCTGTTTCGCTTTCGCTCAGTAAGATACTTTGGATACTAGGAGTTTGATTCGAGACTAACGCCCACTGATTTCCCTGAGAAGATGTCGATACCGGAGACTCGGCCCATGAAGGCGATAGACTTGTAGACGTGTATTTTCCACTGTCTGGCGCCGGTGTACCCCACCATGAGGGAGTGACACCAGAACTTGTATATTTATCGCTGTCGGGGGCCGGATTCCACCAATTCGGATTCATGATAGATAAGCAAAATAAATGCTAAGTGAGTAATCCGAAAGATATCACGGCCGAAGGATCCTGTTCCGAAAGATCTGAAATCAGAGAAACTTGTTAACAATAAACTGTCCACAATCGAAAGATCAACACTTGTTCGAAGGATCAACAGTACTCGAAAGATTACTGTTGAATCTCGAACAATGATGTCGAAAGATTCAAGAACTCGAAGGATTCTCCTTTGAAAGATCCTTATCTTTCGAGTTAAATATCCTTATCTTTCGTATAGCTCACTTTCGAAAGATCACACTTGTTCGAATGATCAACAGTGTTCGAAGGATCACTGTTGACTTTCGAGCACTGGCTTCGAAAGATTCAGAATCTCGAAAGATTCACACTTGAAAGATCCTTATCTTTCGAGATAAATCCCTATCTTTCGGACACTTATCTTTCGAAAAGATTCCTTAATCGAAGGATATGTTTCAGACTTCGAAGGATGGGTCGAAGGATGATGATCTTTCGAGCCTTCCTTGATCGAAAGATGATCTTTCGAAGTCGAAGGATATCTTTCGAGAGGTTCTGACACAACTGACGTTGATGTGATAGGTTGGTGAAAAGGTGATGGGTTGGTAAAGTACTTTCGGCAGAAAGGTATGTTCTGCACACAGATCTTCACCAACTTTTTGACTTTCAAAAACAATGCCCAAAAATGGCAAACCTTATCCACAAAGTCCGGTCACCGGAAACACACCGGAAATTGGCCGGAAAACACAAAGTTTCTTAAAAACCAATTTCCAAGTTACCCAACCCAACTTTAAACACTCCCGAAGGTTTAGAAACCGTTTTTCAGTTTAGAAAAGCAAGAAAAACCACCAAAACGGGTGCTAAACCTAGTGTCCAAACACACCAAGAACTTGAAAAACCCGGTTTTAAACAAGGTAAAGAGCCAAGCTCTGATACCACTTGTAGGTCCCTATCCGGTGGATGACGAACCTCAAACCTTGTTATACTAACTCACTAGCGAGTGCGGAATCCAAGCTAGCAAGCAAACCGGGATTAAGCAAGTATGAACACAAGCACACACGGGTTCACCGATTAACACAATCTTGTATTAATGCAAATGAAGGTTTCGGTTACAAGCACAATGTTTACAAACCTAACTTGTAAACTCTCAAAGTGTGTGTGTGAGTTCCGGACAGAATGCTCTCAGCCTATCTCTCGGATATCTTTCTGTTTGTGTGTCTCTCAATCTAAAACTCAACACTGCATGGGTATATATATACCCAGCCTAGCATGCCTGATCGAAGGATCTGATAGATGGTCCGAAGGATCATCTATCGAAGACCAAGTATTCGAAAGATCATCAAGGACCTCGAAAGATTACCTTTCGAGGTCTATGATTCGAACCATATCTTTCGATGAGGTCGAAGGATCCACATTATCCTTCGACCTCTTATCCTTCGACACAGTACATCTTTCAACTGTTGACTAAGTCAAACCAGGAGGACGGTTGACTTTGTCAACTTACAGGACTGACAAGGACATCGTTTACATACAGACCGAATACAGACAAAGTACAGACACAAGTGCACCAACAAATCCTCCCTAGTAGGAAGTTCACAACCGAGCACAAGAGAGTAGAACCGGCCAAGAAGGAGGCGGCGGCGATGCTTGGTTGACGACAAGAAGGTGGCAGCCAAGCTTAGGAGGGTGGCTAGGGTTTTGTGTTTTTATAAAATTGTGTCTAGGGTTTCCACCTTAATCATCCTTTTATAAAACCCAATCTTACATTAAGACCCTTTAAGATTATACAATTATAATTCTCTTAATAATAATCTAATTAATATTAAGCCTCTCGGGTTTAAACTATTATTATTTCACAAATAATAATCTACCTACTCGTGAACATATACGATTCGTGTACCAACGTGTAACTCTTCGGATCGTACCGAGTTAGCTACGTTGACTTTAATTACAGTCGGACATACATATATCCAACATAAAATAGCTAGATGACGTTTAAATCACTAACACACAAGGGATCGACACGCCAAACTTGGGATCCTAACCAGTCATTCCATTCTAAAGAGAATTTACGCACGACTCTTACTCGAAATGAGAATTTCATATGACAACACGTGCACGTTGTCTAGTAATTATCTTTGAGATTGGTCCTAAGACGTGGCTGAGCACCACGCTAAGAAGCCCATGCATATAGGATTGGTTCGAAGCCAGGTTAGGACAGACAACCAAATTCAATCGTAGTACTGAACCCACACTTCGGTTTTAACTTTTAAACAGTGGGACTGAGCGTTGGCTGGACAGACTCATGAACTTGGTTGGGACTGGACTTTTTCACCAATATAATGACTTACACTACTTTGGGAACTATCAACTGACTTATTATTTGCACTAAAATTGGTAACTAAAGATAAGAGATGAGGCCCCCATAATAAGGGAATGAACAATTTATGAAAAGTCGTCGTCAGTATATGGAGGAATAGGTATTGGTAAAAAATGGAAAACCATTTTAACAATATGAAAAGGCTAAAGTCTAGTCTATCAATGCTACAACTTTACATTGCAATAATCATCAACTATGTACCGTCCTGAACGTGATACTATATTTTTCAAATGATATGTCTTAAGACTTTCTTACCACCTAAGTGTATGATGCACTTAAAAAATATATAAAACAAACATTAAGTTTATAATGATGTAGAATTGATAATCTTACAAATATAAATTAAAATCCTTATATGTCTCCAAAATTTCCACACTCAATTGCCGGTGCGAATCAGAAGGCTTTCCACAACGGACAAATTTAGCGGTTGGTGGTCCTCACTGAAGGCAGTTGCTAATCAGTAGGTAATGGCGATCATGGGAAAAAAGACCCTGGGTATGGACTTGATCACTGATGGATTAACGATAGAATGATCACTGGCGGATTACCTACGAGTCATGACCTGACAACTGCAACAATTCCCAACGGATGAGATATATTTCAGCTAGGGATGAAACCCAGATATGTTAAATCTTCACAAATTATATAGAAGCTTGATTTTTTCTTGTCAAGTTTAGACCATGTCTAAATCAATGCAATTTTTCTAGGAAAAATTACAAGTTTTGTCCTTTATCTTTATACCACTTTTCAGACGGTGTCATTTCTAACGAATGTTGACAGGCGGTGTCCTTTACTAGGTATTTTGTTGCAAGTTTAGTCCTTTACACCCAACCCAGTTAAAAAACCCTGTTAATTGTTGGGTGTAAAGGACTAAACTTGCAACAAAATACCTAGGTAAAGGACTAAACTTGCAACAAAATACGTAGTAAAGGACTCAGCTTGTCAACAATTAACAGGGTTTTTTTTTAACTGGGTTGGGTGTAAAGGGCTAAACTTGCAACAAAATATCTAGTAAAGGATAGCGCCTGTCAACATTCGTTAAAAAGGACACCGCTTAAAAAGTGGTACAAAATAAAGGGCGAAACTTGTAATTTTTCCATTTTTCTAAACATTAGAAAGAAGTACATCTCAAAAAATATGTAACATATATCTTCATGGATAATTAAAAGCGTGATATTTATTATGTTTGTCAATTTAATAAGTACATAAATTTTCCCTAGAGTAAACTGCCATTTTGGTCTTTGTGGTTTGGGCATTTTTGCCATTTTAGTCCAAATCTCAAACTTTTTATATCTGGGTCCCTGTGGTTTCACTTTTATTGCCATTTCGGTCCAAAATTCAAAAAACCCATATTTTGACTGTTGAATGCTGATTCGTTGGTCCTTTTGTGCAGGGGTATAATCGCCCATCTTAAACATTAATATATATATATATATATATATATATATATATATATAAAAGATTATAATAAAATCCCAAAAACCCCCCATAATCTCTGCAACTCTCTCTCTCTCTCTAAACACACCTCTGATTCTCTCTCTTCTCTCTCTCTCTATAACACCACCGCCACAACAATTGCCGGTGATGATTCCGGTACAACCGGCGGTGATGCATCAGAGAAGTAGCCACCACTGTAACCATCGTCTCCATCTCCGTCTCAGCCATCTGCCCCACCACCACAATAGCCTCCAAACCCCATCTCCGGTGAGTTGCTCAACCCTCAAAACCAACCCTCGCTACGCATCCTACAGGTTTCATTTCGAGTGGAACCTGCTTCGATTGACTTTTATTTCTTTAGATCAAGTTATTAAGGCTTGAATGTGGCCAGTATAGAAGCTTCACAGTCTGATCGATGAAGGATTTTTTTATAAAATCCCAGGAATTTTATTAGGGCTTGAATTCGGTGGTGGCGATGGGGATAGGTAGTGACAGGGGGTGGTGAAGGTGACGGTGGGGGTCATGGCGGTGGAGGTGGAGGTGGAGGTGGAGGTTGTGGTGGTTGAATGTGACGGTGGAGGTGGTGGTTGTGGGTTGAAGATGAAGGAGATGAGGAAAAGGAATTTGGGGAAAGATTTGGATTTAGGATTATGAATATGTAATAGTTCCTAATAAAATTCTGTTTTATTGTGAATATGTAATAGTTGAATTTTTGTGGGTTGAACTATTACACAAATTCTGGATTTTATTAGGGCTTGAATGTCTCCGACACTCCGCCACCTCCTCAGAGATTAGGTCGTGATGTCCGGGAAGGAAAGCGAAGGTAGTTCAGTTATATAGGTATGGAATATTGGAATCTGGGTTTTAATGATGTTCTTGATCTGGGTTTTATTGCAAATATGATACTTGATGATGTTTTGATGATGTTCTTGATCCGGGTTTTGATGATGTTCTAATGATGTATGGGTTTTGATGATGTTCTTGTCTGGGTTTTGATGATGATGTTTGGAGTGGCGGTGGTGGTGGTGCTATAGAGAGAGAGAAAAGAGAGAGAGAGGGATGAGGTGGCGGCGGTGGTGGTGGTGCTGTAGAGAGAGAGAGAGAGAGAAGAGAGAGAGATGATTATTTTGATCTGGGTTTTATTGAAAAAAATGAAATTTAAAAAATGACCAAAATGCCCCTGCACTAAAGGACAAAATAATCAGTTTTCAACAGTTAAAATAGAAGGTTTTTGGATTTTGGACTAAAATGGCAACAAAATGCAAACCACAGGGACCCAGATGTAAAAAGTTTGAGATTTGGACTAAAATGGCAAAAGTGCCCAAACCACAGGGACCAAAATGGCAGTTTACTCTTTTCCCTATATTATTTCACAACTTTACTTCCCCTCACGTTTGCGGGCACTCTTCATTTTTTTCTTTTTATTGGTCATGAGGTGAGATGATACACACTTGGACCCACACCCCTTTCTCTCTCTCAACTAGTGTTTTTTTCTTTTTTTTCTTTTTTTTTTGAAAACTATACTTCATTAACAGAAAGCCGGCCCAAACAGGGCCGGCAAAACATACAACTACATATTTACAAACGAAACCCACTCATTCCAACCTATCCCTTTATACTTCGATGTATTAGAAAACCACAAAAAACCCAGAGCCTTAACCTCACTAATTATACTATCAATCTTAACCTCTGAGTTGGAAAATTTCAAACTATTTTTAGCTCGCCATACACTCCAACAAACGATCCTGATAATTCCTTGCACCGCGTCCTTCTTTTTCTCCGAAGCCCTTGTGCCTTTATGAATTTCGAGGAGATCTTTAATCGAAAAAGCGAAAATGTTAGGGATCTTACACCAAACGCTAATTCCGTTCCAAACTATTGAGGCAACCTGACAAGCAATGAAAAGGTGATCCACACTTTCTTCGACCGAATTGCACATAGGACACGTCGAATTTTCAATATGAATATTCCTTCTCAACTAAAGTTACATACATAGGCTCTCCTAATAAAGTTTTCACGTCATGTTAAAGGTGTTGTTCGGCAATTGCGACACGTAACATGACGCCGAGTGCGGGGTAGAAGCGATGTGCCCGAAACGTGGTGGATACGCCGCTGGTACTTCATATATATAAGCGTTTCTAACTTGTTGCCAAGCTCCGTACAACGCGCCATGCGAAGGTCGTGGGTTTGCGTTATCTATGTGAATCATGTGAATCTTGAGTTCTAGTCTATCGTGTGCAAATCTATGATAACCTATGGTAATCTAGACTTATACGATCCTCTTGTTGGATCTTTAGGATGTCTTCTCGAAAGCTATCTAACACTCTCAGGAAATCCAGAGAGAAGTCTCAGAAAACGATGATGTCATTCATGGCCGACCAGATTGCTCGAGTCGTGCCAAAGATCGTCTCTGAGCTCCAAGGATCAAACACTCTTCCATCCTCTGTGGACTCGAAGGCTGAGAAGCAAAAGCCTACAAAGTTCAGCTACAAACATTTCATCTCTTGCAACCCTAAGCTTTTCATGGGCAGTGATGGGGTGACTGCTATGCTCGAGTGGTTCGACAACATTGAAGTTACCTTCATTAACAGCGAGTGCCCAGATCATCTAAAGACTAGGAGTGCTACTGGAATGTTCCAAGGCAGAGCATTGGAGTGGTGGTCGAATGAGAGAAACATCCGTTCTAATGATGAAGCCTATGCTCTTCCATGGGCTGAGGTGTGAGAGCTAATGATGCTTGAGTTCTGCCCTCCCCATGAGCAGTTAAAGCTTGAAGAAGAGTTTTGAAACTTGAAGCAGATTGGTGATGATAATCTGGCTTACACTACCCGGTTTAAGCAGCTTAGTCTGATCGTTCCTCACTTGGTCTCTACTCCCAAGCGGATGATAACCAAGTACATCAATGATCTACCTCCTGCCATGCGCGATTCTATTGAAGCAGCTCAACTCGACACTATTGAGGAAGTCTACCGTCTCGCAGCTAGTCTCAACAACAATCGTGTGCGTGATAAGCAGTTTGCTACTCCTGCTACCTCTAAGTCTGCAAATCAAGTCACTCAATAGCCAAGTGGCAGCAAGAACAAGAAAAGGAAGTCTCAAGGTTCCGGATGTAATGCTATTACTCCTGCTGCAATGTTAGGATTTAGATCACACACACACGATCAATAAACGAAAGCAATAAGAAAAGTAGACACGAGATTTACGTGGTTCGGTCACAGTGTGTAACCTACGTCCACGGGGGCAACTAGGGTTTGTATTTTATTGAGTGATAATGATTACAAGTACAAGAGATATATTTATAGGCTAGAATTAGATTTAGTCCCTTGCTAAACAAGTAACTAAACATCTAGGCCTAAAACACTTAAAACCCATTAGGGTTAGGGCCGGCTGAACCCTTTCCCTTCTTCTCTCTAATTCTTGGCTAGCCTTAATGGGCTTGGCTGAAGACAACATCTCCAACAATCTCCCTCTTGGTGTCTTCGGACCTCGAACTGCACCATCTCTTTTGTACTTCTGTAAATGAAAATCCCCCTTGATCTTCAAAACTCCCTAGTTACCCCGCCTTCTCAGCATTATTCCTGAAGGCCAGCTGAAGCTATGCATAGCTTCAGCTTATCCAGCACCACAACCTTGGTAAACATATCTGCTGGATTCTTAGTACCTGGGACATTCTTCAAACTGATTGTTCCTTCACTGATCAATCCTCTGACAAAATGATACCTCATCCCTATGTGCTTCGTCTTCCCATGACAAACAGGATTCTTTGCAAGTTTCACTACACTTTCATTGTCACAATACAACGGGTAGTCAGCTTGATTCTTCCCTAACTCTTTCAAAAAAGCGTTCAACCATACTAGTTCTTTACTGGCCTCAGCTGCTGCCATGTATTCAGCTTATGTAGTAGATAAAGCCACACTTTTCTGAAGTCTGGACATCCAACTCACTGTTGTTCCTCCCACTGTAAAGACATATCCTGTAGTGCTTTTAAATGTATCTTTACAGCCACCCAGGTCAGCATCTGTATAACCCTTGAGAACCACATCCTTTCCTTTAAAACACAACCCCATCTTTGACATACCTTTCAAATAACTAAGCACCCATTTAACCGCTTCCCAGTGTTCTCTTCCCGGATTTGACATAAAACGACTTACAACTCCAACTGCGTGTGCTATGTCAGGTCTCGTGCATACCATAGCATACATTAGACTTCCTACAGCAGATGCATATGGAACTCTAGCCATATCAACTTTTTCTTCTTCTGTTCTGGGACACTGATCTTTAGTAAGCTTGAGGTGACTTCCTAAAGGCGTGTTTCTAGGCTTGGTCTTCTCACTGTTCATACCAAATCTCTCTAACACTTTCCCGATGTACTTCTCCTGGGATAGTGTTACTGAGCCATCTTTCTTGCTTCTGGTTATACTCATCCCGAGTATCTGTTTGGCTGGACCCAAATCCTTCATCTCGAATTCTTTGGACATTTGCTTCTTTAACCTACTTATTTCTTTCATATCAGAACCTGCAATTAACATATCGTCAACGTAAAGTAACAATATGATATAAGAGTTGTTGAACTTCTTCAAATAGCAGCAATGGTCCATCTGACATCTCTTGTACCCTGACCTCTCCATGAAGTTATCAAACTTCATGTACCACTGTCTGGGTGCCTGTTTAAGACCATACAAACTCTTCTTCAATTTGCAGACCCAGTTCTCTTTCCGAACAACCTTGAATCCCTCAGGTTGTGCCATATAAGTGTCTTCATCTAGGTCACCATGTAGAAAAGCTGTTTTCACATCTAACTGCTCTAGATGCAACTTTTCTACGGCTATAATACTAAGAACCAACCTGATGGTAGTCATTTTCACCACCGGAGAGAAAATCTCATGATAATCAACTCCCTTCTTCTGCTGAAACCCCTTGACTACTAAACGGGCTTTGTACCGTTTAGAACCATCGTGTTCTTCTTTGACCCTGAAGACCCATTTATTTTGTAAAACTCTTTTATTTGGCGGAAACTTTACTAAGACCCAAGTCTTGTTTTTATCTAAAGAGCTCATCTCATCCTTCATTGCATGCTCCCACTGGAGAAAATCTTTCATCTTGACTGCCTCAGAGTAGCTTTCTGGTTCACCGTTTTCTGTCAAGAGAATATAATTAACTGAAGGATTATATTTATTAGGCGGTTTACTAACTCTGGTGGATCTCCTGACCCAATTTTCTGACGGGTCAGGCTACTGTGGAGGCTGTTCTTCTTCATGCTCTGAGCTCCCACTGTCAGAGACTTCTCCTATCTCATTATATCCACCTTCAACCTCTGGCCATGTATCATCTTCAGAATCTGATTCAGGTTCTATAACTGGTTCATTCTTTTGATCGTCAGTGTCAAACTCGACCACTTCTTTCTGAACCTCTGACTTCTCCGAATTCCTGTCTTTGTACAGCTCTGCTTCATTGAATTCAGCATGTTTGCTTCTGACTAGCTTTTTGCTTTCATGATCCCAAAGCCTGTAGCCCATTTTATCAGACCCACATCCAACGAGCGTGTACTTCTTTGCTTTGGCATCTAACTTGTCACCTTCAAGATCAATATCATAAGCACTACACCCGAAGATTCTCAGGTGATCATACTCAACTGCTTTTCCCTTCCATTCTTCTTGAGGAATCTTGAATTCCAACGGTACTGAAGGCTCACGATTGATAAGATAAGCCGCAGTGTTAACCGCATCAGCCCAAAACATTTTTGGGAGCCCTGCATTCAATCTCATACTCCTGGCTCTCTCACATAGTGTTCTGTTCATCCTCTCTGCAACCCCATTCTGTTGCGGAGTTCCTGGAACTGTATTTATCATCCTGATCCTTCTCTCAGCACAATAATCTGTAAATTCTTTGCTGATATATTCACCTCCGTTGTCAGACTTCAAGCATTTCACCTTCAAATCAGTTTCAAGTTCAACAGCAGATTTCCATTTCTTAAATTTATCAAAAACTTCAGATTTATGTTTAAGAAAGTAAACCCATACCTTGCGTGTTGAATCGTCTATGAAGGTCACATAATAGCGAGATCCTCCAGGTGAAGCAACTGATGTCGGCCCGTACATGTCTGAGTGAATCAACTCCAATTTCTGAGCTTTTGGTGCTCTCCCTGTCTTCACAAAAGTCACCTTCTTTTTCTTGCCAAGGATGCACGGTTCACAAAACTCAGACTCGACCTGTTTCAGTTCTGGAAGCTTTCCCTTGGTAACGAGCATCTTCATCCCTTTTTCACTCATGTGGCCGAGTCGTTGATGCCATAACTTTGATAGACTCGGCCCATCAGATACTGCATTAACCCCATCGGTTGACACCTCAACCATGTATAAAGTACCTCTCTTCTTTCCTCTTGCAATAACCATGCTACCCTTAACGACTTTCCATTGTCCTCTACCAAAGTGGACATCATATCCCTGATCATCAAGCTGACCAATGGATATCAACATCCTCTTCAAACCAGGAATGACCCGAACATTCTTCAAGGTCCAAACGGTTCCCAATGGTGTTTTTAAGTCTATGTCTCCAATTCCTGTAATATCAAGACTGTGATTATTAGCCAAACGAACTTTACCAAAGTTACCTGTTCGTAGATTCTTCATCTTCTTTGTGCTAGAACTAGCATGAAACGATGCTCCTGAATCCATAATCCAGTCTTCAACAGTATTTTCGACACAACAAATAAGGGCATCCTCAGAATCTGAGGCTGTGGTAGCATTCACCTCCTTTTTGTCTCTATGAGGTTTAGTACACTGACTTCTAAAGTGCCCATGTTCATCACAGTTCCAGCACTGTATGTCTTTTCTCGGTTTTGCTGGTCTTGACTTGCTTCTTCGTTTTGACTTTGACCTTCCTCTATTTCCACCTCTATTATTACTTCTCCCTCTCCCCTCAGTACTGAGCAACGAACTTGTCTCTCCAGAATTCCTCCTTCTTGAGTCCTCATTCAATATCAAGTCACGAACTTTAGCAAAAGTGAGGGTCTCAACTGCCCCAGTGACTGCAGTAATAGTTCCTGACCAGCTGTCAGGTAATGAGGACAAGAGCAGGCATGCTTGCAGTTCATCATCTATCTTGAATTTTACTGAATTTAAACGAGACAAGTGAGAATTAAACAAATTAATATGCTCAATAACAGAACTTCCCTTTTTCATGCGGGTGTTGACTAACTCCCGTATCAGAAACACCTTGTTGGCAGGAGACGGCTTCTCATACATATTTGACAAAGCCTCGATGATTCCTCGTGCTGAGGTTTGTTCAGAAATATTGTAGCCAACATTCATAGAAAGAGTGAGCCTGATAGTTGACATAGCCTTCTTGTCAATGGCTGTCCACTTGTCCGTTACAGGTGTAGGAGGAGGCTCTAAGGCTGCATCTAGATCCTTCTGTATCAACAAATCCTTGATTTGCATCTTCCACCATCCGAAATTCTTCCCATCAAACTTCTCAATTCTGACTTTTCCATCATCAGACATCTTTGCTGAATAACAGAAAACTAACCAGAGAATGTGAGAGAATAAACTGAAAAAACAACCCTGAAATCTAACCTCGAAAAACGTGCAGGAAATCCGGAAAACGCAGCAGTGAAAATCGGTAAAGAAACCCTTCTGTTTGAACGACAGCGGCTGGAAACCCTAATCTGGTTAGCGGCAACGGCGGTTCTTCGGTTCCGGCAAGATGGTAGGCGGCGGCTGGCAAAACCCTAATCTGGGTTAAGTGGCGGCGGCGGCGGCGGTACCCGGTTGCCTTGGAGTAAAGCTGCAAACACTTCAGCAGGTCGGTGGGTGTCGGCGGCGGAAACCCTAGCGACGACTAGGTGGCGGCGGCGAAACCCTAATTAGGGTTTGCGGCGGCGGCTGGAGGCAGGAGGTCGAAGGCTGCTGGTGTGTGTTCATGATCAAGAGCCTGGCTCTGATACCAGTTGTTAGGATTCAGATCACACACACACGATCAATAAACGAAAGCAATAAGAAAAGTAGACACGAGATTTACGTGGTTCGGTCACAGTGTGTAACCTACGTCCACATGGGCAACTAGGGTTTGTATTTTATTGAGTGATAATGATTACAAGTACAAGAGATATATTTATAGGCTAGAATTAGATTTAGTCCCTTGCTAAACAAGTAACTAAACATCTGGGCCTAAAACACTTAAAACCCATTAGGGTTAGGGCCGGCCGAACCCTTTCCCTTCTTTTCTCTAATTCTTGGCTAGCCTTAATGGGCTGGGCTGAAGACAACATCTCCAACATGCAAACCCTGCTGCTAAACCTGCTCCTACTACTGCTGCTGCTAACCCTGCTGTTCCAGAAGCTAAGAAGAAGTACACTGGGTCTTACCCCAAGTGTGCAACTTGCAACTTTCATCATCCTACTACTTCTGCATGTCGTCTGTGTACTAACTGTAACCGCTACGGTCACACAACTCCCTGCTGTCGTCAAGCTAACCCAGCACAGCCAGCTCAGCAAGCCCTAGCTCAGGTAGTTCAAGCAGCTCTTCCAGCTCCGCTACAGGATCCCAAACCGGTCAATGCTGTTCGTGCATGCTTCTAGTGTGGAGATACTACACATCTTCATAATCGTTGCCCCCAGCTAAGCCAAGACCAACAAGTAGCCGCTCGTGGACGAGCGTTCAATCTCAATGCTAACCAGGCTCGCAACAACAATGATGTGGTGAATGGTATGTTTCTCGTTAATAACCTTTATGCTTCGATCCTATTTGATACTTGTGCCGATAAAAGCTTTGTGGCTGTGGAATTTGAGTCTTTGATAAATTGTACACGCTCTAAGTTACCTGAGCCGTTCTCTGTTGAGGTCGCCAATGGTAAGTCGATTCTTGTTAATTCTATCGTGCGTGATTGTTCCCTGATTCTTAACGATCACGTTTTCTCTATCGATCTCATACCCATGCGTCTGGGTAGTTTTGATGTCATTATCGGTATGGATTGGTTGCGTGCGAACCATGCCGAGATTGTTTGTCACGAGAAGCTTGTTCGTCTTCCTTTACCGTCCGGTGATATCCTAAACGTCTACGGAGACCGACCTTCGAAAGGACTAAGACTGATGTCATGCACACAAGCGAACAGAAGTTTACGTAAACAGAACCCTACCTTCTTGGCCCACGTGGTGGAACAAAAGGGCAAGGGAAAGAACATAAACGATGTTCCGATGGTGTGTGACTTCCCTGATGTCTTCCCGGAGGATCTGCTTGGTCTTCCTCCTCCTAGATCCGTCGATTTTCGTATTGATCTCGTACTTGGTGCGACTCCTGTCGCCAAGGCTCCTTACCGTCTTGCGCCTTCGGAGATGCAAGAGCTATCCAGCCAGCTACATGAATTACTCGATAAGGGTTTTATTCGTCCAAGTACCTCTCCGTGGGGTGCTCCCGTTTTATTTGTCAAGAAGAAATATAGTTTGTTTCGTATGTGTATCGACTACCGTGAACTTAATAAGTTGACCAACTACAAGGCGCGTCGTGTTTTTCGAAGATTGACCTACGTTCTGGATATCATCAGCTACGTGTTCTTGAAGATGATATACCTAAAACAGCATTTCATACTCGATATGGGCACTACGAGTTCGTAGTCATGCCTTTTGGTTTGACCAACGCGCCTGCAGTGTTCATGGACCTTATGAACCATGTTTGTAAACCCTATTTGGATCATTTTGTTATAGTCTTTATTGATGATATTCTTATTTATTCTAAGTCTAAAGCCGATCATGCTCGCCATTTACGTCTTATGCTTGAACTTCTACGTGGTGAACGCCTATATGCTAAATTTTCTAAGTGTGAATTTTGGATTGATGAAGTGCAATTTCTTGGTTATATTGTTAGCAGTCGGGGTATTCATGTTGACCCTTCTAAGATCGAGGCAGTGTAGAATTGGAGTACGCCTAAATCCGTGTATGAGATTCGTTCTTTTCTAGGATTGGCGGGTTATTACCGCCGGTTCATCGCGGATTTTTCTAAAATCGCTGTTCCTCTTACTACTCTAACCCAAAAGGAGAAACCTTTTGTTTGGGGTCCTGAACAAGGGGAATCCTTTCAAACTCTTAAGGACCTTTTGTGTAACGCTCCCGTTTTAACTCTACCCGATGGGAATGACGATTTTGTGGTGTATTGTGATGCCTCAAACCGGGGGTTGGGCTGTGTGCTCATGCAGCGGGACAAGGTCATTGCATACGCCTCTCGTCAACTCAAAGTGCATGAGAAAAACTATACTACTCACGATCTGGAGCTTGGTGCGGTTATTTTTGCGTTAAAGATCTGGCGACACTACCTTTATGGTACTAAGTGTGTGGTCTTCACCGACCATAGGAGCCTTCAACATATCTTTGACCAAAAAGAGCTGAACATGCGACAAAGGCGTTGGGTGGAGTTGCTTAATGACTACGACTGCGAAATTCGCTACCATCCAGGCAAGGCGAATGTAGTGGCCGACGCTCTTAGTCTTAAGACTCATGTTAAGTCTATTCGTATCTCTAGTGACCACCATGCTTGTATTCATGAAGCGCAGTATTCATCGGCTAATGATGGAAGACTATCTACTGAAGTTCTTGGTGCTAACGTCAATCAGCTCGAAACTAAATCTGATGGTCTTCAGTACTATCTAAATCGCGTTTGGGTGCCAAATCGCGATAATCTCCATGAACTCATCATGAATGAGGCTCACAAATCTCGTTACTCTATTCATCCAGGTGCCGATAAGATGTACCAGTATCTGCGTATGACTTATTGGTGGCCTGGCATGAAGAGGGACATTGCCGTATATGTTTCTAAATACCTTACTTGTTTGAAGGTGAAGGCTGAACATCAGCGTCCTTCCGGACTTTTAGAACAACCTAAAATCCCAGTTTGGAAGTGGGATAGTCTCGCTATGGACTTTATTACTAAGTTACCCCGTACACCTGCCGGTCATGACAGTAGTTTGGTGATCATTGACCGTTTGACTAAATCAGCCCACTTTCTTCCTATTCGTGAGGATTATAAAGTGGAGAAACTTGCTAGGATCTATACCGATGAGATTATATGCTGGCATGGCATCCCTCTTGACATAATCTCTGACTATGATGGTTGCTTTACTTCACGTCTTTGGCAAACGTTTCAGTCCGATATGGGTTCGCACTTGAATCTTAGCACGGCTTTTCATCCTCAGACGGATGGACAGACCAAGCGTACTATTCAAACCCTAGAGGACATGCTCTGGTCTTGTGTCATTGACTTTGGTGGTAACTGGGATGTACATTTACCATTGATAGAATTCTCGTACAACAATAGCTATCATTCCAATAGTCAGATGGCTCCTTTCGAAGCTCTGTATGGACGGAAATGCCGATCTCCTCTCAGCTGGCATGAGGTTGGGGAAAAGCAGTTCACTGGTGTCAGACCCCCCAAATCCACCCGCGGAGTACCACCGCTTGGAGGCGTGACATGACCAGGATCAAGCCACCAATCATATTGAACATAAGAGTAAATAGTAAATGTCATTCATCTATACGAAAGGTGTTTTCAAAACCAAACATAATTAAATGTGTAGCGGAAGCATTAATGTAAAATCCAACATAAGTATCAAGTTCTCATAATGTAAATGTTTAACATGGAACTCAACAGTCCATGTGCCCACAACGATCGCGCCTCCCGTGCAAGCTCCAAGTACCTATGGTCCTACAAGGCATGTAACAGAGAGTCAACAACTAGTTGAGCGAGTTCACAATAAGTAAGTTCGTAATAGTAAGCTCTTTTCATAACATGTGGCTCTACTAGGCCGATAGTATGTTCTATTAGTGGGGGCTTCCCATATTTGTATATACACTAGACTATTTGTAACCATAAGTGTTCTTCTTAACCCGAGAACAGTAGTACGTACAAGGTTTACGTAGGTTTTACGTAAGCATCCTTCTCAACCCGAGGACAGTGGTACGCGGGGGTTTACGTAGGTTTTACGTAAGTGCCTGTCACAACCCGAGGCGGTAGTGAATATAAGTTTACGTAGGTTTTACGTAAGTGTCCTTCGCATCCTTAGGACAGTGATGAGTACAAGTATACGTAGGTTTTACGTATGTATCCTTCGCATCCGAGGACGATGGTAGATAGTCTAGTAACAGTGTAAGTACAAGTATTTGTTCAATCTCATTCCTTCAATCCCATTCCCTACCCACCGGGAATCCCATGCCTTGGTAAGAGTGTGAACTCACCTTGGTTTGCTCGGCAGATTACACGAAAGGTTACTTGAACTAAGAGTGGTCAACCACGTCCTAACAGGGTTACCATACAAGTCAGGTTTTGGTTTCGAGTTGTGCACATAAGTATCACATAAGCTAGCAGATTAAGAACACATATTGATCATGGCAAATACACATCATCATGTTTAACAGATAAATACATAACGTAATCACTCTTGTACGATTCAAGGGATTGGTGTAACACCCCAAAACCCGAATGTTTATAATTATCGTATGTCCCATATGATTTAACATGAAATAAATGACTAGGCTATTTAACCTAGTTAAGTGTGTGGTTAGAAGTATGAAAAGACAAGAGTTTTGCCAATATTATGAGTAAGTGATAAACATGAGGGACCAAAGTTGAAAAAGGGGAAAGTTATGTTTAAAAACAAAACAAACACACACACAACACACACATCGTGTGTGTTTTAGATCGATCAGGGGAACTCCCCATGAACCAAACCCTAGTTCTAACATAATCATCAAATTGAGGAGTCAAACGAAGCTCAAATTCATAACCGAGCATAGATTAATGATCACCTTCACAAGGGGATCGCAAGGTATGTCTTAAAAGTTAGTTTGGTGATTATGCATGAAGCAGGTTATGATGTAAATCACGAATTTATATGAAATTGAGCATGAGTATGTGTTAGAATCATCATTTGGAACATGGATTATGCATGAATTAGGTTACTTTGATGTTTAAGGGTGAAACCCATTAGTTATGGTGAGAATGATGATTTGAATCATCATCCATGTCTAATTCTTGATTGAATGTTGATGTATTTTGATTTGTATGATGGATTCTTGTTAGAGGAATTGAAAGAAATGTGATAGTAGTATGTTTGATGTTTATGCATGTATGATCCATGTTGATTAGAAGGAAGAAATTGATGAATTATGTATGAGATTTGAAGGATATGCATGAACTAGTTGTACACTATGCTTAGGAGGTAGTACACACATCAAAAGCATGAAGAAATTATGAAGAACTTAAGATTAGATCACTTGTAAGTGATTAGAAAAATAGTTATGAAGTGGGTTTTGACGATATGATGAAAGTGATAATATGTTCATATTATTGATGTTTGAAATCGTTTATATGTGTGAATGTTTAAAGAAATTTGATAAGAAATGATGAATTGTTGTTAGATGAATTGAATAAAATGTGATGATAATATGTTTGATGTTTAATTTTAAATACCACATGTTGATTAGTAGAAGGATTTGATGAACTATGTATGAATTTAGAAGATTGTGCATGAATTAGTTGTACGTTATGCTTAAAAGGTGGTACGCACACCAATCGTATGATAAAATGTATATATAGTCGCCCGTATAGTCGATTATGATGTTACGGGTATATAATGATAAGTCGAAAATTAAATTAAATGAACCGTTGACTTCTAAAAGTCAACTGGGTATAAGAAGAATGGTTAGACGTGTTGTCATAATTGTAAGATTAGAGTAAGTTATACGGTACGTGTTAGACTTATGTGTGTTTAATGCGATGACATGATGAATTACATGAGTGCATACGGATATGGGTATGGCTATATGAGTTGCGTTTGTTAGAAATGACTAATGACATGACCGTTAACATGTACAAATGAGTATGCTAATAAGAGCGTGATTTCGATGAAATGGAAGCATAGGAATCACGTCGAGACGAGCTCAAGCACGAGGTGTTAACGGGCCAAGAGGAGGCAAGAGATCGGGTACGAGCACGGACGCATAAGGTAAGTGATTCCGTAATCACTTCTTAGTTGTTATGTAAAGTTATATGCAACTTAATTATATATGATAATTGAGGTCAAATAGGAATGAATTATATGATGTCGATGAAGTATTAAACGGATCTTAGTTTTGATCCGAGTAAGGTATGTGTGATTAAGAATTGTAGCTATGTAGTAGGATTGGTTACTTATGTAAGGAATTCCTTTGTTGTTAAGGATAGAGCGAAATTGACAATAACGCCCTTGATAGGTATATCGGGCAAACGACCTTAAAAATGTCTATTGGAAACAAGCGAATCGATTAGAGTAATGTTTTGGTCATGTGTGAAAGCGAAGAGTATGGTTTGGTATGTCATAAACCATTTAATGCGCAAATACCCATAACGGGTCAAATAATTAGAAAATGATAATAAGCCGATAGGGTGTAAGATAAGAATTTCCTTAATCCGGATGTGGGATTTTAAGCTCACATGATAGAATGTGAATTTACAAGCATGTAGGAAGAAACGGGAGGTTAAACGGGTAAACGGTTCAAAAGTTATGCGCGTTTTAGTGCATACGAACGATAAAACAATACAGCAGAAAACTGATGTTTCTGGAGGCCGTCGCCGACGCCCTAGGGGCCGTCGCCGACGCCCCCTGGAAACACCAGTTTTGCCAGACGCCTTAGTTACCTGTCTACGGGTGTTTCTGGCTACGGGTAATTGCAAGGCCCGTCGCCGACGCCCCTAGGGCCGTCGGCGACGGCCTCCCCAAGTCTCAAAAGCTGAAATCTTGTTATTTAAGTTGATTTATGTATCGTGGGCTTCGGTTTGTTATCCGTGGACTACGGCGGGCTTACTAAACATGATTTTGATCGTTCCTTAGATGTTTATGGGCTATAAATCAAAGTTTAAGTCCCATGTAAATAACGTATGAGTACGTAAGAGGTATGCAAGATGTTGTACGTGCATGTAGATGCGTATTTATGTATGCATGAAGATATGTACGAGTGTATGCATGTATGTAAAGATGTAAGAAGGGTATGTCTGTATGCATATGTGTATTTATGTATGTATGAAGATATGTACGAGTGTATGCATGTATGTAAAGATGTAGGAAGGGTATGTATGTATGTATGTATGTATGTATGTATGTATGTATGTATGTATGTATATGTGGATTTATGTATGTATGAAGATATGTACGAGTGTATAGATGTATGTCAAGCTGTAGGAAAGGTATGTACGTATGCAGATGTGTATGTATGTATAAAGATATGTACGAGTGTATGCATGTATGTAAAGAGGTAGGAAAGGTATGTACGTATGCAGACGTGTATGTATGTATGTATGAGGATATGTACGAGTGTATGCATGAATGTAAAGCTGTAGGAAAGGTATGTACGTATGCAGATGTGTATGTATGTATGAAGATATGTACGAGTGTATACATGTATGTAAAGCTGTAGGAAAGGTATGTACGTATGCAGATGTGTATGTATGTATGTATGTATAAAGATATGTACGAGTGTATGCATGTATGTAAAGGTGTAGTAAAGGTATGTACGTATGTAGTTGTGCATGTATCTATGTATAAAGACATGTATGAGTGTATGCACGTATGTAAAGTTGTAGGAAGGGTATGTACATATGTAGATGTGTATGTAAGTATGTATGTATGCATGATTTAGATACGTTGAGTGTTAACGTTACTAATGGTATACCTTGAGAATGAAAAGTAATGCAGGTGCATTATTGAAGCCTCACCAAGAAATGGATACGCAGATGAAATGCTTAAAGTTGAAAAATGACGAAATGTGAAGTGTATTTGAATGAATCATGTTTATATAATGCGTGCTAATGTTATGAATATATGTGGTGAGTGCAGGTTGTACGGTTCAGGGGAGATTATTACAAGGGGTAGAGATCGAAGACCGAGTCACGTGAAGGATTGTACGGGATTGTATGAGAGAGTAATTCAATACACACAGGTTGTGTTTTATTCTGTAAATGAGTTAAATTGATGTATTCAATATACAAGAGTTGTTTTAAAAAAAATGAAATTCAAATAAGTTAAGGTAGTATAAGGGAAGAAATTTTTAGACATGAACTTCCGCTGCGACTTTTGGTCAAACGTGAATTAGGGTCTTACAATTGGGCTCGCACAATTTTAACTGCCTTGTGCCATTCACTCTTAGAAGCCCAATAGTACCCGGCCCATAATAAGCATAAACAGTCCAACATGCAACGGCCCAAACAAACAAAAACTGGTCTTGTGCGATTCGGATAGCTTGTACGATCCGGTCGACTTGTGCGATCCGATTGGGTTGTGCGATCGGAATTAGCCCAACCCAACATGTATACCCGGCCCAACAGTAAATCAAATATTACAACTTGTGCGACCCAATTAAACCTTGTGCGACTGAGTTGGGCCAGATGGCCCAATAGCATGCCAACTTCAAACAACGGTGTGTGTGTGGCACCGGCTTGTGCGATTCACAAGCCTTGTGCGATCATGCAGTCCTAACCCGTGTATTGTGCTTAAATAGTTGCACCATTGTTGTGCGACTATCTTGTGCGGTTGCCCTTGTGCGATCCAAGGGCTTATGCGTTTCATTCTATTATCCGAAAATTATGGCATTCGGTTACATCATCTATCAATTAATTCCACGGTTTCCATATTTGAAATCAGTCAATGATCATACTAACAGTTTCCAATCCAATCAATACTCGATCAAACAGAAGTTTTTAACAATGATACATATGAACCCTAATCTCAAACAAAGCATGAATAATAATCAACACTCAAACATAATCATCTATGGGTTTCAATCATCTCATAATACTTCATACCCGACCCTGTAACAAATCCAATTCCATATATATGCAGCCGATTAACAAGCATTCGGTTCTAGAACAATAACATGCAAATCCGATTTATATCTACACGGTTCTAAATTAATAACATGTAGTCCGAAGCGTATGAATATTACCACATCACGAACCATTCTATATTCACAACAAGAACCCTAGCTATCACATAACATAGTGGCAACCAATATTATCTAACAACCAAAATTCATTAAGCACTAACCGGTTAGCAAGCTTCGAACAAGAACAATCCGAATCAAAGAAACTTCAAAGTGATGAGTGTTGTTGCCGTCGGGTTCGAGAGGGAGAAGAGAGAGTTAGGGTTTGTGTGTAAAGTGTTTTGGTAAAATGTGAGATGGGTACTAACACCCTATGTGTTAATCGAACTAATGGGGATGGGCCGAACCCAAACTTGGGCTGCCCTATAGATCCGAGTACAAGAGTGTAACCCAAATGGACTTGTGCGATCAGGTGAGTGTTGTGCGTTTGGGCTCGTTTGCATACATACATATATTACACATAGCACATATCAACATAACATTCATTAAGTCAACATATAAGATAATCATGCCAAGTTCACATGCGTTACATTAAGCACATAAATAGGTTCTGAAATACGAGTTGTCACATTATCCCCAACTTAAAAGAAATTTCGTCCCGAAATTTGGTACGTACTCACTGAGGAAACTAGTTAAGTTGCATGGTTTTCCTGGGGTGTCACATCCTCCCCCCGTTGATCTGGAACGGGACCCGAAATTCCGTGGTAGCTTCGGCCTTAGTAGTGGTTGTACTGTTCGCGAATAATTGGGGATACTTTTCTTTCATCTGATCTTCGCGTTCCCAGGTGAACTCTGGGCCACCACGGAAGTTCCAACGAACTCGAACAAGAGGGATTCTCGTGTTCTTGAGGACCTTGACATCCCGGTCCGTGATTTCAACTGGTTCCTCGACGAATCGCAACTGTTCGTCGATAGTGAGCTCCTTCAAAGGAACTATGAGGGTCTCATCTGACAGACACTTCTTCAGATTCGACACGTGGAAAACGTTGTGAACTGCACCGAGTTCTGCTGGTAGGTTCAGTTTGTAGGCCACCTTGCCTATTCTTTCTATGATTTCGAACGGTCCGACATACCGCGGATTGAGTTTGCCTCGTTTGCCAAAACGAACTTCCCCTTTCCAGGGTGAGACTTTAAGTAGCACTCGATCCCAAACCTGGAACTCGAGTGGTTTCCTGCGCTTATCAGCGTAACTTTTCTGACGGTCACAGGCTGCCGCCATGCGTTGCCGTATCTGTGCAATCCGTTCAGTAGCATTAACCACCATTTCTGGTCCTGTGATTTGACTATCCCCCACCTCTGCCCAATAGAGAGGTGACCGGCATTTACGTCCGTACAATGCCTCAAATGGAGCGGCTTGGATGCTGGTATGGTAACTGTTATTGTATGAAAACTCCACTAAAGGGAGATGCTTTTCCCAGTTGTTGCCGAAATCAATAACACATGCCCGAAGCATGTCTTCTAGGGTTTGAATCGTGCGCTCAGACTGCCCATCCGTCTGAGGGTGATATGTTGCGCTCATGTCTAATCGAGAGCCAAAAGATTTGTGCATCGCTTGCCACAGTTCTGAAGTAAATCGTGCATCTCGATCAGAGATAATAGAGGTCGGCACTCCGTGCCTTGAGACAATTTCCTTAAGATATACGTCTGCTAGAGTGGAGAACTTATCCGTTTCCTTAATTGCCAGGAAGTGTGCAGACTTTGTGAGTCGATCCACGATCACCCAAATGGTATCGTTCCCACGTTGAGATCTAGGCAGGCTAGTAACAAAATCCATGGAAATTTCTTCCCATTTCCATTGTGGTATCTTGGGTTGCTGAAGTAGGCCTGATGGTTTCTGATATTCCGCCTTGACTCTCGCACAGGTTAAACATTTGCCGACATAAGTTGCAATGTGGGCCTTCATACTAGGCCACCAATACGTCGTCCTGATATCGTGGTACATCTTATCTGAACCAGGATGTACCGAGTAGCGAGACTTGTGTGCTTCATCCATCACAAGTTCTCGTAAACCGCCATATAGTGGGACCCAAATACGCCCGTTACATAGTAGGCGCCGTCTTCCTTCTGTTCTAATCGTTGCCTTGAGCCGCGTAAGGCTTCAGCCTTGACGTTTTCTGGTGTCAATGTTTCTATCTGAGCATCTCGTATCTGTGCAGGAAGACTGGATTGGATAGTGAGCTGCAATGCTCGCACGCGTCTAGGAATAGTATCTTTTCGACCGAGGGCGTCAGCCACAACATTGGCTTTGCCTGGATGGTACTTGATGGCACATTCGTAATCTTTCAGTAGTTCGACCCATCGACGTTGACGCATGTTCAATTCCTTCTGCTTGAAGATATGCTCGAGACTCCTGTGATCGGTGTAGATAGTGCACTTGGTACTGTACAGGTAGTGTCGCCATATCTTGAGCGCGAAAACAACAGCTCCCAGCTCTAAGTCGTGCGTCGTGTAGTTCCGTTCGTGAACCTTGAGTTGGCGCGAAGCGTAAGCAATGACTTTGTCGCGCTGCATTAACACACATCCAAGACCCTGAATGGATGCATCACAATAAACCACGAAATCGTCCGTGCCCTCTGGCAATGAAAGAATAGGTGCGCTGCAGAGCCTATCCTTTAGGTGCTGAAAAGCTGTTTCCTGAGTATTGCCCCAACGATAGGTGACATCCTTCTGTGTCAGTAGTGTAAGCGGCTGTGCAATCTTTGTGAAATCTTTTATGAATCGTCTGTAATAACCCGCCAAACCCAAGAATTGGCGTATTTCCGTTGGCGTACGCGGTGCATGCCAGTTCCTGATCGAATCTACCTTTGATGGATCAACATGGATCTCATCCTTGTTTACCACATGGCCTAGAAAGTGGACTTCACGAAGCCAGAAGTCGCATTTTGAAAACTTGGCGTACAGCTGTTCTGATCGAAGAAGTTCCAAAATAAGTCGTAAATGCTGCTCGTGCTCCTCCTGACTCTTGGAATAGATCAGGATGTCGTCGATGAAGACAATGACAAACTTGTCTAGGTAGGGTTTGCACACCCTGTTCATAAGATCCATAAAGACTGCAGGCGCGTTCGTTAGCCCGAATGGCATGACTAGGAACTCGTAGTGGCCGTAGCGAGTTCTGAATGCTGTTTTGGAGACGTCCTCATCCCGGACTCTCAACTGATGGTAACCTGACCTCAGGTCTATCTTGGGGTAGTAGCTCGACCCTTGCAACTGGTCGAATAAGTCATCAATTCGTGGAAGAGGATAGCGGTTCTTCACTGTCACCTTGTTCAGTTCACGGTAGTCAATGCACATGCGGAAGGTACCGTCCTTCTTTTTCACAAATAATACTGGAGCTCCCCAGGGCGAAGAGCTAGGACGAATGAAACCCTTTTCCAAGAGTTCTTGCAATTGTTTGGACAGTTCCTCCAGTTCTGATGGAGCTAAGCGATATGGTGCACGAGCTATGGGTGCTGCTCCTGGAGCTAGTTCAATCTGGAATTCGACCTGACGATGAGGCAGTAGACCAGGTAAATCTTCAGGGAACACCTGAGGAAAGTCGCGTACAACTGGACTATCTTCCAATTTCTTTTCTTTTGCTGATGCATCGGTAACAAGTGCCAGAATGGCAGTGTGGCCCTTACGCAAACACTTCTGAGCCTTTAGGAAGGAGATGATGCCAACCACTGCACCACTCTTGTCGCCTTGAACTTTGAGAGGTTCTTGACCAGAACGAGGGATACGAACAATCTTCTCCTTACATAGGATCTCTGCGTGCTGTTGGGATAACCAGTCCATTCCAATGACGATGTCGAAACTACCCAAAGCTATGGGAATGAGGTCGATCAAGAAAGTCTGACCGGCGAGGATAAGATTACAACCCTGAACTATGTGTGTGGCCTCTAGACTTTTACCGTTAGCTAACTCTACGACATGCTTAGTGTTCAGAAGTGTGGGTGTGCGCTTGAGCATTTGACTAACTTTCAAAGACATATAACTGGTATCTGCACCCGAATCAAACAAAACAGTAACATAAAAGTCGTCGAGAAGAAACTTACCCATGACTACGTTGGGATCATTCCTTGCTTCTCCCTGCCCCAGCACAAATGCACGTCCCCTAGCTTCGTTGCCATTGTTGTTTCCACCGTTGTTGTTTCCGTTGCCTTGGTTATTGTTGTTGTTGTTGTTCTGGTTTCGTTTTAACTGGGGGCAGTGTCTTTTAAAGTGACCTTCAGCGCCACAATGAAAACATCCCTTGTTGCCCTGCTGCTGATTCTGCGGTGTCTGCTGCTGCTGGTTCTGAGTTACAGGCCACGGGCTCCTACAATCCTTGGCCTCATGACCCATCTTGAGGCACCTTTGACAACGACCTTTGTTGCACTGGCCACTGTGGTGTCTGTTACAATTGTTACACCTTGGGTGATTTCCTTGATATCTTCTCTGCCCGTGACTACCAGAAGACTGCTGACCGGGGCTTTGGTAGTTTTCAGTCTTTCGCTGCTGCACCTGAGACTGAACTGTAGCTGAACCCTTGTTGGAGTCCCCCTCCCATTTCCGCTTGTTGTCACTGGGAGTAGCAGGAGTAGCAGAAGTGGTAGCGGTAGTAGTAGCGCTGATACGTTTAGGCAGCTTGTTCTGTTCCACTGCCTGATCCGTGAGGCGATGAGCAAGACGTTGAATGTCCTGGATATTATCGAGGTTAGCCGATGTCACATGGCTCTAAATTTCTGATGCTAGACCCTTGAGGTACAACTCAATGCGCTTGATTGGAGGGTCCACCATAGTTGGACACAAGATGGCCAGCTCGTTTGACCATTTCGTATAAGCTTCAATTTCCGATCCTGTCATTTTCAGATGATAGAGCTCCACTTTCAACTTATGGATGTCATCACGTGTGCAGTATTCTCGCTTGATCAGTTCCTTGAAATCGTTCCAAGGGGTGGCGTTAGCAGCTGCCAGCCCTAAAATCTGAACTTGCGCGTTCCACCAAGTCAGCGCAATTCCTTCCAGATTACCAGTGGCGTACTTCACCCTGCGAGCCTCAGGGCATTCACACATTTCAAACACTGACTCGAGCTTCTCAAACCAATGGAGGAGTCCCACTGCTCCTTCAGTGCCACTAAACGTGCTTGGACGACAGTCCATGAAATTCTTGAAAGTGCAAACAGGTTGCTGAGCGTGTTGACCTATTTTGTATAAGAATAGGACAAGGTTAAACACAAGAGCTGGTTTAAGGAGTGCAGGATCTAGAGATCCTAGTGTGAGTTACGACTGCAGGGTATACCTCCTGCCTGTGCGGCTGCAAGTGCCGCTGCAACTTGTTCGTTAATGAGAGCCGTCAACTGGGCTTTAGTCATGTTAATACGTCCAGACATGATCTTCATAGCAAAGGTAACATAAGTGAGAGAGGTTCGCGAAAAGTGCGATGACAGAAGGGAGTAAGCACACAAGTGTTCTCAAGCAATAGTGGTTATGTGCATCTAAGCATACTATGAGCAAAATTCTATGCAATCTAGCAAGTAGGCAATATAAACATAAACCATATTACCTAGAATGTTGAGTCTTGCACGTGGAGTGAAGCGTCGTTGTGGATCGTTGAGAGCACTATTCTGGTTATAGTCTGGTTTTAATAAAAACGTTTTTCCCTTATTAAAACCGAGTTCTCTATAACCAATGGCTCTGATACCAATCTGTCACACCCCCAAAATCCACCCGCGGAGTACCACCGCTTGGAGGCGTAACATGACCAGGATCAAGCCACCAATCATATTGAACATAAGAGTAAATAGTAAATGTCATTCATCAATACGAAAGGTGTTTTCAAAACCAAACATAATTAAATGTGTAGCGGAAGCATTAATGTAAAATCCAACATAAGTATCAAGTTCTCATAATGTAAATGTTTAACATGGAACTCAACAGTCCATGTGCCCACAACGATCGCGCCTCCCGTGCAAGCTCCAAGTACCTATGGTCCTGCAAGGCATGTAACAGAGAGTCAACAACTAGTTGAGCGAGTTCACAATAAGTAAGTTCGTAATAGTAAGTTCTTTTCGTAACATGTGGCTCTACTAGGCCGATAGTATGTTTTATTAGTGGGGGCTTCCCATATTTTTATATACACTAGACTATTTGTAACCATAAGTGTTCTTCTTAACCCGAGAACAGTAGTACATACAAGGTTTACGTAGGTTTTACGTAAGCATCCTTCTCAACCCGAGGACAGTGGTACGCGGGGGTTTACGTGGGTTTTACGTAAGTTCCTGTCACAACCCGAGGCAGTAGTGAAAATAAGTTTACGTAGGTTTTACGTAAGTGTCCTTCGCATCCTTAGGACAGTGATGAGTACAAGTATACGTAGGTTTTACGTATGTATCCTTCGCATCCGAGGACGATGGTAGATAGTCTAGTAACAGTGTAAGTACAAGTATTTGTTCAATCTCATTCCTTCAATCCCATTCCCTACCCACCGGGAATCCCATGCCTTGGTAAGAGTGTGAACTCACCTTGGTTTGCCCGGCAGATTACACGAAAGGTTACCTGAACTAAGAGTGGTCAACCACGTCCTAACAGGGTTACCATACAAGTCAGGTTTTGGTTTCGAGTTGTGCACATAAGTATCACATAAGCTAGCAGATTAAGAACACACATTGATCATGGCAAATACACATCATCACGTTTAACAGATAAATACATAACGTAATCACTCTTGTACGATTCAAGGGATTGGGCTCGCACAAGTCTAACTGCCTTGTGCGATTCACCCTTAGAATCCCAATAGTACCCGGCCCATAATAAGAATAAACAGTCCAACATGCAACGGCCCAAACAAATAAACACTGGTCTTGTGCGATCCGGATAGCCTGTACGATCCGATCGACTTGTGCGATCCGATTGGGTTGTGCGATCGGAATTAGCCCAACCCAACATGTATACCCGGCCCAACAGTAAATCAAATATTACAACTTGTGCGATCCAATTAAACCTTGTGCGACTGAGTTGGGCCAGATGGCCCAATAGCATGCCAACTTCAAACAACGGTGTGTGTGTGGCACCGGCTTGTGCGATTCACAAGCCTTGTGCGATCATGCAGTCCTAACCCGTGTATTATGCTTAAATAGTTGCACCACTGTTGTGCGACTATCTTGTGCGGTTGCCCTTGTGCGATCCAAGGGCTTATGCGTTTCATTCTGTTATCCGAAAATTATGGCATTCGATTACATCATCTATCAATTAATTCCACTGTTTCCATATTTAAAATCAGTCAATGATCATACTAACAGTTTCCAATCCAATCAATACTCGATCAAACATAAGTTTTTAACAATGATACATATGAACCCTAATCTCAAACAAAGCATGAATAATAATCAACACTCAAACATAATCATCTATGGGTTTCAATCATCTCATAATACTTCATACCCGACCCTGTAACAAATCCAATTCCATATATATGCAGCCGATTAACAAGCATTCGGTTCTAGAACAATAGCATGCAAATCCGATTTATATCTACACGGTTCTAAATTAATAACATGTAGTCCGAATCGTATGAATATTACCACATCACGAACCATTCTATATTCACAATAAGAACCCTTGCTATCACATAACATAGTGGCAACCAATATTATCTAACAACCAAAATTCATTAAGCACTAACCGGTTAGCAAGCTTCGAACAAGAACAATCCGAATCAAAGAAACTTCAAAGTGATGAGTGTTGTTGCCGTCGGGTTCGAGAGAGAGAAGAGAGAGTTAGGGTTTGTGTGTAAAGTGTTTTGGTAAAATGTGAGATGGGTACTAACACCCTATGTGTTAATCGAACTAATGGGGATGGGCCGAACCCAAACTTGGGCTGCCCTATAGATCCGAGTACAAGAGTGTAGCCCAAATGGACTTGTGCGATCGGGTGAGTGTTGTGCATTTGGGCTCGTTTGCATACATACATATATTACACATAGCACATATCAACATAACATTCATTAACTCAACATATAAGATAATCATGCCAAGTTCACATGCGTTACATTAAGCACATAAATAGGTTCTGAAATACGAGTTGTCACATTATCCCCAACTTAAAAGAAATTTCGTCCCGAAATTTGGTGCGTACTCACCGAGGAAGCTAGTTAAGTTGCATGGATTTCCTGGGGTGTCACAACTGGCCCTGAGATTATTCAAGAGACAATGGATAAGATTCTTCAGATCCATGATAACTTGATCAAGGCTAGGAGCAGACAAAAGAGCTATGCTGATAAAAGGCGCAAGCCTCTGAAATTTGATGTTGGTGACCGAGTTCTACTCAAGGTGTCTCCCTGGAAGGGAGTGGTTCGTTTTGGTAAAAAGGGAAAGCTTGCTCCTCGCTTTGTAGGACCTTTCATGATACTTGAAAGGATCGGCAAGGCGGTGTATAGACTCACTTACCACAAGAACTAAACAATGTGCACCCGGTGTTCCACGTGTCTAATCTACGTAAATGCCTAGCCGATGAGGGACTGCAGGTTCCCTTCGAAGACTTACAAATAAATGAAGCTGTTCAATTTGTGGAGAAACCGGTCAAAATCATGGATCAAGCTGTCAAGCGACTGAGGTGCAGCAAAATTCCCATAGTCAAGGTTCGATGGGAAGGAAAGCGTGGCGCCGAATTCACTTGCGAACTGAAAAGTGATATGAAGGCCAAGTATCCGCAGCTCTTCGAGCAGCCTTCTTCTAAGATTTCGGGGACGAAATCTCCTAAAGGAGGGGAGACTGTAACGCCCAGCGTCTCCAAACTTTAGACTTTTGTCAGATTTAGTCCCTGAACTTTATCTTTTGGCAAATCTAGCCCCTCTTCTATTTTAGGTGTGATATTTGATAACTTGGACTGCCCAAATCTACATGTGAAATGTCTATATCTTTGGAATGTCTATATCTATATGCTTGGAATGCCTAATTCTATATTTGAAATGTCTAAATCTATGTTGGAATGTCTAAACCTATGATGGAATGCCTAAATCTATGCTTGGAATGTCTAAATCTATTTGGTGCTTGACTCTTTAGACTCGTGAAACTTGATTCTTGGTTGAACGAGAGACTGGAGCCTTGTCACTGGCGGAATCTATTAATCTTTGGAACTTTTGGTGTTTATACTATAATCTAGTTATTCCATTACTCAATATTACGCAACGCTTAATCTAACTCGCAAAACAAATCAAAGACGGGAACGCGGAAAGATTGGATTGGCCAAGTGGCAATCCGATCGGATCACCACCGGATCGGATTACCACCCGATCGAATGACCACCCGATCGTGCCACCACCCGATCAGATGACCACCCGATTGGGCCACCATCCGATCCATGCTGCACCGCCTCATATCCCCTCCACACTATAAATAGGCCTGTCACATCACTTTATTCCCTGATGTGACAGCCCTGTTCGACCAGACGCACGCACACTACATTTCTCCATTTTTCTTGGCGATTTCGGTACGTTTTAGGCTAGATCTTTGCACTTTCTTGATCTACACTTCATCCTCTATGTGATTTGCCTTTGAAATCACACTTTTCACCGTTAAATCTCTCAGATCTGAGATCTTAAGGATGATGTCATCATGGTGGTTTGTACCAAACTGTTATATGAGGTCATTCTTGGTAAGATCTAGCTAAGATCTAAGGGATTCCATGTATTTTTCATCAAATCTAAGCTAGATCTAGGATTTTCATAATAAAACTTGTGTTATTTTCATCTTTTCTTCAAACTTTTACTTTATACGGGTGAATCCGACTCCGAACAGGCTGTAGACTTGATTAATAGTCTGGTGTCGGCTTAGAGATAGATTTCTAACGGAGAATGACGGTCGGAATATGGATTCTGACATAAACACTATTGCTGACAGTTAATTGATCGGAATGGGGTGGTTCCCACCCGATCAGAACGGCTGTGTGCCGATGAGTTTACCATTGTCTCAATACGTACCAAGCCGTCATCGTTAACTTAGAAAAATTTTACAAAATGGTAAAAGGAGCAAGGTCCGCCCAATCGAGCGGCAACCCGATCGGACAGTCGTCAGATCGGACAACCACCCGATCAGGTGACATTGGTCTCGTAGCCTTAAAACTTTGAAACCTCCCAACACTTAGAAACTTTTTCAAAGACTTGAAACTTGAAACTTGGAACCCTTGATCGGATAGCCACCCGATCGAGCAGCCACCCTATCAGAGGAACCAAAGCACTTAATACTTGGATCGAGTGGCAACCCGATCGGATGGCCATCCGATCGGGCAGCCATCCATTCCTCACACAGATGTCACCCGATCGACTGGCAATCCGACTGGATAGCCATCCGATCGGACAGCCATCCGATCGGACAGCCATCCGATCCAGTGACTGCTTTTGACACTTTACGCAATCTCGTTATTTCTGCCCGACTCTTATCTGTTGTAATCTAATCAGGCTAATTCTAAAAGAGCTACCTTTGATCCAATAACAGTCTATACTGTTAAGCAATCACTGTGAGTATACTCGATCCCCTTTTTACTTTAAAACTTTGGGGTGCAACATGTATTCTATATAAACTTGAACCTTTTGAAATTTAAACTCTATCCTATATGTATGTGAAAACTTGTGCATTCTAGTATTCTATTTTGTGCTATGTGACGTTTAATCCAGGGTGTGTAGTTCCGCCTTAACAATAGTAGCCCTATAAGGGGGTGCACCTCTCCCGTTATTATCAGGGGGTATTGTTAGGAGGATTCTAGTTTACCTTGAGTCTTGGGTAAACACCAAAGCATCGGGATACTTGGGCTATCACTGCGTGGACTGCGACCCTAGCACGGCTGAAACTATTTTTATTGCCTACATTATGGATACGAGTTGTTTTAATCTATTATTCTATTATCAAACTTGTATACTCGCCAATACTTTTGTATTGATATTTTAATACATGTTGCAGGCTGATAGGTTACTATGGAACACATGGAAATCAAGCTAGGAGATGCCTAGAAACGTCGCCTAGTTAATTTAGTCTTTTGAACAAATTGAACGATGTTTGTTATGTTTGATACTTGTTATTTGTGGTTGTTGGATGATTTAGACAATTTCAATGAAATCTATTTAATGTCTATCGAAATATCTAGTGTTATGGAAACCTCATGAGCAATCTGAACGCCTAGTGCTCGCACCTCGATGTTTCCGCCATCGGTTGGGGTGTGACAGCGCGCTCGTGATTCAATGCATTTACGTCTATTTTTTGTTTCGTTTAATGGTCTCGTCGCGACACGCAGATCCTAAATACTCAAAAGTGTAAAGAAATAATAAAGCCCACTCAGAAGTGTAAAAAAATAACAAAAACGTTCACACCTTATTTATGAATAGAAAATTAGAATGAAAATTTAACTGTTTAACCATTTTCAATTGTGAAAAACTAATTCAAAACTGTAATGCAAATTCACAACTAATGTAAATGTGAAAAAAATAATGAAATTTACTGTGGTGTTGTATCATTTGCCTCTTGTTTTCACTATCTATGATGATAATTGTTATGTTGTAGCATGTTTAGCGTCTACTTACTCTATGATGATAATTGTTATGTTGTAGCATGTTTAGCGTCTACTTAAAGGAGCTTCGAGCATATCACAATTGCCACCACTATCAAACATAAACTCTCTCTCATACCTTTCTGCCCATGGCTTCTCTTGAATACACAATCATTCTCTCTTCATTTTTCATTCTATTGTCCATTGTAACGTGTATATATAGATCTCAAAAACAAAGTACTATTGTCCCAACAAACTGGCCTGTTCTCGGTATGATACCCGGGATCCTTGCGAATGCCCACCGACTTTATGACTACATAATCGAAGTTGCAATGCAAACCAGCGGTACATTCATGTGGAAAGGCCCTTCTTTTGTTCATATGGACATGCTCTTTACCACAAATCCTTTAGACATCAATCACATTCTTAGCAAAAACTTCAGAAACTATCCCAAAGGTCATGAGTTCCGCAAGATCTTTGATATCCTAGGAGAGGGAATCATCAACTCCGAAGGCGAGCTATGGGAGATCAACCGAAAAGTTACCATGTCTGTACTCAAGCAAGCTGGATTTCAGAATATGTTGAAGACAATCCTCTGGAACAAAGTGGATAAGGGGCTTCTACCCATGCTAGAGTCCATTTGTGGACATGGTGCACCTATCGATTTGCAGGATATATTTCAGAGATTCACATTTGACACCATAATCACAGTGGTATTTGATCATGACCCTGAAAGCTTGTCTATTGATTTTCCTCACATTGCGTGTCAGAAAGCTTTGTTGGATGTTGAAGAAGCTCTCTTGTTTCGGCACCTTACGCCCCCGTGCCTTTGGAAAATGCAAAAGTTTCTTGGAATAGGGAAAGAGAAGAAGTCTAGTGAAGCAAGGATAATTCTTGATCAATTCATATACAAATGCATTGAACAAAAACAAAAGGAGTACAATAGCATGAACCATGAGCACCAAGATGAAAAGTTCATATTAATCACAGCTCTCATGAGAGAAATGGAAGAACAAAGTGGCAATGCTGGCGGTGATCCCACAAAATTTCTAAGAGACATCCTGTTAGATCTGATACTTGCAGGAAAAGATACAATTAGCAGCGCGCTTTCTTGGTTCTTTTATAATCTTACCAAAAACCCAATACTTGAACATAAGATTCTTGAAGAGATTCACAAGCATTTGGATGTAAAAGGGGGAAAGATATGGGATGTCAAAGAGCTAAGTAAACTAGTGTACCTTCATGGAGCTTTATGTGAATCTTTAAGGCTCTTTCCTCCTGTCCCTTTTAATCTTAAAGTTCCACTACAACCAGATAACCTTCCAAGCGGCCACAAAGTTAACCAACACACGCGAATCATTCTACCTTTATATGCCATGGGAAGGATGAAACTGATATGGGGTGACGACTGCATGGAGTTTAGCCCCGAAAGGTGGATTTCTAAAGGAGGAGGGATCAAACATGAGCCATCTTACAAGTTTGTGGCATTTGGTTCTGGTCCGAGAGCTTGTGTGGGCAAGGACATGGCTTTGTCTCAGCTGAAGATCGTGTCAACGGCGATCTTATACCATTACCACATAGACCTAGTGGAAGGTCATTGCGTGGTTCCGACGAATGCTATTATACTACATATGAAGCATGGTCTCAAGGTGAGATTAACTAAAAGAATTGAAGTGAATTGAACTAAAAAGCAAGTTAAACATCTAGTGTAAGTTTATTCTGTTCTATTTTGTGCTTGTGAGCATAATAACGTTTTATAATACGATGCTTATGAAGAACATCGAGATATAATATATAGGAGTGTAAGTGATATATAATTGTTCTTGTAATAGAAATAAATTAAAGTGCAAGTTAATGGGTATGATAAAGTAATGTAAGACGTCAACTAATGAATGGTTTTTATGTATTTACGTAATTTTATATTGCAGATAACACACCATTTATAACACAGGCTATAAGTGAAGTTAAACATCTTAACTATTCTAGTATGACCGAATGTCAACTTATCTTCTTCTTCTTTTTTTTTTGAGTTAATTACACAAATGGGTCTTGTGGTTTATACCTAATTTCGCCTTTAGGTACTAACTTTTTATTTTAACAGATTTAAGCTCTATGGTTTCAATTTTGTAACACCTTTGGGTACTAACACCAAAATTAGTTAATTAATGACTAAAATACCCTTGCATTTTTTTAAGTTTATCAATGTAACACATTTGGGTACTAACACCTAATTTTATTTAAGTTTAAATCAATTTTACAAAATCTATTTTTTTTATTTTCATCTTTTTATTATATCTCTTAATTAATATAAAGTCTATTTATTTTTTTTTTCATATTTTTATTAAATTTCTTATTTAACATAAAATCTACTTGTTACACCAGTATTTTTTTAAATAGATTTTTTAAATAAAATCTACTGGCTATGTAGTTTTATATAAATTAAATTTCTTACTAGTTTTAAATAATGTAAACCTTACTCGTTTTGAATTTTGGATATATATGATTGATAATAATAATAACAAAATATCTTTCATGTAAAAAAAATTAAGCCATTTTTAACTCGTTTTTTGTTCATTTACATTTTACTATTTTAGAAAGATATTTAATTTACATAAAGCCTACTAGTTGCACCGGTAAAATCTACTAGCTATATAGTTTTATGTAAATTAAATATCTATTTTACAAAAAAAAAAAACGAGTTAAAAAAAGGCTGAAATTTGTTTAGTTTTATCTAAAATACCTAGCTATATAGTTTTATCTAAAATACCTAGCTATATAGTCTTATGTAAATTAAATATCTTTCTAAAATAGTAAAATGTAAATGAACAAAAAAACGAGTTAAAAAAAGGCTTAAATTTTTTTTACATGAAAGATATTTATTATTATCAATCATTTCAATACAAAATTGAAAACGAAAATTTAATTTACATAAAAGTATATAGCTAGTAGATTTTATTTAAAAAAAATACTGGTATAACAAGTAGATATTATGTTAAATAAGAAATTTAATAAAAATATGAAAATAAAAAAAATAAATAGAGTTTATGTTAATTAAAAGATATAATAAAATAATGAAAATAAAAAAATAAATAGATTTTGTAAAATTGATTTAAACTTAAATAAAATTAGGTGTTAGTACCCAAATGTGTTACATTGATAAACTTAAAAAAATGCAAGGGTATTTTAGTCATTAAGTAACTAATTTTGGTGTTAGTACCCAAAGGTGTTACAAAATTGAAACCATAGAACCTAAACCTGTTAAAAAAATAAGTTAGTACCCAAAGGCGAAATTATGTATAAACCACAGGACCCATTTATGTAATTAACTCTTTTTTTTTTTTTTTAAATAAAACTTCATTAAAACAAGGCTTCGACCCAAAGGACAAAAGGCCAATACAAAACAAGACTCCCGACCCAAACAAACAAAGGGCAAAATTACAACACATACATAAGATATTTACACCACTCATTCCAACTAATACTTTTACTTGATCTATTTTTAAACCATCCAAAACCTCTCGATTTAATCTCTATCAAAATATCTTGCGGACTTCTCCTGATCTGTTTGAAAACCAACTCGTTTCTACCTTTCCAAATACACCAACACGAGATAATAACCAACCCCCCGGGATATCTTCTTCAATGTTTTTCCACCCTGAATAGAATTATGTATATCCATTAAATCTTTAAATTCGAAAGCGAAAATCGGAGGAATGTTGCACCAATCACTAATAGCCGCCCACACCTGAATAGCCATAGGACATCTGTAAAAAAATGATCTACCGTTTCCTCGTACTCGTCGCAGAAAGGGCACATAACCGTTGATATATCCACGTTCCTTCTTCTCAAATTGACTCTAGTTGCAAGTCTATCCAAGTTATCTCTCTAAGGCATAATATTACATTTGATAGGCACCCATTTGCACCACTCGAAATTTGGAAGATGGCTGCTCCCCTATCCGAAATTAATGCCTTTTTCACAAAATTCACAGAGAAACCATTCTTAGTGTCAACCTTCCATAACTATGAATCCTTATCGTCTGACAATCTTATCAAGTTGATAACGTTTTGACATTCCTGCCATTCCTTAAGCTCTGCATCAGACTCTGGTTGTCTAACCCAATTCCATGAATATCTATCATTCCTTTGTCCCGAACTAATTCTCTCCGAAACCCTACAAGATTTAGACGAATCCAAAACAAACAAATGTGGCCATCTTTCCGCGAAAGGAAGATCACCAACCCAGGTGTCTATCCAAAAACGAATATCAACCCCGTTCCCCACTTTACCCATAATCACCTGATTTATACCTTTCCGGTTTAGTTTCACTTTGGAAATTAATTTCACAATGTTATTCCAACAACCCACATAATTATTGGGAGTGTAACCTCTATATTTTTCAATCTCTATAACTTTAGAGTTGCTATAAATGGTTGTAAGTGGATGAGAGAATAAAAAAGAGAAAAAGTTTTGTAGAGTGGTTGTAAATGGTTGTGAGTGGAGGAGAGAATAAAAAGAGAAAAAGTTACTGTTCACCAGTAAATTTGGAAGATATACTGTTCACCTCTACAATTTTTAATATTTTATTAAAAGTGGTTCTGAATGGAGGAGAAAGAAAAAGTAATAATAAAAGTATAAAAAATATTATTTAGTTGAAAAAAGAGAGAAAAAATGTAATGTTTTTTAATGTAATTACAAAGATGGATAAGAATACTCAATTGTAAATGCTTTAACATGATTAAAACCTTTAAGGGTGGTAGGGGCGCAACTTGGGGAATCCATTGGAGAGTGCATTTGCCGCGTGTTATACCGCTGCCGGCTCCATTTCGATGAAAGGTGACAAGTCACCGATGTAAATTATGGCTGTTGCAAAAATTAACTTTGGAATTGTACCATTGGAAAAATAAAAAATATATTTGTTTTCTTTTATAAAACCCACACATTTCAATCTTCTCACACCACTCTCACTACAATCTTACATTTCTACACACCATTGATAAACAAAACAAAGGTGAAGTCAAGAAAAAAAGGTTCTGCTAGCCGAGGATCGGGTTGAAACCCAAGAGGACACGTGTCGCAAACGAGGCGAGGCGGTTCTAGCGGTCCGAGTGTACTGTTTCAAACCCCATACATATATTCAACAAACTCTTACCCCCAAGCTTCACAACCGACTTTTTACAACACCCAACCCCAACCTATTTTTTTGTCACAATTATTTTCACACCCACACGCTCCAACAATGGTCGCACCCGACATGTACGAATACCCCATGGAAGTGCAAAACTCATTCCACCTGTTTGCATTAGGAGTCCACCAATTCAATCACTAAGAGAGAATACCGAGCGCCCAATTCCAATCTACAATGGCAATGAAGACCAAGATGTAGAGGTTGTCCCCGAAACACAACATTTGGATGAAGAAATTGACGCGACGACAAAGAAGAATATGAGGTGGAAGACGAAGGCGAAGATGTTGGTAAAGCAAGTGAGTTGAAAGAAATTGAGGAAAGGCGGGGCGTCAATCTTGGATGAAAAAACAAAAAGAGGCCTTAGCCAAGGCATGTTTTCATTTTTCTTTAAACCAGCAAATCACCAAAAATCGGATAGTTTTGGAGAAAAGTTCTCGAGCATTACAATGCAACGGTCAGCGGAAGTACACGATCGTTCATTAAGTACGTTCAAAATGGTTCCCTATGTTGAAAAAGATAAATTACTTCAACGACCTGAAAGCGGTATAATTTTTATTTTTTTACTTTATAAAATATTTTCTATAACATACTTTTTGTTTTTATATTTTACTTTATATTTGTTATATATGTAGGATCGTATTCGTGGTAGCGGGTGTGGCAACATCGATGTCATGAGATGGGCTTTAAAAGATTATCAATCAAAATTTCCAATTGGTTTTCATCATGTTGAGGCGTGGGAGATTGTTAATAAACATGACAAATGGGTCCCGGTACTAATGTTGGGTGAAGACAGTGATAGTTCGGGCCAAAAAAGAAAGACAATGGATACAGGTAACTATAATGCGGGTACATCGGGAATTGAGTTCACTAGCGGTATACCCGACATAACCCTATACCCCTCACTAACAAGACCACGAAAGAAAGATAAGAGAGCCGCAACACCATCCGATAGCGAAACTGCTTTGATCGAGAAGCTCTCACAATACAACCTTATGAAAGAAGCAAAACAAGCACGAGCGATAGAGTTGTCGAATATAAAAAAGAAATACGAGGAAGACACCTTAGCGATAGTGGCAGAACAACGCGGGATGCTGAAACAACTTTTGTATGATCGGGATATGGAGACGTTTATTAAGCTACACGACTATGCTTCACCCGAGATGTTGCTGTTATTTCTAGCCTGGAAACGGGAGATCGCGAAAAAATATAACTGGCCACGACCTTTCTAAATTTTTAGTTTTATTTTATGTTTTAATTTTCTTTTTTTTTTTAATTTTATGTAATGTATTTTTTAATTAAATGTAATTTTATTTTGTTTAATATATGTTTTTTTTATTTTTAATGCATAATTTCTAGAAATAAAAAATATAAAAAATGGACTCCTCATGTGTTTGAGCACTCTAGTGATTGAATGCAAAATGAAGAGTGAAGAGGGCAGTTGACATGGCATGAGGTGACTGGCTAGGAGAAGAGTTATCACTACCCATGTGTTTGAGCACCCCTAACACCCTCATTATCATATATAATTCCTTTAGTTTGACCGAAGTCAACTTATCTTTTTTACTAATAAACCAGAACATGATTAAAACGTTTAACCATAAGGCTATACGGTATGGGGATCGGCTTTGGATCGTCCCTTACTGTCGCCGATCCAACCTCCATGCCGCCCCCCTCCGTCTTCATCCCGTCAGCGTCTTCACCGTCGACATACTGACGTTCAGGACGATCTAAATGGTGGGCCCCCTTTTGTTTGTTTGTTTGTGAATGGCATTTGTACTTTAGTGAGGTTTTCCGGCGGTTTACCGGCGACAACCAGAAGGTTTTCTGACGGTTTTGAGAGAGGAAGAGAGAGGAATAAACAGTAGAGAGAGGAAGGTGATGGTCAACCGAAAAAGAAAGAGAGAGAGAGAGAGGATAACTTTATCTATATATATCATAATTTTTTTGCTGTACATTTTTTTATTTTAGGTTATATCATTTTTTAACATTAGTGACAATTATAATAGAATATTTAATTATATTGTTGTACATTTTTTTATTTTAGGTTAATTATAATATAATATTTTTGTTAGTATTTAACATTTTTTGTTAAATGTTAAAAAAAAAGTAGAAGATTAAAAAAAAGTAGATGATTAAAAAAAAACATAAAAGTGTTGGGGAGGACTATGATTAGGACCATCCTCCATACCCTCTAGTTTTGGGGGATTGACCATCCTTGGGAGGACTATGACGTGGCACCAACGTGGCGGATCATCATCCCTTGAAAGACCATGAGGTTAACATTTTACTGAGAAAAAATTACGACTCTTGATAAGCATATCATTTAGTTAAAAAAGGTTATAAAAAACTAATCCGTGTAACAAATTGATTTTTCTTTTATAATAAATGGATATTACCTCCAATTATTTGGTTTATTATTTTAATTAAAGTATTAGCATTATTCTTTATTCATTTATCTCAATCTCAATTAGTTAAGTATCACTGGAAAACAAAAGAAAAATGGTCCACTTCTACACGTGCCAGTACTTTAAACTCGAAAACAAAAGAAAAACGTCCATGTGCCAGTACTTTAAAATTTTGGTATAAATATAACATTTCTTATGTTCTGTCTAGAAAGCTCTTTATTTATTACCTTACACTATGACGTAGGTGAGGATCTACAACCACTCATTGGTTCGTGGTCGAAGATGGGTCTACTTGTTCAGTCGTGGACACTACTTTATATGCCACTCAGTCCATTTCACTGGATTTATAGACATAACATAATACCAAAAACAATTAAGAAACACACACACAAAACACGATAGAATCAAAATGGCCATTCCTTCTATTTTCCTAAACTTCTTGTTCCCACCACCGCCATCGTTGTTCGTGACAACAATGTCGGTGATAGGTATCTCGTCACTTGCAAATGCCGGATTCATGGAAATCAAAGGCAAACACATGCAGTATTCCAAATTCTTGAACGAAGGTGTTGCAAAGAAAGAGAACGGGGCGAAGTTGTCTAGTCGAAACGGGATGCTTCTGGCCTATACACCGGCGTTTGTTGTGGGATTGTCTTCTTTGCTCGCTTTCCCTGATCAGGATCTTAGATTTTTGTTGCTTGCTTCATCTCTCACCGTTCATTTCTTGAAACGGGTACTTGAGGTACAGTCTCTAACATACTTGGTTATTTTTTTTTTTTAACAAAGTAAGGTTAAAGTATGTATCTTTATTTGCATATAAATTCCCTTTTCTCATATGTATTTTTCATAAATGCATATAAGGTTAAAGTATGTATCTTTATTTGCATATAAAATTCCCTTTTTCTCATATATACTTTATTTGCATACAAAGTATGTATCATTATTTACATTTAGTTTTGTCGCCTATTTTACCCTTACTTTTATAGAATTTATTTGATGAATTTACTTTTTTTAACCAAACATAATAATAAAAAGAGTAAATTACGTTTTTAGCCCTTGTGGTTATATCACTTTTATTATATTAGCCCAAAATAAGATTTTTTAACATATGTGCCCCCATGGTCTCTATAACTAACTATTTTGGCCCCTAAATCTAACCAAACCCTAAACTCTGGTTAATAATTCTCACATGATAGGCACATGATGTCTAAAATTGTAATTTCCCCTCCCCCTTTTATGACACATATTAAAAACAAATTAATAATCATTTACACCACATAAACCCCTAAATTCCCATCATCTTCTCGAAAAAAAATCCCAAATCTGTTAGGATCTGCCATTTTGTATGATTAGGAAAATACAGTGGACGCCATTGAGCTTTTCCGATGGGGGAGATGTTGATTATTACAACGACCATCCAATACTTATTAACATCTATCTAGCAACTACTACAATCCAAAAATATGCTACATATATCTTTAGTGGTTATGAAAAATACCAATCAGTGGTTGTGAAAATATAGGCGAAGCCATGGAGTTTTTCCGGTAGCAAGAGTGTGGATTGTTACATCAGCGCATCATTTTCTTGGTGGACATCATCTATGTATATCCTGCACTCTTCGCAGCAGAAACCTTGATCCCCTCTGTGCATATGCATGTATCAATTAGTTTCGTTTCGCATTAGGATTTAAATTTAAATGTACATAACTGATGGATAATTAAGTTATATATAGCTTTATTTATTAAGGGGAAGATTCTTGTGACAGAGATTTGAGAAAGCAAGGTGTAGGTGGATGAGATGGAATTTGATTCCGCTGGAAAATGGGATTGGAATGAGTTTGTGTTTGGTAGTAAGAATTTTAAATCAACAACTTTTGATTCCATTGAAGTTGTCTCCACTTTCAAGTATCTAGCAGATTGAAGCTTGGAGAAGATGATGGGAATTTAGGGGTTTATGTGGTGTAAATGAGTATTAATTTGTTTTTAATATGTATCATAAAAGGGGAAGGGGAAATTACAATTTTAGACATCATGTCCCTGTCATGTGAGAATTAATTAACCAGAGTTTGGGTTTTGGTTAGACTTAGAGGCCAAAATAGTTAGTTATAGAGACCATGGGGGCACATATGTTAAAAATTCTTATTTTGGGCTAATATAGTAAAAGTGATATAACCACAGTGGCCAAAAACGTAATTTACTCTAATAAAAATATATAAGTTTAAGTATCTTGAATAGAATTACACTAAAATCTTAAAACACTTATAAATTTCATATGCAGGTGTTATTTCTTCACAAATATAGCGGTTCAATGGGTATAGAATCTACAATTATCATTACGTTAAGTTATACTGTCTCCACTGCAACAATGATTTATGCTCAATATCTATCACGAGATTTACCCAATCCTCCAATAGATCTCAAATATGTTGGAGTTGGGTTGTTCTTGATCGGCATTGTTGGAAACTTTTACCACCACAACATTCTTGCTAATCTTAGGAAGGAGGGGGACAAAGAATACAAAATTCCTCAAGGAGGGTTATTTGATTTGATCATATGTCCACACTATGTCTTTGAGATTTTCGGTTACGTAGGAATGTCTTGCATTTCACAAACACCTTACGCTTTTGCTTTCACTTTAGGTACAATTTGTTATTTGATGGGGAGGAGTTATGCCACACGAGAATGGTACATATCGAAGTTTGGGGACAAATTCCCTAAGGACGTTAAGGCTTTTATTCCATATGTTTTTTAGATGGACGTATATGAGAATATTAGATTAAATTTGTGTTTTGTGGATACATTTATGTTTCTATGGATCTTTGGCAATTATTATCATACTGTAATACAATGAAGTTAGTTTGTTTTGGGTAGATTAAACCAATTTTTGTTTTGTTTCTTTGTGCCTTTTAATCTAATGAAAATGACTTTTATGCGGTACTTTATTTTAACACTAAATTTTTCATCGAGAGCTAGAGTATACAACAGTCTCACAGTTGGATAGTAGTTACATAGCTAAGACCTCCTTAAGACAATAACTGTTGAATCAACAATAGCTCATTCAATAATAGTTGGAAGTCTCCAGTACCAAGAAAAAATGGGCACTTGGTCTAAAACCAAATACAACTACCTCTGGTAAGAATTCAGATGATCTTATTAATTTAGGTGATGAGTTAAGATAAAAAGATTTGACGGAGAAAGTATCCAAGTTAGAGTCTTTTGTTGATGAGATTAAAGATATCATAAAGGCACTGGTGCAAAACGCTAAGCCTCCCCCAACCTAATGCATAACTTGCAGGAAAGATTTGGTTTCATGCCCAATCTTATCTCCAACTTCAAAAGCAGTCTACAGATGGCGCCCACAACTTACACATGGAAATGATCAGGAACATTATTGAATCAAGATACAATGATACTCAAGGTGATAATTAATTATTTACAAGCATAAATTATTTAATAGATTACAATAGTATATACACACACATGTGCGCTTATATATACATGTAAAAAACGCAAGAAAGTTATACATGTGACCTATATATTCACGCACCCTTGGTGACAAAGGACTTAAAGCCAACCTCCAAAGAATTACATAATAACATGTATACGGCAATCTACACATGACAAGTAACAACTAGGATATCAATGTTAAAAGTTGTCATTTATCAGAACCTTTTTTAAATGCAACGTATACTAGCATCATTTTTTATTATTCCCTTTGACTAAACTAAGTGATCAACATGTGGAACCTAATTTTGGAGATTTCTTGCAAACCTAGCAAGGTTAGCAAGATCCAGGAGCGGACCTAGCATGTTACTAGGGGTAGTCCCCGCTACCCCTTGACGCTTCGGCACTAGTGTAAATTTTGGAAACATTTGATGTTTCGTTGATTTCGTTACCCCTTTTATATGAAATGTTGCCCCTATAAGGATTTTCTAGATCCGCCATTATGGAGGTCTATCATGTAGAGAAGACAAAACATATCAACACATCAACTCAAGATATATGATCAATATATTAAAGTATACAAGGTGTTAATTTGTCCTGAAGGCATAAAGCAGTATAAATTCACAACAGACATGACTAAGATTTTAGTTGATGGTAGTTCTCTTAGTTACTCTCACCTTGAGACCATGCTTCATCTGAAGTACCATTGACTCCGCCGGAAGCACTAGATGACCTTTGACCGGCTCAATATGGTAGTGGTAGATGACCATAGCTGCCACTATCTTTACCTGAGTTAAAGACAAGTCCTTACCTACACAACTTCTTGGTCCAGCATTAAACGCGGGAAACTTATACGATGGTTCATGTTTGATTCCTCCTCCTTTAGTAATCCACCTTTCAGGTTTAAACTCCATGCAATCTTCACCCCATATTGATTTCATCTTTCCCATGGAATAATAAGAGACAATGATTTTGGTAGTTTGATCAACCTGATGGCCACTAGGAAGAATGTCTGGTTTTAATGGAGATTTGTGGTTAAATGGAAGAGGAGGGAAGAGCCTCAAGCATTCACTTAAAGCTCCATGAAGGTAAACCATTTCACCAAGCTCTTTAGCTTTCCATCTCTCATGTAATTTCACGTCGAGATGCGTGTGAATCTCTTCCAAAATCTTATCTTCTACGGTAGAGTTTTGTGCAAGGATATAAAAGAACCAAGAGAGAAGAGTGCTAGTGCTATCTTTTCCTGCAACCATCAAACTAAGTAAGGTGTCTCTTAAAAATTTGGTGGTATCTCCAAAAGAAACACCATTATCTTTGAATTTTCTCATGAAAGCTGTTAATACTAAGAACTTCTCTTGTTGTTCACATTGCATCATGTTGTACTCATTTGATTTTTGGTTTAAGCAGTTGTATATAAAGTGATCAATAGTTTTCCATGCATCACTTATCTTTTTCTCATTCCCCACTCTAAGAACTTGTTGCAATTTCAAAATGCTTGAGGGTGTAACATGCCTATACAAGATAGCTTCTTCAGCATCCGAGAACGCTTTCAGATAAGGGAGGTAAGGAAAATCAAGAGACAAGCTTTTTGGGTCATGATCTAAAAGTAATTTGCATATAGTATCAAAAGTGAACCTTTGGAATATTTCCTGCAAATCCATCTCCTTGCCTTGTCTAGAAATGGATTCAAGTACTGGTAGAAGCCCCTTTTCCACCTTGTTCCATAGTGTTGTTTCCAACAAACTTTGAAATCCAGCATGCTTGAATACACTCATAGTGACCTTGCGGTGGATCTCCCATAACTCACCATCAGAATTGAAGATTCCATCTCCTAATATATCAAAGATCTTACGGAAATTCTCACCTTTGGGATAATTCCAAAAGTTTCTAGTTAGAATGTGGTGGATGTCTAAAGGATTGGAAGTAATGAGCATGTCCATGTTGGTGAACCAAGGACCTTTCCACATGAATGTTCCTCCACTATCGATCAACAATTCTGTGACGTATTCATGGAGTCGATGGACGTTTAAAAGGACCCCTGGTATCATTCCAAGAATTGGCCAATCTGTAGGGATAACAGTTCTTTGCTTTTGTGATTTATATATACATATTAAGAACAACATGGGAATGAAAAACAGAGACAGAATGACTAAAGTCTCAAAAAAACCCATGGGGAAGACATGTGAGAGAGGAAGAGATGTGTATATCCTTTATATAGAAAGAGATTAAAGACAATTATGTTGTGTATTCTAGTTTTGTTTGTTGGTCCTATAATTAGGCATATGGATTCACTTCACACCCATAAGAGTCACTACAATTTAAGAAACAATAATCTTATAGCACACGATGCTAAATAATAACAAAAAATGAATAGATTAAAACAAAAACAACCGCTTAAACTTTAGATGTTCATGAATTTATACTTTCGGCCACTAAACTACAATTGCATCTAAACTTTTTGTCCATACTAATAACTTCTGATAGTTAATTATTTTTCTTAATTCTTCGTTCTCTTTCATTTTATTTTTATTTTCTTCAACGTCCTTTAAATAATAAAAACCTTCTGGTTGATAAATAGCATATAAACTGCACTGAATTGAAATAATCTAAAACATGAAGGAATTAAGTAAGAAAAATTCAAACAAGCATCGTGAAGTAGAAAACAGATTTTAAAGAATTTGTTAACCAAACGCAAAACTAGGAAAGAGTTTCAGTTCGTTGTTTTTAGCTAATTAACTTAATGTGCATTGTCCGGAATAAGTTGGTTCAGATCACATGCATAGCGAAAATCTGTTGAAAAAGACCCTTAAATATCACGGAACTATGATATATTCTATGAATAGTAGTTTGATTTTAGTTTCTTGTTCATCACTGATTTCCGTAAGGGGAACATTTATAGAAAAAGTAGTTTACAATTACATATGCAAAGATATAAATTCTAAATATCAATTTGTAAACAATCCATAGTACTCAAGTCTTTTTGGAAATAACGCAACTAGATTGTATCAAATACAGAAAACCACGGCTTGATTAAAGAACGTAAATCTGGCCCTATGAAACTCGCTCACACCCTCACTAAGAGCATTCACACACTACAAGAAAATGACGCTTTAGAGAGGTGGGGGTGGAACGTTAATCCACCATGATAGATCAATTCAACGCGTGATAAAATAACAATTCCCACCGCCACCATCAATTTATAACGCGTGGAACATGCCAATTTCTTTAACGCGTGAAAAAAATCAACGCGTGATGATTTGATTTTGTGAGAGGAATTGTTGGTTGGGGGGAAATTGTTGGGTGTGGTGGTGAGTGATGACTATTGCCACTAAAAAAGGTTGTGAGTGATGGAAAAATGATTGCTGACATAGCGGAACATGATTGGATGTTTGTGAGTGATGGAATTTCATCACTAGTGACCACCCCCACTCCCCTTAGAACGACCTATAAAGTTTTCCGTATTTCATACTAGGTTATAGGCGAATAATATTTTGTTTTTCTTAAATTCTAATATGAAAAGTTAGAAACCCAAGAAAAAGATGTTTCAACTAGAGACCGCATGTCGTGTCTACAACATTAAATAATTTAAAAAAAAAATTCTTTTTGTGATAATGAAAATTTAGAAAAATATAAATAAAATCAACTTGTAGGGATGACATGTCATCTTTATAATAATGTTTGACTGGTGAATATAATTTTCATTTAAACGGTAAAATTCTGACCACTCAACCAAAGATTTCCCACCACTCTATCAACTTATACAAACGAAAAATTTTCCCTATATGCCAAATTTGTGTAATCTTTTATCCTTGTGTGAGAACTATTATTATTATTATTATTATTATTATTATTATTATTATTATTATTATTATTATTATTATTATTATTATTATTATTATTATTATTATTATTATTATTATTATTATTATTATTATTATTAGTGAAAAACATTAGTAATAATAAAAATAATAATTATAATTATTAATATAAAGATCATTTTCCTATATATTAAAAGATAAAGGGAAGTGAGGAGTATGAAGGGTGTTTTTGTATAATCGTTGGTCTTACCTTGGCACATCACACATGTTCTTTCCCTGGGCTACCACCATTCTCCGTAATCCCCCATGAATCTACAAGTGTTGATGTAGTTGTTCCTGATACAAAACCATCCACTTGCTCCATTGCTACAACTACCAATTGTGTTGGTGGTATGTTCAATATTCATTTCTCCGCCAGTGGTGACGAGATAGTTGGTGGCGTATGGTTGAGCAACTAAATATATGACCTAGGATTTCACGGTGGTTTCTGGCGGTAACTAAAGAGATGAATTAGGCTTTCAAGGTGATGATGTCGGCTCTGTTAGGGTTGATTGAATCAACATTTGAGGACACCATTACATATTGTTCAATGAATCAACATATGGGCACACAATCACGTATCAAATCTGAAACTATATCCATGGGAAACTTTAAGCAGGGATGGCAATAATTCTTGGGTTTCAGATTTCGATTTTATCATCTCTTCCATCGTCGTGGTTAGGAAATATTAAGAAACAAGAAAGTAAGATTGCTTGATTGCAAGTTTTGTTAAAGTGAAAATCGTTCGGTTATAAATCATGTCAGGAACAGCTGGACCAAATCAACAAATTGTAATCCAAAAGGAAAGAAGTTCTCTTTCCCACTTTCCATTGCCCAATTTTGAAATCTATAAATTACACCGTTTGGGAATTTCCCATAAAAATCATATTAGAAGCGAATGGTCAATTTAAGAAATGATTGAACTGATAGAAAATACATAAGCGGATATAAAGAAAGATAAGTCAGCAATTGCATATTTGTTCCAAGCAATACAAGTTGCAAGTTGTAAAACTGCGAAGGAAACTTGAAACACGTTAAAAACTAGACACGTTGGCGTTGATGGGACACAAAAGGCTCATTTGCATACACTCATGTCAGAATTCGAGTTATTGCAAATGAAGGAAGACGACATTGTGGACTCTATTTCCTTAAAGATAAAAACGTTGTTTTAAGGGCAAGTGAATTTGGGACAGCACTGAGTCAACCGACTCTGGTATGCAAACTCTTAAACATCATGCCAGATACATTCACTTAGATTGTCGCTGTTGGTGCATACGTCTGTGGACTTCGTCTTGTATCGAGTCTTGTATTGTAATAGTTAGATCAGGGCACGCAAAACGAGAAATGGTTTTATAGGTAATTTCGCATGGAATTATGATTTCGCTTGAAACATAATTTCGTTTGGTTAATTCCGTGCGAAAATAGATTTCGCTTGGAACTGTTTTAAGCGAAATTACGTGCCTATAAATACCCTCAGTGCCATTTCATTTGTAACGAAATTAGTTCCGACGGCGAAGCTCTGTCGAAGTGTCTACAACATTGTAATCGATCTAATATCAATCAAAAGACAGTTTAAAGTGATTTCTCGTGTAATTCAGCTGAAATAACACTGATACATCTGTTTCCGCCTTTTGTATTGGTGAAGACCTCTTCTGATAGACTCGTTTGGGTCACAAAACGATCTTACAAGTGGTATCAGAGCTCAGGAAGAAGAGTTCTTACCATTTTAGTTGCAATTTCTGATTTCTACATCTTCTTTTCACAATTAAACTTGATTTCACGGTTAAAATGGCTTGAGTTTCAAATATAATGTGCGTAACAGTGTTTTAACAAACCCTTGAGAGTTTCAGATATTAATTCGGCTTAAAACAGTTCGAAAGTTTAATTTCGCTTGAAAATTGATATTATTTCGTTCGAACAATTGCTGTAATTTCACACGGAATTAGTTTTGATTTCGTTTGAATACGCTATTTCGTGTGAAAATCTCATACGAAATTAGATTTCGTTTCAAGATACTTGATTTCGTTTGAAACCAAGGTAATTCCGCACGAAATTATATCTCGTTTGAGTCGCTCGAACGAAATCACTAATTTCGTTTGAAGCATATTTCGCTCCAAGAGATAATTTCGTTTGAGAGGGTAATTTCGCGTGAACAGGGTGTTTTCGTTTGACTGGTATTTCACTTGAAAGGAGATATTTCGTTTGAAACTTGATTCCGTTTGAAAAGTAATTTCGTGTGAAAAGAGATTTCGTTTGAATCTGACTGATTGTGAACCATTGAATAACGAAACATGGAGAACGAGTTTTATAATGCCTTTGCTAGTCCGATGACTATTACTCAAAGTACGATGCTTGAAAATGAAACGGGGACAACACAAAAACCGTCTAAGCTCATGAGTATCGAGGAGTATAGTGGATGGGCTGAACGTTTTGAAAACTGGGTTCAAGCATATCATTTAGATGCTTGGGAACATACTGAAGTTCAATATAGTAGACCAGTTGGGGATAATAGAGTGAAACTTTCAATTAGAGAATTGAGTGCTGATGAGAAAAAGAAATACAAAGATGAGAAAATGATGGTTAGTTTGTTGCAGCAAGCGATTAAAGAAGACATCTTAATTCTTCTTCAACACAATGGAAGTGCACATTCGATATGGACAGAATTAGAAGCAAAGTTTCTTGGGAGTGATGAAATGCTCAAGAACAAAAAGTCGCTTATGAAGAAAGAATTTGATCTTTTCCGTGGATTAAGAACTGAAAATACCAAGCAGATCATTGAAAGATATTGCAATTTATTGAAGAATATGAATAGATTAGGCATCAAAAAGGATAATGATGAATTAGTTGAAAAATTGGCTAATGCGTTGCCACATGATGTTTGGGGCACGTTTCTCATGATGTTGAAAAATAAACCAGGTTTTGACAAGTTACCATTGAAAGAGTTTATTAAACAACTGGAAGCTCAAGAGATGGAACAACGAAAGATAGCAAGAATTAAGAACTATGATGGAGAACAAGACATTGGCTTGTACTACAAAGGTGGTGTTAGTGATAAAACCAACATTTCTCCAAAGGTTGAAACTGCATTCAATGTGAAAAGTTCTTCTGAAAGTTCATCTCAAGGATCAAGTAGCAAAATGGGATTTTCGTCATATCCATCATTTGATCCAAATTTTTCAACAACAAAGAGTGGGAAAGTACTACAATGCAACATTGCATTAAATCTCGAAAATGATCAAAACTATTCTAAAGAAGTAGCTAAAAGTCATATGTCATTGTTAGTAACTGTGCTTGAATCTTATGGTAGTTTAGTTGCAGGGAGGATCGGGAATCCAGTGCTTACAAAAGAAGATTACGATCAAGTTGATGCAAGAAATGGAGTGTAACAACTCTCATTAAAATTAATAATTAGAATGGTAATTAGCTATTAAGAAAACCCTAATTGAGACACCCAAGTGATTCTACGCAAACCCTAAAATTTCCAGAACAATCAGAATCAGGATCAGGGCCCCTAAAACTCAGGGGGGGGGGATAAACCTTAGCCAACGATTATCCTCATAACTCTGTGTAAAATTCGAAATTAACGAAACTGTCAACACAGCAAGCCTAGTTACACACTTAGCTACCCTATGAACATAGGTTACCACTCGCGTAGCGCGACACCTATAGGGGGTACCCCTCGCGCTACGCGACGGTGTCAAATTTTCAGTATAAATAGAAGGGGTTGGGACTTGAATTCAGATGTTCATTCGACGGAAAAACTCATAATATACGTTGAGTTATGCTTAAATTACTACCAAACACACACTAATATCGAATTGCTGCCGCGGAACAGGGTAATTACTCGATCGCTATTACGATTCAGTTTCCAGAATCAATACATTCAAAGAATGTCTAAGTGCCGCCCACATTGGGCTATGCTTTGTCGTTTGTCGGTAATCCGATAAATGAGTTGAAGCATTGTACTTTGTCGTTGTCGATAATTCGATAATGAGTTGAAGTACTATACTTTGTCGTTTGTCATTTTGATAAATGAGTTGAAGTATTGCACTTGGTCATTCATTGCGAGTATTTGATCTCGGGAAATTATCGTAACTGCTGTATTGATCACTAACTCTATTTTGTGTGCATTATTGTGAAATTAGGTTAACAGGGATAAAATCATATTCTGTCAGTACTAAATCTGCAATGTGAGTCATTCTCTTTTTATCAATTGTTTTACAATACTCCAAACTAATTTTTCAAAGTTATAATTACAGTGATTAAGTTTATGTAATCACCAAATTACAGCCGGTATGTGGGGTATTGTGCACAGTATTATTATTGTTTTAATCACATTAGGTGGGCGAGCCTAAAAGAAAGTGATATACGTCACTCATTGGGCCAGCCAATGGTGATATGACCACAGTCACAGAGCTGGTCTGTGACAAATACCTATTCTTGAAATGTTGGTTGATAATTAACATATGTAAAAACTCTTAATACTGTGAATTATAACAAATGTGTCATTTTCAGTAAAATGAATGATTCACTCAGTATTTCCCCGCTGACAAAATCTTTTTCAAACATGTTTCAGGTGATCTGCTGTAAATCAGGAAAAGTGCTGAGGAGCATTTCAAGCTTAAAATAGTGGCTCAATATAAAATGAATAAAGATGTTTTAAAATAAGAATTTATCACTAAACTTATGTATTGTAAATTATCGGGGTTGTATCCCGAATTGTGAAATAAAAATAATCGGGAAAAATTTTAGCTTTACAACGATCCTGATGTTAAATTTCCGCTGCTAAACTCAATTAAACAAATATCACGGGGTTTCTGTCCCGCGGCACCGGAAACGGGTCAAACCGGGTCGGGGGCCGTGACAGAAACAAGGTGGTATCAGAGCCACTGAGTTAAGCTAATTAAGTATTTAACCGATACTTAATTTTCCTGATTACTATTATGTGATTATGTGATTATGTGCTTTTAACTGATTATTTGTTAGTTACAGTATGGGTAAACAAAAGTTGCAAGATATCTATCTTAAATTAGATAGATCAATTTACGAGAAAGGAAGTTCGTCTAAAACTAAAATTTCAAAGCTCCCTACGATTCCTGAGGAAGGAATATTTGTGCAAAAAGCAAATTATGAAAATCCGCTTTCTCCTAGAAAAAGGAGTATGATTATTAAGAAAAGTAAGGAGCAAATCAGAGAAAAGAAAATTAAAAAGGAAAACCGGGAGTTACTTAAGAAATCACCTTGGAAAGATAAACTCGATGAAAAATGGGCAAATTTGTATATGCTAGCCACTGTGGCTGAACATGCAAATCTTTAGATGCCCTAAATCTAGCAAAGCAGTACTTCCCAATAAATAAATAAATAAAAGTTAGTAAAATAAAATTTGAGTATGTTTTCCTGTATTTTGTACAGATAGTGTGCAATAAAACTTTCATGTTATTTGTTAAACTTTGTTCCAAAGTTTTAACTTGATATTTTGTGCATTTTGCATATATGCTACACAGCATGAACGAGATATCTGAAGCTTTTCAGAACCTCAATCTGTACCCAGTGAATATAGAAGTTTCTCATGAATTCACGGGATATCTTGCTGATGTGGACCAACCTATAAAATCTCCTACTCCACCAGTAACCAAACCAAAAAGAAGGCCAAAGAAAAATTATGTGTGGGGAAGCCGTATACGTAAGAAAAAGTCAGTTACAAAAACCCCTAAAACTAGTAAACCTTTAGACAAAGGAAAAGCGATTGTAATCCAGGAAAACCCTAATCCGCAAGAACAAGAAACTGAAGCTAATAATGAGGTTAGGAAAATGGAGGAGCAGTTCGATCAGTATTCTCAGGAAATAAAAATAGAAATAGGGCAAGGTTCTAACTCAACCCAGGTAGAAGTTGGAGAAAGTTCTAATCAAACCAAAAGAGTTACTTTTCAGGATCAGATAGATATTTTATTAGAAAAATGTGAGACTATGCAACCTGCCAGTCCGGGTATTTTTACTTATCCTATCGAAAACCCAATTCCTATGAATTTTGCACCAACCATCACTGAACCAATAGTCCATAACCAACCTATAGAAATGGAAGAATGGTGGACCAACGATTGGCAATTTCAAAATATTGTCAATAACGCTTACTCATTTCTTCCACAGTTCGACCCAGAACCCCTACCTAATCCACCAATGAGCAATGAACACCTGGCTGAACTTCGCCATTTTGGTGAAGAGTTGATGGATGCAGGGAATAGAATTAGGGAGATAGGGGGACAGATTGCCTGGAAGTATGACGAGAGGGAACTTCGTTTTTAGAATAACAACTAGGAGGATGGGAAGGTTATCTTTGTATAATAGTAAAAGTAAATAGTGAAACCAGTTGTAACATAACGAATAAAACGTTGTAAAATATCGGTGTGTATTGATGCATACTATACTGATATGAAATCGAGAAATCGATAATTTTGGATTTATGTGTTATAACTTGTTTAATGATTTGTATAAATTGTTAATTGCTAATTATTCATAATAACTTATCATCAGATGGCAAATAACGATAACGAACCAGTAAATGAAGTTAATCAATCGGAGCAACACCCAGAAGATCAATATATGACCAAACAAGATATTGAAAATATGGTTGCCCAAGGAATAGCCAACGCAATTCCAATGTTCGTTGCTGCTATGAAAAATCCAAACGATCCGCAACATATCATACCTAGCAAACATACTATCGAAGATAATTTCAGTAATAGTATAAACGGGGGCAATGATCATATAAATCATGACAATGAATCTCAGCACACGCAGCGCCCTAAGAAACGAAAGGCTGCAACACCTGGTTGCACTTTCAAAGAATTTCTTGCTTGTAAACCCGCTGAATTTGCAGGCAACGAAGGAGCAACTGCAACACTGCGATGGTTAGAAAAAAACCGAAGCAGTAATTGCAATAAGTAAATGTGCTGACGAAGATCAAGTCATGTATGCCTCAAATCTGTTTAAGGAAGGAGCACTAGAATGGTGGAACACAGTGCTACAGGAAAAAGGAAGACGAGTGGCTTATGCTATGACCTGGGAAGAATTTAAGAATCTTGTTGAAAGAAAATTCTGTCCTGAGTATGAGAAGGAACAAATGGCAAATAAATTCCTAAATCATCGAATGACCGGAGTAGATTGTCGTGGTTATACTTCGACATTCTTCGAATACGCGAGAGTGGTACCTAACCTGGCTTCGCCAGAACCAGTACTCATTTCTCGATATATTTGGGGATTAATTAGTGAAATTCGCAATATCGTTAAAGCTGCGAGACCTCGCACTATTGACGATGCAGTGGAATTAGCTAGTACCTTAACCGATGAATTAATCCGTACAAGAGATGAAGACAGGAAGAAAGAATTGGCTCAGAAAATTACCCAAGGATTTAGGGTAGGTAATAGTAGTAATTTCAAGAAAAGAGGAACAGGGCAATCTTCAAATGTGCCATTATGCAAATTTTGCAAAAAGAGACATTTTGGAAAATGTAATAGAATTTGCAATTTTTGCAAAACAACCGGACATCGGGAAGAAAACTGCAGAAAGAAAACCATAATTTGTTATAATTGTGGAGAAGCTGGACATATCAAACCAGAGTGTCCTAAGTTAATCAACCCAGCAGACAACAAACCCAAGGCAGCTGAAGGAACTACTAAGAAGAATGTTAGAGCATTTCAGCTGACTACTCAAGAAGCAGAACTCATTCCGGATGTGATCGCCGGTACGTTTTTAGTCCACAACGTCTATGCAAAAGTATTATTTGACTCTGGTGCGAACCAAAGTTTTATAAATACTTCATTTTGTCAAGCTCTTAAGTTACCATTAACTACAGTTAGGCAGATCTTTACAGTCGAAACTGCAGATGGGAATTCCATAGAAATTAATCAGGTTTTGCAAAAATTAGAAATAGAACTTTCAGGTCATAAGTTTGTTACAAACCTATTGCCTATGAAATTAGCTGAGTTTGATGTTGTGTTAGGAATGGATTGGTTAATAGCCAACCATGCTCAAATCATATGTGATAGAAATTCTATAGAAATTCAAGCACCTACTGGAGAGATAATTAAGATTTCAGGAGATAAACCTCGGAAACCATTGAAGTTCATATCAGTAATGAAAATTGCTAATTATGAACGGAACCAAGGAATAGTATATATGATTTCAGTAATCATTTGTACTAAAGGCAAAGAACTCAAGGAAATTCCTGTAGTCTTAGAGTACCCAGATGTATTTCCGGAAGATTTACCTGGGTTACCACCAGACAGAGAAGTAGAATTTAGGATTCATCTAATCCCAGGAACTACACCGATAGCCAAGGCGCCATATCGATTAGCTCCTACCGAAATGCTAGAATTGAAAAAGCAATTAGATGAATTACTAAGCAAAGGATTTATACAACCTAGTTCATTCCCTTGGGGTGCACCAGTGTTGTTTGTGAAAAAGAAAGATGGATCAATGAGAATGTGTATTGATTATAGAGAATTAAATAAAGTTACAATTAAGAATCGATACCCATTACCTAGGATTGATGATCTTTTCGATCAATTACAAGGAGCTAGGTATTTCTCTAAGATAGACTTAAGATCTGGATACCATCAATTGAAAGTTCAAGAAGAAGACATACCTAAAACTGCTTTCAGAACTAGGTATGGTCATTATGAGTTTACAGTCATGCCCTTCGGATTAACCAATGCCCCAGCTGCATTCATGGACATGATGAACAGAATCTGTAAACCATATTTGGATAAATTTGTGATCGTGTTTATTGACGATATACTTATTTATTCCAAAAGTCAAGCCGAGCATTGTCAGCATTTACATGCACTCTTAACTTTGTTAAGAAAAGAAAAGCTGTACGCTAAATTCTCAAAGTGTGAATTTTGGTTACAAGAAGTACAATTCTTAGGCCACATGGTGAATCACGAAGGTATTCACGTAGATCCTGCTAAGATCGAAGCCATTACTAACTGGAAGATTCCACAAACTGCAATGGAAATTAGAAGTTTTATAGGATTAGCTGGTTATTATAGACGGTTTATTAAGGATTTCTCCAAGATAGCTGTACCATTAACTAAGCTAACCTGTAAAGCCACTAAGTTTGAATGGGGGCCAAAGCAAGAAGAAGCCTTTAGAATCTTAAAACAAAAATTAACCAATGCGCCAATCTTAGCCTTACCAGAAGGAACGGAAGATTTTGAAGTATACTGTGATGCTTCAAAATTAGGATACGGATGTGTGTTGATGCAACGCAAGAAGGTAATTGCGTATGCCTCTAGACAATTGAAAAAGCACGAAGAAAACTATACGACTCATGATTTAGAACTAGGAGCCATAGTTTTTGCCCTTAAGATTTGGAGACATTATCTGTATGGAAGTAAGTTTACTGTTTATACAGACCACAAGAGTTTAAGGTATATATTCGGACAAAAAGAATTAAACATGAGGCAAAGAAGATGGATGGAAGTCTTGAGTGATTACGACTGTGATATTCAATATCACGAAGGAAAAGCCAACGTAGTAGCAGATGCCTTAAGTCGTAAGTATCATGAAAAACAAAGGCGAGTTCGTGCTCTTAGAATAAATCTACAAGTAGATTTACGGGAACAAGTGAAAGAAATCCAGAAAACGGCAATCAAGGACGATGCCGAAGGAATGAAAGGTTACCTAAAAGAATTAAAACAAGGAAATGATGGAATTTGGAAATTTCACCAAAGCAGAATTTGGGTACCTAAACAAGGAAATTTAAGATCGAAAATCTTAGAAGAAGCTCATAAATCTAGGTATACTGTACACCCAGGAAACAATAAGATGTACCAAGATTTAAGGAAAAATTTCTGGTGGATAGGAATGAAAAAGGACATAGCTGAATATGTATCTAAGTGTTTAACTTGTTCACAAGTTAAAGCAGAACACCAGAAACCCTCAGGCTTACTGCAACAATTAGAAATGCTGGTATGGAAATGGGAACTCATAACAATGGACTTTGTTACTAAGTTGCCCAAAACCAGAAAAGGTAATGATGCTATTTGGGTAATCGTGGACCGATTAACCAAATCCGCTCATTTTCTACCAATAAAAGAAACCTTTAGCATGGAAAGATTAGCCAAGCTGTATGTGGATGAGATAGTATCCTTACATGGAGTCCCGCTCTCCATTGTATCGGATAGAGATAGTCGTTTTACCTCCCGATTTTGGACAAGTTTCCAAGAATCAATGGGAACCCGACTTAATCTAAGTACCGCATATCATCCACAGACTGACGGACAAAGTGAAAGGACAATCCAAACTCTGGAAGACATGCTCCGAGCATGTGTAATTGACTTTGGAGGTAATTGGGATAACCATTTACCATTAATTGAATTCTCCTATAATAATAGTTACCATTCAAGTATAGAAGCCGCTCCATTCGAGGCACTATATGGACGCAAGTGCAGAACACCCGTATGTTGGGCAGAAATAGGAGAAAGTCAATTATCAGGTCCAGAAATTGTACAAGAAACCACAGACAAGATAACCCGAATCAAGGAAAGACTGAAAACAGCCAGAGATCGCCAGAAGAGCTATGCCGACAATCGTCGCAAACCACTTGAATTCCAAATAGGAGACAAAGTACTACTAAAAGTATCTCCTTGGAAAGGTGTTGTAAGATTCGGTAAGAAAGGGAAACTGAGTCCCCGATATGTTGGACCATTTCCAGTGATTCAACGAATCGGACCAGTTGCTTATCGCTTACAACTACCAGAAGAACTAGCTGGAATACATGATGTATTTCATATATCCAATCTCAAGAAATGTTTATCAGACGAATCCCTGGTAGTACCTCTTCAAGATATAGAGGTAAGATATAGAGGTGAACGAAAAATTAAAGTTTATAGAGAAACCACTACAGATCGAAGATAGAAAAGTCAAGTTTCTCAAACACAAACGACTGGTATTGGTCAAAGTCAAATGGAATTCAAAGAGAGGACCGGAATACACTTGGGAATTAGAGTCAGAAATGAAGCGCAAGTATCCTCATCTATTCCAGTGAATCTCGAGGACGAGATTTTTCCTAAGGTGGGGAGGATGTAACAACTCTCATTAAAATTAATAATTAGAATGGTAATTAGCTATTAAGAAAACCCTAATTGAGACACCCAAGTGATTCTACGCAAACCCTAAAATTTCCAGAACAATCAGAATCAGGATCAGGGCCCCTAAAACTCAGGGGGGGATAAACCCTAGCCAACGATTATCCTCATAACTCTGCGTAAAATTCGAAATTAACGAAACTGTCAACACAGCAAGCCTAGTTACACACGTAGCTACCCTATGAACATAGGTTACCACTCGCGTAGCGCGACACCTATAGGGGGTACCCCTCGCGCTACGCGACGGTGTCAAATTTTCAGTATAAATAGAAGGGGTTGGGACTTGAATTCAGATGTTCATTCGACGGAAAAACTCATAATATACGTTGAGTTATGCTTAAATTACTACCAAACACACACTAATATCGAATTGCTACCGCGGAACAGGGTAATTACTCGATCGCTATTACGATTCAGTTTCCGGAATCAATACATTCAAAGAATGTCTAAGTGCCGCCCACATTGGGCTATGCTTTGTCGTTTGTCGGTAATCCGATAAATGAGTTGAAGCATTGTACTTTGTCGTTGTCGATAATTCGATAATGAGTTGAAGTACTATACTTTGTCGTTTGTCATTTTGATAAATGAGTTGAAGTATTGCACTTGGTCATTCATTGCGAGTATTTGATCTCGGGAAATTATCGTAACTGCTGTATTGATCACTAACTCTATTTTGTGTGCATTATTGTGAAATTAGGTTAACAGGGATAAAATCATATTCTGTCAGTACTAAATCTGCAATGTGAGTCATTCTCTTTTTATCAATTGTTTTACAATACTCCAAACTAATTTTTCAAAGTTATAATTACAGTGATTAAGTTTATGTAATCACCAAATTACAGCCGGTATGTGGGGTATTGTGCACATTGTTATTATTGTTTTAATCACATTAGGTGGGCGAGCCTAAAAGAAAGTGATATACGTCACTCATTGGGCCAGCCAATGGTGATATGACCATAGTCACAGAGCTGGTCTGTGACAAATACCTATTCTTGAAATGTTGGTTGATAATAAACATATGTAAAAACTCTTAATACTGTGAATTATAACAAATGTGTCATTTTCAGTAAAATGAATGATTCACTCAGTATTTCCCCGCTGACAAAATCTTTTTCAAACATGTTTCAGGTGATCTGCTGTAAATCAGGAAAAGTGCTGAGGAGCATTTCAAGCTTAAAATAGTGGCTCAATATAAAATGAATAAAGATGTTTTAAAATAAGAATTTATCACTAAACTTATGTATTGTAAATTATCGGGGTTGTATCCCGAATTGTGAAATAAAAATAATCGGGAAAAATTTTAGCTTTACAACGATCCTGATGTTAAATTTCCGCTGCTAAACTCAATTAAACAAATATCACGGGGTTTCTGTCCCGCGGCGCCGGAAACGGGTCAAACCGGGTCGGGGGCCGTGACATGGAGTTGATGGATATCAAATGGTGCTTGGCGAGTGTGTTGAGAAGAGCCGAAAAGTTTAAACAAATTATAGGAAGAGATGATTTCCGTGATGCAAATGTGTCTTCTTTAGGCTTTGATAAATCTAAAGTTACTTGTTTTCGTTGCAGGGAAAAAGGGCACTTCAAGAGAGAATGCACCAATCGTGAAGCAAGTGGAGCTCAAAATCCCTTTGGAAACAATGACTACTATCGAAAAGCGATTTATCACCAAGTTGCTCAACAGCCGTATCAACATGAACAACAACAACAACAAAGTGCACATGCTAGAAAGGTGATTGAAGATTCAAAGAAAGCTTGTTTGGTCAATCAAGATGATGGAAGTTCATCAAAAGGATTCAGCTGGGATAAATTTATTTCAGAAGAGAGTAAAGCATGTTTGTTGAACAAAATATCATATCAAGATGATGAAAGATTACCAGAAGGATTTAGCTGGGAAAATTTTAGTTGGGATAACTATTGTCCTGATAAAGAAATTCTAAAGGGTCAAGCTTTTGTTGCTCAGGTTGTTAATGATTATACTGATGACTATTGGGCAGAAAAAAATCAGAAAACATTTAAATGCTGAAGCTGAGAAAAAGAAGAAATATGAAGAAGAAGAAAAGCAAAAGAGACAAGCTGAAGCTGAGAAAAAGAAAAAGGTTGAAGAACAAGTGAGAAAAGTCAAAGAAGTTCCAGCGTTTGAAATTAAAACAGATGCTGATGCAGTCAAGATTTCTGAGAAGTGTATGAACTGTGAGTCTCTGATAAAGCAAAACAATGAATTGCTACACAACATCAAAAGACACTGAAAGAATCATATGATGTCTTGAACAAAGCCATGAATCAATACAACGAGACAAGCAGTGAGCAAGCTACAGCAATGAAGACACTCAAAGGAGCATACATGAGACAGCTTGATAGTGTCAACTATTATACTGAAAAGTGTGCTGAGCTTGAGTTGAAACTAGAAACTCAGAGAATAGAAACCGAGAGAGTTAATAGATTATTAAAAGTTACTCATGTTCTACTTTTGTTGTTGACAGGATTTACCCCATAGTGGAAGGAATGAAGACGTTTGAAGAAGAAAAGACTTTGGAAGAAAAGAAGTCTGAAACAAAAGAAAATGATGAAGTGAAGATTTCTGGTAAGAAACCAAGTGTTGTCTATAACAAATGTCCACCCCCGGTCGAAAATGGATATTCTCCGCGAAATCCAAATTCGGAAAGAGTCAAAAAGGCAACAAACTTACAGTGGGAGTCTGAGTCATCAGATAATTTGCCAGAAAACATTGATTTCACGTTCACATCGTCTGACGCTGATCATGAGTCCGAGTTAATAAAGAAAGTGGTCGATCAGGTGTTGGATAAAGATGAAACAGAGGAGTAAAGTCAGAGTCAAAATCAGAGTCAAAATCAAAGTCCGACATGTCAAGTCAAAAAGTCAAACAGGGCAAAAGAGTTTACAATAAAGAATTTCTGTTGTCAAAATCTAATTTGAATGACGAATTAATCAAAGTGGCATATACTTTGAATGATTCAGACAAATTATATTTTGATGAAGATTTTCCAATAAGAGGTGTTAAACCAGAAATGATAAAACAGGTTTTCAAACTAACAGAAATTAATATTTCTGAAATAAAAGATGGAAATCTTTCTGAAAAACCCAATTATTACACATCAAGAATTAAACAAAGGATAAACAAGAAAATGGGTTACAGTTATGGTTCGGATTTTCGAAAGAAACCAAATCATAATGGTAATTTCAAAAAGAAAGGTCTTGGTTTTATTCCACCGAAAAATTATAAAAATGAGAAAACTTACAAACCAAAAACTGTTTTTGTTTCAGGAAAATCATCAGAAGCAGAAAAAGAGCAAATGTTCAGGAAGCAAACTAACAAAGAATTCCTTGCAAAGAAGCAAGAGGAAATGAAGAAAGGCATTGCTCAGCAGAAGAAGGAGACAAGAACCTGTTTTCAATGCAAAACAGTTGGTCACATTGCCAGGAATTGTTCAATGGTAATCAAATCAAAACAAGAAGTCTCTGAAAAACTTAAAAAGAAAGTTGTTGAGAAAAACGAACTTCCAACCAAAAGTTTCAAAATTTTTGAAAATTCAACTTTTGAGGTTGGTGAATGTTCGAAAAGTGTTTGCAAAAGAAAGGGAAAACTTAATAACCATAAGTGGGTTGTTAAGAATTCAAGTGATAGTTCTGGCAATGAATCTGATTCCACAAAATCAGAGGAGCCACAAGTTGTTGTAAATGAAGAGAAATCAGTACCGCCTTTGGATGATGCAAATTTTCCACCATTGCGAGCTGAGAATTTGAAATCTAAAATTGGCAAAGTTGAAATTTCAAATCAATTCTTTCCTGAAAAGAAAGAATTTGATGTTGAAAAAGTCTTTAACCCTACTGTTCAAAATATGTTTGGAAAAATGATTGATGAAGGTGAAAGGGGTTAAAGAATTTTATGAGAAAAAATTGAAGAAACCAGATGGAGATGGTTCATCCTGGGTTAGTATCTGGGATAGAACCTATCATGAATAAAACTCTGGACTTGCCGGAGCTCCCAAGTTGGTAATCGTGCAGCAGGAATCGACATCATTCTTGAATATGGTTGTTTGAGTATACCTACAAGTGGTTAATCAAGGTCATTAAGTTGAACTTGATTTAACTTTCATTCAAGTGTTTGAAAAACAAAGTGATGAATTGAACCCCAACTTTACAAGTGGTAAAATCAACAAAACTTATTTTCCGAAAAAACCATTTTGATTAAAATAAACTTAAGTGTTTTGAAATCATAATTGGAAAATAGTTAGTTATAAGGGGGAGTTCTGATTGTTTAAGCCAAGAGGATGGCGAATTGAAGCAATTCACAACAGTTGTCATTTTACTTGTACAGTTTGTTTTTAATTTTCTTAAAATGTTTTTGAATTTTAGGGGGAGTAAGAATTTCAGAAAATCCAAAAACATTATAAAATTTGAAAAAGCCAAAAACATCGAAAAATTCAAAAATGAGTTTTGTTGTGAAAAAGAGGAAATGATAGTACATCAGTGGACTATCACAGCACGCTAAAGAAATGGAAAGTCAAAAATGTGATAAACGATCTCACTGCGGATGTGTCAGTAGGTTTTTACACATTTAGTAAATTGTTTTCGAGATATAAACCTAAATTCAAATGCTTACTTATCTCGTGGGGAACATCTCTCGGATATATAGGTAACCCCTGAAATCTTGTTTGAAAGATCCCTCTTTTTGAGATACTAGGTCTTTATGCTTAGTGATATCTGGGGTATTATCTCGGGTCTTCTGATTTTGCAAAAGCAATGGCCTAGTCCCCGTATAATACTTTTCACTTGCTTGAAACAAAAGCATCACCCTCAACATAAAAATGATGAAACATTGCAAAATGCTAATCATGTGCTGTTGAAGAAAAGATTCTCTAAAGGGAACACACCTAAAGTCGAACCATCATCTCTCTGATTTTGCGGAAGCAATAGCCTGAGCTCTCATGGTTTCGCATCTAACCCTTTACAGATATCATCTAGGTATATTCACCTATAAGACTGAATATTGGGATCTGGATACGGGAGTATATTCTGAGGTGGGACACGCGAATAAGTTTAAGTGCTTAAAACATTAATCTCGTATCTCGAAACAGTTGAATTTTGTGTAGAAATTTAAGTGGATCGGTATACTGACAATCTAAGTGAATCGTTTAGAACTTTAAATGTTTAAAGCTTAACTGTGTTAGTGATTTGTCTCATAAAACTGATATGATCCTCTTACACAATCTCACAAAAATATTGTCTATAAATATTTCTTTACTGCATTCCATTATATTCAAAAATCCAAAAAGATTTTAGTGTGTTTTAGCATAAAATTTTGAAAAATTCAAAAAGATTTTCGCCAACTGATAGTGGAGAGTTGATTTTCAAAATTCCAAGTGCTAAACATGATGAACTGGTTTGGGAGAGTTTGAAAAGAGATGTTATTATTACAAGTGGTCATCAAAGATTAAATCATTTTTGAATGATACCTGCAAGTGGTTTCTAAATTTGCAAAATTTTAAATTTGTGAAACTTATGTTTGTGGTAGAGAATGTGCAGGTTTGAAGGTCGAAAATAGCCAGGTTCCGATACCTTGAGGAAAGTTCAGGTCACAATCCTGAAAATCAAGAATTCTAGACTACGATCCCAGTATCGGAAGGGGGAGTCTGAAGACTATCAAGAGATCTGATCAAAAGTCAGGTTGTGGTGCAGATCCTGTGGAGATAAGAAAAGAAGAGAAAGAGATTGATTGAGGATGCTTACAACGGAGAATCTTTGGAGAGAGCGAGCAGACTGATAAGACTGAAAGTTTGACAACCGAAGACTCGACACCGAAGACTTCGTCAACATCCAAGGGGGAGTCTGTTGGTGCATATGTCTGTCGACTTCGTCTTGTATCGAGTCTTGTATTGTAATAGTTAGATCAGGGCATGCAAAACAAGAAATGGTTTTATAGGTAATTTCACATGGAATTATGATTTCGCTTGAAACATAATTTCGTTTGGTTAATTCCATGTGAAATTAGATTTCGCTTGGAACTGTTTCAAGCGAAATTACGTGCCTATAAATACCCTCAGTGCCATTTCATTTGTAACGAAATTAGTTCTGACGACGAAGCTCTGTCGAAGTGTCTACAGCATTGTAATCGATCTAATATCAATCAAAAGACAGTTTAAAGTGATTTCTCGTGTAATTCAGCTGAAATAACATTGATACATCTGTTTCCGCCTTTTGTATTGGTGAAGACCTCTTCTGATAGACTCTTTTGGGTCACAAAACGATCTTATAGTCGCTTCTATGGAACAATACTCCGATTTAGAAATAATGACGCTAGAAAAAGCAATCAAAAGATTAAAGACTTACACAGAGAGACTTAGTTTAGAAAAAGAAAGCCCATGAGATAGCCAAGACAGATTGATGTTTACACATCAAGACAACAATTATGGCAGAAGAAGATTGCTTGGAAACTACGAGCTTGGCAGACTCAACTAACCGCGTGGAAATTAAAAAGACAATAAAGACAAGCAAAGCACTAAGAGTAAGGGATCTTCATACAGGTTTAGAGGCAGAAATTCTAGAAATTGGAGGAAGTTTGCAAGGAACCAAACAGACCCACGCAAGACCAGTGCTATAAGCGTCAGAAGTTTAGTTTGGACACTTTAAGAGAGACTGTCTCCAGAAAGTAGTTGTACAAGAACATTCAAATCTGGTGGAAGAAGATGAAGTACCAAAATTGTTAATGGCCATTCAAGATGGAAATAATGTTCAAGAAAGGGTTCTACTAAATGAAGAACACATAAAATCAACAAGGTATGCCACATAAGACGAAAGTCTATGGTACTTAGACAACAGGGCAAGCAACCACATGATAGGTGTACGAAGTCACTTTAGAGAATTAGATGAAAAGGTAACTAGACAAGTACGTTTTGGTGACGGGTCGCGTGTAGAGATTAAATGCATAGGTTCAATACTACTAGAATGTCAGAACCAAGAACAAAGAATTATTTCTCAAGTGAATTACATTAATTCCAAGTCTAAAAAGCAACATATTGAGCCTCGGACAACTACCAGAAATTGGTTGCAAAGTGGTTATGTACGGAGATCTACTAACACTCCATGATAGAAATAAAAAGTTACGGATGCGAGTTAGGGGAATGAAGAACATGCTATACAAGGTTAAGTTAAAGATTGGGAAGCCAATCTACCTCATCTCAAATGTGGAAGATTTAGCATGGTTATAGCATGCAAGGTTAAGCCATTTGATGATATTGAAGAAATGACTCGAAAGAACTTGGTACATGGAATTCCTCAAATAAGTTATGCCACCAAATTTGTAACGTATGTTTATTAGGGAAACATAGTAAGGCACCATTTCCAAACCAGATGATATTTAGATCCTTAAAACCTCTGGATTTATTATGGAGATCTGTGTGGTTCTATATCCCCACCAACACATGTTGGGAAGAAGTACATATTACTACATGTAGACGATTGCACTCTCTATATATGTGCATATCTACTGACTTCCAAGGATCAAGCATTTGAAACTTTTAAAGAATTTAAAGAAAATGTGGAGATAGAGACACGAACCGAGTGAAAGTTGTCAAGTAGATCCACATGAATTACAACTTGCTGAAGAAGAGCCAAGGAATTACAAGAAAGCGTCCATTGACAGAAAATGGATTAAGGCAATGAAAGCTGAGTTAGACTCAATAAGCAAGAATAACACTTGGAGGTTGATAAAATTGTCAAGATATGACAAGACAATAAGATTAAAGTGGGTATTCAAGACTAAGAAAGATGCAAATGGAAAAGTCGTAAGATACAAAGCAAGACTGGCAGCAAAAGGTTACGTTCAGCTGCGTGGGATAGATTTTGATGAAGTATTTGCACCAGTGGCACACATTAATACAATGTGACTAATGCTGGCTTTAGCAGCATGTCAAGTTTTGCGAGGCACATCACTTAGATGTCAAGTATGCATTCCTACACGAAGATCTTAAAGAGGAGGTCTATGTATCGCAACTGGAAGGATTCATAAAGCTAGGAGGTGAAGGAAAGGTTTATAAACTGTCAAAAGCACTACATGGATTGAGACAAGCACCACGTGCTTGGAACACAAAGTTAGATCAAACCCTAAAGTCACTTAACTTCAAGAAGTGCACTTTAGAGCAAGAAATCTATACAAGGGCATGTAAGACTTCTACACTGATTATTGGATTCTATATTGATGATTTGATAGGCTTCAAGGAAGGATATAGATATTATAAAATCTCAAAGGGTGAAGAAATTTGAAATGTGCTAGCATACTATCTGGGAATAGAAGTTACTCAAGGAGCAGTGGGATAGCCATAAAGCAAACAGTGTATGTAAACAAGATACTCAAGGATATTGTTATGTTAACATGCGAGGAAACAAAGATTCCTATGAAACTAGGAGCAAAGTTAACAAAGACCAAAGAAGGAGATCTAGTAGATACAACACATTATAGAAGCCTGATCGGTTCTCTCAGTTACTATTGCATATAAGGCCAAATCTATGTTACTCACTCAGTTTGCTTAGTAGATTCATGCAAAAACCAAGGGAACATCACTTGAAGGCAGTCAATCAAGTACTATGTTTCATCAAAGGAATTAAGATGCATGGAATCATTTACAAGAAGTTGGAGGATGTAAGATCACAGGTTATAGTGATAACAGTTATGGTGTTAACACAACTAAGGTTTCTTACATTTAGCTTTTGATTGAGCAACTTCTGCAACATCTTTTTCTAATTCAGATATATTTTCTTCCTGTAAACCTTTTATAGTCTCCACCTCTTATTAAAGTTAATACCCATCTTCTGTTCTAACACTTTGAAATAATCTTTGTACTTGAGTAACATACTAGCATGAACTCCACGTCTCTTAGAGTTTTTAGTAATTTGTTGTTGTTGAGCGGCATTTTGCTTCCCGAGTCTTTCATTCTCTTCAGCCAGACTCTCAAATTTGACATCCAACAATTCAACTTTTGCTTCCAACTCTAAAATCTTCTCATTGTTTGGCTCATTGATCAGAAATCATAACCAAGATCATCCAGAGATTCGATACGAGGAGTTGGTTCTGGTTGTGCTGATGATGACGGGCATGCTTGATCATGCTTCTTTAGTGGTTGTGGTGGTGTAGCTTGAGATGGCAATGGTGTTAGAGTTTTGATGTGGATATTGTGAGTAGTCTCCAAATCTATAGTTTCCTCTACAACAGGAGTTCCAGTCTTAACACTTTCCTTTTCAATCCTTACAGGCTCATCGACAATTTACTTTTCATGAGTCTTTTCAGGGATTGGTTCACCCATCGGTTCCTCAGGTTCATCAACAAGTTTAAATTCTGATTTTTGCTTCTTGGTGGTAGGAGATCTAGTTTTCTTCTTTGTAGTAGTTCTAGCAGAACTCTTTTTCCTACCTACAACCTTCTTTACAACAGGTTCTTCAGGTACATGATGTGCATCCTGATCTTCTTCAGATTGTTTCTTCTTGTTGCTCTCTTTGCCCAAGCTTCACTTATCGAGCTCGCGAGCTTAGACGAGTCTATTATATATTTTTTATTTGATATTTTTAATTAATAGATAATAAACGAGGCAAACTCGAGCTTTGAAAACAAAGCTTGAACTGAGCCGAGCTCAAGCTCTCATAAGTTAATTGAGCTCGAACTTAACTCCGCTCATTTGCATCCTTGATAAACACTTGTTATTACGACGCTAAAAACCCGTTCCGAACGGGTATACTTCTAGGTAAGAAAAGTGTATATTAATTATTTTTAATGTAATTAAAAGCTTTGGTTACCAAAATTTTAGATTAGCGTTATCTACATTTTCTAGATGATCGAGTAAATGGCCATTCGTTGGCTTCGCGTTGTCTAATCTTTCTCTAAAGTCTAAACATGAATGTTAATTTTACTCAATGATTCATAAAACCAAATCATACTTTATTATTTACAACTTTGGTCCCCCATACTTTTCGTCTTTCGCAAGTTTTTCGTTTTACGTTTCGTTCTAAATTTTGCGAGTTAACATGTCGTAGCGTGCATGTGAGGTTCAACGTTTTTGCTCTATTTATTCATATTTGACAGACACGTCGCAACACGTCCATCACGTCCATTTTTCCCTTTTGAAAACTTCCTCGCAACGGGCGGGTCCTAGATCGACTAAGTTATTAGTTTGTACGTTTTACGTTTCTGGTTAATTTCTTCGCATTAAGACACTGTAACGGGTGTGCATGGTTCAACGATTTTAGTCTCCTTATCGTTCAGTGTAATTTTTACCATTTTATCTATTTTATTTTTCCGATGTTGAGGGTCGATGTCGTTGTGGCATTGGTGCTACTTGGCACGGTTTTACGAACGTTTTTAACCTATTAATTTTTTTTACTAATATTTTGTTTCGGTTTACCCCTATACTTCCTTTACTTAAAAACTACTTTTTACGTGCATATTTTATGTATGGGTATGTATAAATATGATTTGTTTTACATTCCGACGTAAACTTTTTTTATAGACGAGTAAGGTCAAATATAATACATTTTCGTATAAAGAAACCATTTTTACGTGCATATTTTTATGTACATTTTGGTATAAATTCAAGTTGTTCTACGTTTCTTTGCGAAATGATTCAGGTCAAACATAATATGTTTACGTATTTATTTTATGTATGTTTCGTAAAAAAAATTTCGAACCGAGTGGATTAAATCCCCCTTTTCCGAAAACTCTAATTAATCCCTTTCGATTACATGTGCATATTTTCCTTCATACCCGTTACGTTTTCTATGTATGAGTTGGGTCACATATAATACGTTATAATTGTTTGATATGAATTCCATTTACTTTATGTTTGATCCAATCACAATGCTTATACAGGTTATGTGACACCCCAGGAAAACCAGCAAACGATATAACTTACCTAGCTTTAACTTATCTAGCTTTCTCAGTGAGTGCGTACCAAATTTCGGGACGAAATTTCCTTTTAGTTGGGGATACTGTGACAACTCGTAATTCGAACCTGCTTCTGTGTAACGTTACGTGCTTATGTGAACTATTACGATTATTAAACGTTATGATTTTGTGTTTTATGTAATGTAATGTACGTATGTATATATTGGCTCAAACGCACAACATGAACCAACCGCACAACCACCACTCGATCGCACAAGCCCTTTGGGCCGTGTCACTTGTATTTGGACTTAAGGGCGGCCCAAGTGAGGGTTCGGCCCACCCATCATACACGTATAACACATGGAGTGTTGTAACCCTTCACATTTTTACAAAACACTCTATACACACAAAACCCTAGCTCTCCTTTCTCTCTCTCTCACGAACCGAAGGCAGCCAAAACATCCTCCTCATCGAAGTTCTTAGAGTTCGGATCATCCTCTTGTTTGGATCAATTCTTGTTCTTTCTCCATTCGGTTAGTATGATTAACTATTGTTTGGTGGTATATTGATGTGTGTTATATATGCTCGTTATGATCGATGATGTTATGGTTCCACGTTTGTTTAGCCGATTAGGGTTAATTGTATGAATGGTTTACTTGTTGTATTAGAACTGGATGGGTGTAAATCGGCTGTTGTATGATGTTATTCAGATGGCTATTGTTCACATGTTCGATGTTAGGGATCATGAAAACGAATCTAGATTATATGTTTAGGTGTTATGAATGTTGTTCGTGTTGATTGGATTAGGGTTCTTATGAGTTAGTCTATAATTACACTGTTTGATCGATATTATGCTAACTAATTAGTTGGGATTGTGTTAATTGATAAGTGTAAAAAGGAAACTGATTAAATTGATTGTAACCGATTGGCAAGAAATCCGGAATTTGTTAACCAGTCGCACAAGACCTCCTGTCGCACAAATGGCCCAATCGCACAAGATCAGATCATTCAAGATCTGATCCAAACGTACAAGTCACTCGCACAAGCCACCCCAATCGCACGAGATTCCCTGAATCGCACAAGCTGGTTGTGGGTTGCTGTTTGGGCCGGATGGTTAATTGGGCTGGACTCGTCCAAACGCACAATCCAATCCGGATCGCACAAGCTATATCATCCATTGGGCTGCGTATGATAATGGACTGATGGCGTTGGGCCTCAAAGCCCAAAGGCCAATCGCACAACCCAGTTCAGTCGCACAAGGTTAACCGGGTCGCACAAGGTTAACCGGGTCGCACAAGATGTTTGTTAATGTGTTATTTGGGCCGTATATGTTAGACTGTTTGCTAGTATGTTGGGCCGGGAATTGTTGGGCTTAGACATTGAATCGCACAAGATGGTTGGGCTCGCACAAGCTCAATGGCCCAACCATCCGAGACGCCCAAGTGGTGAATGTTATGCTTTGACTGTTTACGTGCTATACGTGTTTGCTATGATTCATACGTGCATCACTTGAACCAAACCTGACTTGTATGGTAACCCTGTTAGGACGTGATTGACCACTCTTAATTCAAGTAACTTTGGTATAATCTGCCGAGCAAACCAAGGTGAGTTCATTGCATTTTCTCAAGCATGCGTCCCGGTGGTTTGGGACAACTGGTAAACATTTGGAAGGGAAACTTGGGGTAAACAACTGGAACATAGAAACAATCATCTACCGGATTACCTGTAAGGCAATGGGGTAATTAGTTGATAGCGCTATTAGGTTTGGCACCCTCACACTGGGCCGTAAGGACGGGCGTGAACTAATTACTGGGACAACTTGTGAATACAACGCGGATATAAGACCTCCTACAGCTTGTCAAGGTTGTTTGATACCTTGACTTTGACCAATGCCTGGTTATGGGCATTGGGGTTAGGCATTCCCATCATTGACGCTACATACGGTACAATAATCAAGTTAACAACGACATCTGAACCAAAACAACGAGTTGATTTAACTAATATCTGGTAACTCCACACGTAAGCAACACTTTGAACTCACCAGCGTAGTCTGACACACTTGTTTGCATGCTTGTAGGTCATTAACGTTTGGAACATGGACTTGCTATCTGGGAGTGCTGGAGTGGTCATGGATCGAGGCTCTTGGATTAACTTACATTTGATACATTGGTTTTAAGTATTATTATGAAACATTTGCTAAACGATTATTTGCATGCTTCCGTTACACAACATCTTGAGAATTGATAACATGTTTGACAATTTCTATTGGTAATTAATGGCACGTTTTATTAAGTACTTACTATTGGTTCAATGTGATTAGTGGCTCGAACTCTGATGCGTAACACGCCTCGCGGGGTTTCCGCAGGTGAAATTTTGGGGGTGTTACAGTTGGTATCAGAGCCACTGGTTATAGTGAACTAGGTTTTAAAATGTTTTGTAAAACCAGACTATAACCAAACAACTTCGAAGATCGATCATGACACTCAGCTCCAGATTGCAAGGTTCGTCTCTCTCTCACTTTATACATTACTTGCTTAGCAGTCACACACTCACAACGTATATGAACTGAAACATTTAACACTATAGTGACTTGATAGTGTGACACTACTCTTCGACTCATGTAAACCATAGACCTGCGATACCATCTGTTGTGTTGTTTGAACGGGGGAAACCTTGAGCGCAAGCTAAGAGGCACTGAGACAAGCATGCAAATTGCCTTATTATTATGGGTGCACACTTAATAATAACGCGGGGTGCATGCAAGTCCCAGTGAGGCTTATCGAGCGTGAGAAGGGTTCTGCCTTACTATGTGTGAACTTGGTAGTACGTAAATATCAGTATGATACATGACTCCCATCTCGTTTCAATTTCCTGAATCGGTTTATTCCCAACTATAGAAACATGAGTGGACGAGGACACGGACGTGGCAACATCAACATGACTCAGGCTGAGTTGACTGACTTAATCAATACCCGTGTGGCTGAGGCCTTAGCAGCCTATCAAGCTGGTACGGAACGTACCAAGTACTCTTTACTCTTATACCACGTACTCGTCTTTTCACTCCTATAATGTGTTTCCTTTCGTCATTTAGGTCAGCAAGCGCAACCCCAACCCAACCAACCTGCATGTACGTTCAAAATGTTTATGGACTGTAAGCCACAGACCTTCACCGGGACTCAAGGGGCTGTGGGACTTCTGAGATGGTTCGAGAAAGCAGAGTCTGTGTTTGCTATCTGTAACTGTCCCGCTGGGGACAGAGTGAAATATGCTGCGGGTACCTTGGCAGATGGTGCCCTAACGTGGTGGAACGCCCAGGTACAGTTGTTGGGCATCGAGGCAGCGAATGCCACAACTTGGGAAGACTTTAAAGAACTGATCAGGGAGGAGTACTGTCCTCGGGATGAAGTCCAGAAGTTGGAAAACGAGTACTACGACTTGAAGATGGTTGGATATGAAGTCGAAGCGTATGTGAAGCGATCGTACGAACTGGCCGACATGTGCCCGAACTTGTCCCGGCCTATGTCTCGGAGGATTGAGTTATTCATCAAAGGGTTGCCTCCGCGTGTGAAGAGTTTGGTCACTGCAGCCCATCTCAATGATTTGACACAGATTGTTCGACTGACTCATAAGATTGTGGACCAAGAGGTCGAGAGCAATTCGTTACCCCCGCGCATTTCAGCCACTGCTGCTGCGACACCCACTGCTACTACATCTGCTAATGATAACAAACGGAAGTGGAGCGACTACGACAAAGCACCCAGTGCTGGTCAGACTCAGAAAAGGCCAGACAACAACAACCGCAGCATCAGCCAGTCGTCTTCTGTCAATCAAGGCCAGGGAAGTGGCCAAAGTCAGGGTTCGTATGCAGGGAAGAAACCACAGTGTAATAGGTGTGGCTACCATCATTTCGGGCCGTGTAGTCGCACATGTCGAAGGTGTGGTAAAGTGGGCCATGAGGCCAAGGATTGTAGGGCCCCACAGCCCAAACACCAGCAGCAACAGAACCAGCACAACCAGAGACAACAGGGATAACCGCCCCAGCAGAACCAGGGTTTTAGGAAGGGGTGCTATCAGTGTGGTGACGAGGGTCACTTTAAGCGGGATTGCCCTCAGTTAAACCAGAACGCTAACGACAACAACCGCCCGAATAACAACAATGCTGGAAACAACAACAACAACAACGGCAACAATGGGGGAAATGGCGCTCGAGGCAGGGTGTTCCAGCTTGGAGCAGGGGATGCCAGGAATGACGGCAACGTTGTAACTGGTACGTTTCCTGTTAACAATCGTATTGCTTCTGTATTATTTGATTCGGGTGCCGATTGGAGTTACGTGTCCCTAGAGTTTAGTCAACGATTAGGGATAACCCCAACACCTTTAGAAGTTAAACAAGTAGTAGAACTAGCAGATGGTAAAACAATAGAATCCTCGAATGTCCTTTTCGGGTGAAAACTAGATCTCGTGGGTCAGGTGTTTGATATTGACCTCCTTCCCGTTACGCTCGGTAGTTTTGACATAGTGGTAGGCATGGATTGGTTGTCTAAGCACCAAGCAGAAATTTTGTGTAAAGAGAAGATCGTGCGTATCCCTCTCCCTGATGGGGAGACATTATTAGTTCAAGGGCATCGTAGTGGGACGATGGTTGGTATTGTCTCGGCCATGCGTGCACAACAATATCTACAAAAGGGGTATCCTGCAATGTTAGCGTTAGTTACCAACGCTCAGTCCGAAGAAAGTAAGATCGAGGATCTACCAGTGGTGCGGAATTCGCGGATGTATTCCCAGAGGAGCTACCAGGGTTACCTCCTCATCGTCAAGTAGAATTCCAGATTGATCTTGCGCCGGGAGCGGCTCCGATTGCTCGAGCTCCATACCGGTTAGCACCTGGAGAGTTACAAGAACTGTCTAATCAACTGCAAGAGTTGTTGGACAGGGGCTTTATTCGACCCAGTTCTTCGCCTTGGGGAGCCCCAGTCCTATTTGTAAAGAAGAAAGATGGGTCATTCCGTATGTGTATTGATTATCGGGAGCTCAACAAGGTGACCATTAAGAACCGCTATCCGTTACCACGCATCGACGACTTGTTTGACCAGTTGCAAGGGTCAAGTTTCTATTCAAAGATCGACTTAAGGTCGGGTTACCATCAGGTGCGGGTTAGGGAGGATGATGTTCCCAAGACTGCTTTTCGAACGCGCTACGGTCACTATGAGTTTTTGGTCATGCCGTTTGGATTGACAAATGCACCAGCGGTTTTCATGGATCTCATGAACCGCGTATGTAAGCCATATCTCGACGAGTTTGTTATAGTGTTTATTGACGACATCTTAGTCTATTCCAAAAACAAGGAAGATCACGAGCGTCACCTACGCCTCATCTTGGAACTTTTGAGAAGGGAACAGCTGTATGCAAAATTTTCTAAGTGCGACTTTTGGATTCGAGAAGTGCATTTCCTTGGCCACGTTGTTAATGAGAAAGGAATACATGTGGACCCCGCAAAAGTAGATGCGGTTAAGAATTGGGCGGCACCAAAGACTCCGTCTGAGGTGCGACAATTTCTTGGTCTCGCAGGGTATTATCGAAGGTTCATTAAAGATTTCTCGAAAATCGCGCAACCCCTCACCTCGCTGACACAGAAGAACACGACGTACTCTTGGGGAACGAAGCAGGAAGAGGCCTTCCAGTTGTTAAAACAGAAACTTTGCAGTGCACCGATCTTGTCGTTACCAGAGGGTACCGAAGATTTTGTGGTTTATTGTGATGCTTCGATTCAGGGTCTCGGTTGCGTGTTGATGCAACGCGAGAAGGTGATAGCATATGCTTCTCGTCAGCTAAAGGTGCACGAGAAGAACTATACGACTCACGATTTGGAGTTAGGAGCGGTGGTTTTTGCGTTGAAGATCTGGAGGCACTATCTGTACGGTACCAAATGCACCATCTACACCGACCATAGGAGTCTTCAGCATATCTTCGACCAGAAAGAATTGAATATGCGGCAACGGCGATGGGTTGAATTATTGAACGATTATGAATGTGCCATCAAGTATCATCCGGGCAAGGTGAACGTTGTAGCTGACGCCCTCAGCAGAAAGGATAATGCACCTAGGCGTGTACGAGCATTGCAACTCACGATCCAGTCCAATCTTCCTTCCCAGATACGAGACGCTCAGTTAGAAGCCTTGAAACCAGAGAACGTCCAAGCTGAAGCTCTACGCGGCTCAAGACAACGACTAGAGCAAAAGGGAGACGGTGCTTACTACGTAACCGGACGCATTTGGGTCCCATTCTTTGGCAACTTACGGGAACTTGTAATGGAAGAGGCACATAAATCACGCTACTCTGTACATCCTGAATCAGATAAGATGTACCACGACTTGAAAACTACCTACTGGTGGCCCAGCATGAAGGTTCATATAGCAACCTACGTCGGCAAATGTTTGACTTGTGCTAAAGTCAAAGCAGAACATCAAAAGCCCTCAGGTCTACTGCAGCAACCAGAGATACCCACATGGAAGTGGGAACAGATCGCCATGGATTTCGTGACAGGACTACCAAGAACTCAGGCTGGGAATGATACCATTTGGGTGATTGTTGATCGCCTCACGAAATCAGCACACTTCCTAGCAATCAAGGAAACAGAAAAATTCTCTCAGCTGGCAGCAGTGTATCTTAAGGAGGTGGTTTCTAGGCATGGGGTGCCAACCTCTATCATTTCAGACCGAGATCCGCGTTTCACTTCAGAGTTATGGCAGTCAATGCATAAATCGTTTGGTTCCCAACTCGACATGAGTACCGCTTATCACCCGCAGACGGATGGTCAAAGCGAGCGCACCATCCAGACACTTGAAGACATGTTGCGGGCGTGTGTGATTGATTTTGGGAAAGGGTGGGAGAAACACTTGCCACTGATAGAATTCTCCTACAACAACAGTTATCATACAAGCATTAAGGCAGCTCCGTTCGAAGCACTGTACGGACGGAAATGTCGTTCACCTCTCTGTTGGCATGAGGTGGGTGATAGTCAGATCACAGGCCCTGAGTTTGTTCTTGAGGCATCAGAAAGCATTGTGCAGATCCGAAACCGTATGGCCGCAGCTCGTGACCGCCAGAAAAGCTACGCTGACAACCGTAGTAAACCGTTGGAATTTGAAGTTAATGATCGCGTTATGTTAAAGGTTTCACCCTGGAAGGGTGTGGTGCGTTTTGGGAAGCGCGGCAAACTAAACCCTCGTTATGTAGGACCATTCAAAATTTTAGAACGGATTGGAAAGGTGGCTTACAGGTTGGAATTACCCGCTGAGTTGGGTAATGTCCATGATGTGTTTCACGTATCACAATTAAAGAAGTGTTTGGCTGATGAAACACTAATTGTGCCATTTCAAGAACTGAAGATAGATGACAAATTGCAGTTTGTCGAAGAACCAATTGAGATTATGGATCGGGAAGTTAAAGTTCGTAAACACAACCGTATACCGATTGTGAGAGTTCGTTGGAACTCAAGACGTGGTCCAGAGTTGACGTGGGAACGCGAGGACCAGATGAAACTTAAGTATCCACATTTGTTCCCCAAAGACCAGTCAAAACCTAGCAAACCCAGTGTTGATGCAACTAGTGAATTTCGGGACGAAATTCCCATTCAAGTTGGGGAGGATGTGACACCCCAGGAAAACCAGCAAACGATATAACTTACCTAGCTTTAACTTATCTAGCTTTCTCAGTGAGTGCGTACCAAATTTCGGGACGAAATTTCCTTTTAGTTGGGGATACTGTGACAACTCGTAATTCGAACCTGCTTCTGTGTAACATTACGTGCTTATGTGAACTATTACGATTATTAAACGTTATGATTTTGTGTTTTATGTAATGTAATGTACGTATGTATATATTGGCTCAAACGCACAACATGAACCAACCGCACAACCACCACTCGATCGCACAAGCCCTTTGGGCCGAGTCACTTGTATTTGGACTTAAGGGCGGCCCAAGTGAGGGTTCGGCCCACCCATCATACACGTATAACACATGGAGTGTTGTAACCCTTCACATTTTTACAAAACACTCTATACACACAAAACCCTAGCTCTCCTTTCTCTCTCTCTCACGAACCGAAGGCAGCCAAAACATCCTCCTCATCGAAGTTCTTAGAGTTCGGATCATCCTCTTGTTCGGATCAATTCTTGTTCTTTCTCCATTCGGTTAGTATGATTAACTATTGTTTGGTGGTATATTGATGTGTGTTATATATGCTCGTTATGATCGATGATGTTATGGTTCCACGTTTGTTTAGCCGATTAGGGTTAATTGTATGAATGGTTTACTTGTTGTATTAGAACTGGATGGGTGTAAATCGGCTGTTGTATGATGTTATTCAGATGGCTATTGTTCACATGTTCGATGTTAGGGATCATGAAAACGAATCTAGATTATATGTTTAGGTGTTATGAATGTTGTTCGTGTTGATTGGATTAGGGTTCTTATGAGTTAGTCTATAATTACACTGTTTGATCGATATTATGCTAACTAATTAGTTGGGATTGTGTTAATTGATAAGTGTAAAAAGGAAACTGATTAAATCGATTGTAACCGATTGGCAAGAAATCCGGAATTTGTTAACCAGTCGCACAAGACCTCCTGTCGCACAAATGGCCCAATCGCACAAGATCAGATCATTCAAGATCTGATCCAAACGTACAAGTCACTCGCACAAGCCACCCCAATCGCACGAGATTCCCTGAATCGCACAAGCTGGTTGTGGGTTGCTGTTTGGGCCGGATGGTTAATTGGGCTGGACTCGTCCAAACGCACAATCCAATCCGGATCGCACAAGCTATATCATCCATTGGGCTGCGTATGATAATGGACTGATGGCGTTGGGCCTCAAAGCCCAAAGGCCAATCGCACAACCCAGTTCAGTCGCACAAGGTTAACCGGGTCGCACAAGATGTTTGTTAATGTGTTATTTGGGCCGTATATGTTAGACTGTTTGCTAGTATGTTGGGCCGGGAATTGTTGGGCTTAGACATTGAATCGCACAAGATGGTTGGACTCGCACAAGCTCAATGGCCCAACCATCCGAGACGCCCAAGTGGTGAATGTTATGCTTTGACTGTTTACGTGCTATACGTGTTTGCTATGATTCATACGTGCATCACTTGAACCAAGCCTGACTTGTATGGTAACCCTGTTAGGACGTGATTGACCACTCTTAATTCAAGTAACTTTGGTATAATCTGCCGAGCAAACCAAGGTGAGTTCATTGCATTTTCTCAAGCATGCGTCCCGGTGGTTTGGGACAACTGGTAAACATTTGGAAGGGAAACTTGGGGTAAACAACTGGAACATAGAAACAATCATCTACCGGATTACCTGTAAGGCAATGGGGTAATTAATTGATAGCGCTATTAGGTTTGGCACCCTCACACCGGGCCGTAAGGACAGGCGTGAACTAATTACTGGGACAACTTGTGAATACAACGCGGATATAAGACCTCCTACAGCTTGTCAAGGTTGTTTGATACCTTGACTTTGACCAATGCCTGGTTATGGGCATTGGGGTTAGGCATTCCCATCGTTGACGCTACATACGGTACAATAATCAAGTTAACAACGACATCTGAACCAAAACAACGAGTTGATTTAACTAATATCTGGTAACTCCACACGTAAGCAACACTTTGAACTCACCAGCGTAGTCTGACACACTTGTTTGCATGCTTGTAGGTCATTAACGTTTGGAACATGGACTTGCTATCTGGGAGTGCTGGAGTGGTCATGGATCGAGGCTCTTGGATTAACTTACATTTGATACATTGGTTTTAAGTATTATTATGAAACATTTGCTAAACGATTATTTGCATGCTTCCGCTACACAACATCTTGAGAATTGATAACATGTTTGACAATTTCTATTGGTAATTAATGGCACATTTTATTAAGTACTTACTATTGGTTCAATGTGATTAGTGGCTCGAACTCTGATGCGTAACACGCCTCGCGGGGTTTCCGCAGGTGAAATTTTGGGGGTGTTACAGGTTACACTGAGCTCAACTGTATACGTCGAAATGTGTGTTTTCATATGGTTAATGCATCATATAACGTTTGGACTAATCCATTCAATGTTTACGATGTACCCGCGCCGTAACGCGGGCGGGTCTTAACCCTAGTTATACTATAACTTATAGGAGAAAGTCGGTGAACTTTCCACCAGCTTCCCCTAAGGTTTTATCAAAATGCACAATAGCCTCTTGCCTTATTACACCCATCATACTATATCTTAACTTTTGAAAATTATAATTTTAACCCCAATACTATTAATCCATTTTACAACCCTCTCAAAAGTCTTGCGACATTTACAATAACGGTCCTTCCTTTTCCACCCATCATACAACTCAACTTTGAAAATTGTTGTTTTAATCCCTACATTATTACTTTATTTTACAATCCCCTTAACTTTTGAATGTAACTAGAATTACGATCCGTCGCAATGCGGCGGGGATTCTTTAGTTATAACTAAGTCGATTTAGGACGCGCACGTTATGTTGAACCTGTCAAACGGGAAAAAATAGACGATGTAAAAACGTTCACCCACACACGCACGTCGCGTCGTGTTAACTCGCGTTAGAACAAAATGTAAAAACGTTAAACCAAAGACGCACGTTGCGATGTGTTAAGTCACAAAATTTCGAATGAACCATAAAGCGAAAAAATTTGAAAAATCCTCAAAGCCAAGGTTACAACAACCGAACAACCATATGAATAACCATTTTTTCTTTGAAAACCTCCCCAAAAGCCAAGATTACAACACATAAGTAAAAAAAATCAAAGTGGTTAAATCGCAAAAGATTGAAACTTTTGAATTAGAAGTGAAAAATCAAATTAATCAAAGGGGTTAAATTACCAAAGATTAAAGTTTAAACTTAAATTGTTAAAGATTAAAACTCTAGGGTTAAAAAGGAAACAAAGATTAAAACTTTAAACTTAAATTGTCAAGGATTAAAACTTCAAGGTTAAAAAGGAAAATTTCATTTTTTTTTCGAAAAACTCCCAAAGCTAAAGTTACAACAACCTTAAGCACAAGTTAGTTGCTTATTTATAGGTTAATAATTTTTGTCTAACCAAAACTAATCCTTAAATCAGTAAGTTTTCTTTAGCTATTTTTCTATTTAAAATACTAACAATTTGTCGATGTGTTTAAGAACTTTGTAAAAATATCATTTAAACCAACCCGAGTTTCTAAAGCTCTGACTTTACCCCTTTCGTTCCTTTACCTAAAATACTATTTTTACGTGCGTATATTTATTTATCTGTCGGTATAAATTTGAGTTTTTCTATGTTTCTACATTAACTTTTTTTAAGCAAGACATGTCAAATATAATACGTTTTCGTGCTTATTTTATGTACGTTTTTAGTTTGTCTATGTTTCATTGTAAATTTTGTTCTGAATCGAATGTGGTCAAATATAATACGTTCTCATTCGATGGTAGAAATTTCAGTTACTCTATGTTTCGACCATGCCGCAACGTGCTAGGGGTAAAATTTCAACCGTTGATGTGAATATGTTTTTTAAGTACACGTGTCAGTTTTCCCTTTATACACGTTTTAACCTTTGTTTTGTACGTTTTCTATATATGAGTCGGATCACATATAAATATGTTATGCTTGTACTGTATAAATTCGATTACTTTACATTGGATCCAACCGCAAATGCTATTGAGTTAAATCGGATATGTTAAAGCGCATGTTTCAAATTGTGTACGCATCACATAACACTTGAATTAATCCATTTAATGTTTGCAATGTACCCGCGCAACGACGCGCACGAATCTTATTAGTAGTGGTTACTTATATATGAACTTGTGACCTTTTGATGTTTTCTTGTTACCCTGAATCCGACCCAACTTTGAATAGTTCGATAATAGGTTTTATTATTTGACAAATTCAACGCTTGTCATGTAATATTTTCAAATTTTAGATACTAACCTTTTATTATTATTTAATAATTAAGTAATTGTGTAAAAATTATTGATAAATTGTATTAATTTTTTTTTTTCAAAAACTCACCAATAACCACTCATTAACACCACTCAGATGGGTGACTAAGGCTATGGGTTATGGGGCGTGGGTTGGGGGGAAAACGTCCAAGCCATCACCCCGGGTGGGCTTGGGTTGAGGCGTGGTCCTTCGGGCTTGGGTGTCAAGCCGGTCGTGGGGCGGTGGAAGCGAGCTGACATGGCGGGCTATGAATGGCCAAACCAAAATAGCCGTTGGGCTAGCCGTTGGCCAACGGCTATGTTAAAAAAAAGTTAATTTTCACTATAAAACTCACATTTTTCTTCCATTTTTTTACCACATTCAACCACATCTTCTATAATCATCTTCAATTCTCCTTCTACAAAACGAAAAAATGCATCCTTATAACCGTCCTTATGACCCGAACAACCCGTATGCATTCCAAGAAAATAATCCTAGCCCACCACCCAATCGTCCAATGCCTCGTCCATTTTTCATACACTCTTCTATGCCCGTTGAAGCGAGTTATGCATCGTATATAGGGAATCGTGTGTTTACTAACTTCCCACACACTAACGATTCGATACCTACCATGTTTACACAATCGTCCATCAACCTTTCACCAACCTCCATCGACCTTTCACAAACCGAAACCATCCCCGAAACTCAACCACCCAACGATGCTCCTTCCGCATCGAAACCCATCAAAAAGAGAAGTCATAAGAAAAAAACCGAGGCAGATAAAGCACTTGAAACCGTCAAACGAAAACAACAAAAATGGGTCGTTGCTGAAGAAGTTGCATTGGCGAGGGCTTGGTGTCAACAATCTCAACATCCAAGTTTAGGTATTCTTAAACTTTGTTTTTATTAATGGTTATTTTTTATATAACTTTGTAATATATTAAATTTTGTTTTTTATTAAAATAGGAAATTCTCAACATCGAACCGCCCTGTGGGAAGCAGTTAGTAGAGTATTCCATGAAGAAATGGGAAGGGAGGCTTATCATGAAAAAGATAGCTTATCCTCGAAGTGGAGTGAGATAAGCACCCAACTTACAAAATATAGTGGTTTTTTAAATAAAGCAAAGCAAAACCCAAAAAGTGGTGAAACCGAAGCCGGCATTGTGACAAATGCAGTGGTCACATTCAAATCAAATGTGGGGACCGACTTCCGTTTCATGCATTGTTGGGAGATTTGTAAGTTCCATCCAAAGTGAGCGAATATCCCCATTGGTAGCGAAAGTAACTCGTCTTCCAAAAGGTCAAGGGCCTCGTCCAAGCCCAATCTGATGCACGAGATCAAGAGTTTGAGGACATTTTGGATGATTCGTCAAGCCCAAACCGGCCTGAGTATGGAAGAGATGCGCAAAAAGGCGTGATCAAAAATCAAGATCTAGTACGGCATCGTCTTCAGCTGGGAGTTCGGACTCGCGTAGGGGAATATACAGCGATCAGTTGGATGACATTTCATGCAAGTTGGACACATTCAACGTATTCCAACAACAAAGGGCCGAAATACGAAGGGGCAAAGAAGCTAGAGATGCCGCTAGAGATGCCCAGAAACAAAGACGGGATGATTTGAAATTTCTATCCCAGCTCATTGATCACCTAGAGGGTGACGAGTTACAACTAGTCTTGAGTTTGAGTGAAGAGATAAAAAACAAATATAAACGTTAGGATTTTTTTTTTTGTAATTTTCTTTATTTAAAAATATTAAAAAAATTATTTTTTTTTAAATTTTTTGTTTTAAAAAATATTCAAGTAGCCCAGCGACGCCCACCAAACCCATGCCCCACCATACCGTGTTGAATGTGGGTCGACCCATGTCTGCCCCCCAAGCCACGTGTCAACTCATGCCCAACCCAAGCCCAACCCCCGCCCCACCATACCCCACGGTCTAAGTGAGTGTGCGTTGGTTGTGCTTATGTGGCACGTTTTGGTGCTTTTCCCTCATCATCGTTTGCTAGGTACAACATATGCTCTAAAAGTAAAGTGAGTGAGATGCCAAATCAAGAGTACAAAACACCCAAAGGCTCACAACAAATTAAATACACTAATACACAAATACAAACGCTTTGAGAGCCAATTAGCAGACTGACTTTCTTTTTTCTATAAAGGCATTTCATTAAGAACAAAAAAGGCCAGCAGCCCCTAGCAAGACGCTAGGAACAAGCATAGGGGGATGAAATACAATGCAAAAAACAGAAAACAAGAAAAAAGGAGCACAAGAACAAGGGCCACAGATCCGGCCCACCCCACAAAACCGAAACATGGGGCGCAGGCCTGCATTTAAAACACTCCAAGGGCCTGACAACCCAATTAAAAGCAGAATGACAATGTAATTAAACACTCCAGCCCCTCATTTATTAAGAACACCAATCTTTGAAGCCTCATCACTGTTGGAGATTTTCTTGTTCACTTGGTCGAGTGACAACTCTGATGACACTTAGACTGCAAGGTGTGGGGCTCGTCCCCTGCCCGTCAAGGCATGGCCGGCCCTAGGGTGGGCGGGGAGGACCACCGGCCAGGGCCCAATATTTCGAAGAGAAAAAACCCTATATGTAAAATATATTTTTTAATAGAGTATACCCATACAAACACCAACATAGGCCCACTTACAAAACTATTCTTATAGTTTAGATTAATTATTAGCCCATTGACTTTATGTTTAGATCTTTAGTAAACCCAATACCCAATTTCGTTAAGGCGTAAGGGCACATTTTTTTCGAGCTCGGACAGGGTACATGAATTCTTAAGACCGGCCCTGCGTCAAGGCCCGACTTGGACCAGCACAACCACTCCCTTTGGCCCGTCATCGTCGCCATCGTCCTCCCAATGCTGCCTGCGATGGGGCTATCACACACATATATACATACGTATGTATATAGAAAGGGGCTCATCCCCACACCTTAGGCCCATCCATTTAGACTCATCCCCACACCCGCTTACGTGGACGCCTACGTGGCCGATTATCCTTTAAGAACTACCCTCCTCCACACCCAATAGCCTTACATAAATAAATAAATAAAAACATGCTACTTCCTTCATAATAAAGAGAAAGTATCGATCACTATGAACATAACAAAATGCAAATTTTATTATATTCCATATGACTGATATGAGAGTACCTAATTTTAACGCCAGGAGCAAATTTGATTTTAACGCAAGTCACTCACCCACATTACTAATTATTAAGTGACAGTATTTAGATATAAACTAAGTTCATAAATCAAAAGTAGCACAATCGATATTATTGCCTTCAAACCTTCATCTCAAACCATTCTTTTAGCTAACCTCACCTTCAAACCATTCTTCATCTCGAGGACAACAGAATTACTTGGTACCACTAGTTGCCCTTCCACCAGCTCCACGTGGTAATGGTATATGATTGTAGCTGCCACTATCTTCATCTGAGTGAAACTCAAGTGCTTACCCAAACAACTTCTTGGACCAGCATTAAACGCGGGGAACTTATAAGATGGTTGATGTTCGATTCCACCTCCTGCTGCAAACCACCTTTCAGGTTTAAACTCCAGACAATCCTTTCCCCATATTGATTCCATCCTTCCCATGGTATAAAAACATAGAATAATTTTGGTGTTGCAATCTACTTGGTGGCCACTTGGAAGCGTATCCGGTTGTACTGGAATTTTGTGCTGAAGCGGAATTGCAGGGAACAGCCTTAAGGCTTCACATAATCCACCATGAAGGTAAACCAGATTGTCCAAATCTATTGCTTGGATATCACCCAATTTCTTGTCTAGTTGCTTCTCAAGCTCTTCTCTGATCTTATCTTCTGCTTTTGGATTTTTGGCAAGAAGATAAAAAAACCAAGAGAAGGTACTACTAGTGGTATCTCTTCCTGCAATAAGCAAATTCAACAAGATGTCTCTCAAAAACTTATTGGTATTATTAGACGTGACACTTTGGTCTTTTACCTCTCTCATTAGAGCTGTTAAAAACTTGTAATTTTCTTCTCGGGGCTCATGGATCATGTTAGTAATTTCCTTTTGTTTTTCGGTTAAGTGGTTGTACATGAACTGATCAATGATTTTCCAAGCATTGCTTAACTTTTTCTCATTTCCCAAATTAAGTAATCGTTGCAGTTTCCATAATATTTCTGGCCTGGCATGCCTAATGAATATGGCTTCTTCCGCATGTGACAAAGCCTTTTCACAAGGAATGTAAGGAAAATCAAGAGACATGCTTTCGGGGTCGTAATCAATAAGTGATTTACATATAGTATCGAACCCAAACCTTTGAAAAATATCCTGCAAATCCGTCTCCAACCCTTGTCCCGAAATATTGTCAAGAACTGGTAGCAACCCTTTTTCAACCTTACTCCAGACAGTCTTATTGATGAGGCTATGAAAGCTAGGGTGGTTAAAGAGAAGCATGTACGTTTTGCGGTGGAACTGCCATATGTCTCCATCGCTATTGGATATTCCATCTCCAAGGATATCAAAGATCTGACGGAATTTGTGGCCTTTTAGATAATTAGGAAAGTTTTTGCTCATAATGTGATGGATGTCTTCCGGACATGAGGTGAAAAGCATATCCATTTTGGCAAACATAGGTCCTTTTAACAGGAATGTTCCACCAGTGATTGCTAGAACATCAGTGGCGTATTCATGGGCTCTGCGGTAATTTACAACAATTGCCGGTATTGCACCAAGAACCGGCCAATTTGTTGGGATGATAGAATTACGGCGACCACTTATATATAAGACAACTACAAAGCAAATTATAATTGGAAAGAGAATGATAAGGCCTTCAAGGAAAGCCATCAAAGGATAGGTAAGTAAAACGCGAAGGGCAGGGGTATCCTCTATATGAGGAAAGCTTGTAGTCAAGTGGTGACGAATAAAGAGTCCCCCTGATCCTTTAAATAGCCGTTATAACAACTATTCCATAAGATACAAAACATAGAAACATTCATTGAAGATTAGGTTTATAATATATTAATTTGCCCATCCGACCGGTTTTGGAGTCATTCGAATTAAAAGGATTTATTGAATTTGATTTCGAATTTGTAAAAAATGAATTTGGAAATTTGAATTCAGTTTGATTCGAATAACCATGGATGGACCTAGAGCATTGGCTTAGGTATTAAACGACACCTATAGAATTTGTTTTTAATTATAGGATGTGTAAATGAAACCTAATCAACATACACTAATACAAAATGGGTCTAACAGACGCAGTTAAAATCATCATCATAGACGCGGTTTTCAATCACAACTTAAGACAACACGTCTTAAAATGATTTGTTTATCTGATATAGTTTAATCAATCCGTCTTAAAACACACACCCGCGACTAAAACCTATTAACATCTTTAGAAAAAATGTGTTACCAGTTGGAGTGCGACTTATAAGCAATTATATAAAACAAAAATAATGTGTTGTTTTTTATCAATCGAAATCTGTTCAAATTTTAAACAGATCAATCCCTATGTCCAAATTCTAAACACAACAATCCATATATATTCAATATAGTCAAATGCGAACATGTTCAAATGGACCGAATACACATTCAACCCGAAATTCTACATTATTAACGGGTAAACTTACAATTCTTTACCAAATATATTCAAAATTATATTAAATTCCATAAATAATTACATTTAAACTAATGAATACCCAACCCGTTAAAAAAATCAGCACCAATTCCTTTGATGTCTGTTTTATTTTCTTCACGTAGCTTCTTTTATGTCGTTCCGCATCTAAAATAAAAAAAATAGAACAGGTTAAAGTTATTACAAATTAATTAATATCGATGAACAAATTTGCTTGTGTTTTAGGGTTTCAAGATTTTTGGTGTTCAAGTTTTGTCAAGTCGGATTCGGGTCTAACCGTATGTTTCAGGTTCTTAGGGTCAGCTAGTTTCTCAAGTTGGATTTGGTTATCGGGTATGGATTAAAAGGGACACCCCTATATAATGGTTATTCCTTATCTTCATGTAATTTTCGTATTTTCTCTTGCTCATTTCACCAAAATAAGTATCAAAATCATTAGACATTTCATTACAGTTGTCATTGTCTTCATTTAAAGCATCAATTTCGTGATCAATATCTTGTTTGTTATTATATGTTTTATCATTGTCTAAATTGAACGATGATGGGCTAGTGTTAGAAAATGATTGCTCATGCTTTGATCAACAAGTATATCCAGGTATAAACCCAATACACATTCAACCCGAAAGTCTACATTATTATCGGGCAAAATTACAATTCATTACCAAATCTATTCAAAACTATATTAAATTCCATAAATAATTACCTTTAAACTAATGAATGCCCAACCCGTTAAAAAAAAATCGGCACCAATTCCTTTGATGTCTCTTTTATTTTCTCCATTCGCAACTTCTTTTATGTCGTTCCACATCTAAAATAAAAAAAAATAGAACAGGTTAAAGTTATTACAAATTAATTAATACCGATGAACAAATTTGCTTGTGTTTTAGGGTTTCAAGATTTTTGGTGTTCAAATTTTGTAGAGTCGGATTCGGGTCTAACCGTATGTTTTAGGTTCTTAGGGTCAGCTAGTTTCTCAGGTTGGATTTGGTTATCGGGTATGAATTAAAAGGGACACCCCTATATAATGGTTTTTCCTTATCTTCAAGTAATTTTCTTATTTTCTCTTTCTCATTTCACCAAAATAAGTGTCAAATCATTAGACATTTCATTACGGTTGTCATTGTCTTCATTTAAAGCATCAATTTCATGATCAATATCTTGTTTGTTATTATATGGTTGATCGTTGTCTATATTGAACGATGATGGGCTATGGTTAGGAAATGATTGCTCATGCTTTGCTTTGATCAACAAGTATATCCAGGTATAACCCCAATACACATTCAACCCGAAAGTCTACATTATTAACGGGTAAAATTACAATTCATTACCAAATCTATTCAAAACTATATTAAGTTCCATAAATAATTACATTTAAACTAATGAATACCCAACCCGTTAAAAAATCGGCACCAATTCCTTGGATGTCTCTTTTATTTTCTTCATTCGCAGCTTCTTTTATGTCGTTCCACATCTAAAATAAAAAAAAATAGAACATGTTAAAGTTATTACAAATTATTTAATATCTATGAACAAATTTGCTTGTGTTTTAGGGTTTCAAGATTTTTGGTGTTCAAGTTTTGTCGAGTCAGATTCAAGTCTAACCGTATGTTTCAGGTTCTTAGGGTCAGCTAGTTTCTCAAGTTGGATTTGGTTATCGGGTATGGATTTAAGGGACACCCCTATATAATGGTTTTTCCTTATCTTCAAGTAATTTTCTTATTTTCTCTTGCTCATTTCACCAAAATAAGTGTCAAAATCATTAGACATTTCATTACAGTTGTCATTGTCTTCATTTAAAGCGTCAATTTCGTGATTAATCTCTTGTTTTTATTATATGTTTTATCATTGTCTATATTGAACGATGATGGGCTATGGTTAGTTAGAAAATGATTGCTCATGCTTTGATCAACAAGTATATCCAGGTATAAAACCATCTCTCAACAAATAATGAAACTTTTATCTCTTTAATATCATCTTTCTATGTTTCCGGAAATTTTTGCACCATGCACAAGGACAAAAAAAATCAGTTGATCTCTTGCATTCACCCGATGAACTTTGGCGGCCTTAAGAAAACTTTAAACACCTATCATATATATTGCACTAATAGGATGTTGTTTGTATATCCAATAGTCACGATCCATCTGAAAATTAAAATAAACAAATAAATGATATGAATGTATGCAAATGATGTAAACTGGTGCTCTAAGGTGGTGGATCCTAACCTACTTTTTGAATATTCTATCTCAAATGTATACATTTTTATGAGATAATATTTAAAAAAAGTTGGTAGCATTACCCCTAAACTCCCCAAGAATGTGTAAAAATGCAAACTTGTGAAAGTAGAGGGAATACGAATCGAATTTTTTTCTTAAATGTCGTCTCGTTAAAATATATACATAGAGATAGAATATTAAAAAAACGGTACCGAACTGGATAATCCAAAATTTATCTCTATAAGATAATTTGTGGATGGTTACATATATCCTAAAGGGTAAACCTTAATGTGTGTGTGTATATATAAGTCACACCCCAACCAATAGTGGAAACATCGAAGTGAGACCAACGAGATTGCTCGAGACTTTATAACACTAAATGTGACAAGTGTTTAATGAATAAATTCATTTCATTGCTAAGATCAAGTACATTGTTTGAAACAGAATACAACAAGTTGAAACAAATTGAATTACGATACAACAAGTATTAAAGTTTAAAGTGCGTTTCTAGGCATCCTACTAAGTTTCATGCATCATCATCATCATCAAAATACTGCAACACGTTTTAAGGTATAGTGCAATACAAAAAATATTGGCGGACATACAAGTTTAAGTACTAGCATAAGTATATAAAAAACTGAACAATCCACATGACAAACTTAGTTAACAAGATTAACGCATTACTGACATGTGAATAAACAAGTCAATCTAAAGATTACTGCAAGTATGAATGAATGACTTAACATGACCTCAATAATACATGCGGTGTGTTAACCCTATAGCTATACATGTTTAGTTTAGGCTCGTACGAAGTTAATGACAAGTTTATCACAAAAATAATAACCCTTGAATAACGAATCAAGTATAACATATTAGCATGCATATAGGATTGTAGTGTAATTGCATAAAGAATGTGTGTTTGTGTAAGTTTGTATAATGTAAACATGTTGCACCCAAAAGTGTAAATGAAAAAGGGAGTATACTCACAAGTTTGCAAAAGCTTTCCGATTATCTGTGAGTGACGAGTTGTTTGAGGATGGGGAATCGAAGGTAAGGTTATACTGTGTTTATGGAGTAGTTAGATTCGGGATTTAGAATTTAAGTACAAAAGTATGTATGCATAAAAGTATATCTAGTCTAAGTACTCGTTTTGACACTAAGTTGTATGTGATTTCATAAGTGCTAGTTTTCCCATTAGAATCAACAACTCAAGACTTAAAATCATAGATAAGTTAGCCTAAATTCATGATGAATAATCCAAAATCGATTATTATCACAATTTCAGCCAGGTTCATATATATATATATATATATATATATATATATATATATATATATATAGGGTAAGGTTCATGCGAGAACCACCATTATTGCGAGAACCGCGAGAACCAATGTGAACACAAAATAAAATCTAAAAAAAATCAAAAAAGCACTCAAAATTTTTTTTTTATTTTTTTTAATATTTTTTAACAAAAAATCGCTATATTTCGTTCCATAAAAAAAAAAAAAAAAAAAACTTTTTTTTTCGAGTAACAGTTATCCATGCACATGTGCATATGTATCATTACTTCAACAAATTCGGTAATACATTATCAGGAATAGACAATTGCACTTTAATTTACAATACCATTAGTAATACACTACTTTTTACATTACCAATATTCAAAATGCACATGTGCATAATTAGGTATAACCATGATATAACGTGTTTTGGTACAAAAAGTTTGTGATTTTGAATGGAGAAGTAGACCCATATACATGTTTTTTGGTTAGTTATATCTAGTGGTTGATGGTTTGGTTATAGTTGTCAATTTTTTATGTAATATGTTGATTGGATGGTATAAATGGTGTTTACATACATGTAATAAAGTGAAAATATTGTTAATGGTATTGTATTATGGATGGTAGGAGGTAATGGTATTGTATTATGGATGGTAGGAGGTATTGGTAGTGTATTATGGATGGTATGATAGATGAAAAGGAAAGTGTATTCAAAGTGGTGTACCAAAACACCTTATTTCATGTTGATACATATAATGCACATGTGCATTTCTAATATTGGTAATGTAAAAAGTAGTGTATTACATATGGTAGTGTAAATGAAAGTGCAATTGTCTAATATATGTAATGAATTACGGAATTTGTCAAAGAAATGACAGAAATGCACATGTGCATGCTTGTGTATTATGGATGGAATGATAGATGAAAGAGAAAGTAGTGTACCAAAACACCTTATTTCCTGTTGATACATATAGATGCACATGTGCATTTCTAACATTGGTAATGTAAAAGATAGTGTATTACACGTAGTAGTGTAAATGAAAGTGCAATCGACTATTATTTGTAATGAATTACGGAATTTGACAAAGAAACGACACATATGCACATGTGCATGGATAACTGTTACTCGAATTTTTTTTTTTTTTGAATTTTTTTTTATTTTTTTTATTAACAAAATATAGCGATTTTTTCAAAAAAAATAGTAAAAAAATAAAAAAAAAATTTTGGGTGTTTTTTAGATTTTTTTAGGAATTACTGTTTGTGTTCACACTGGTTCTCGCGGTTCTCGCAATAAGGGGTGGTTCCTAACGGATCTTTGTCCTATATATATATATATATATATATATATATATATATATATATATATATATATATATATATATATAGAGAGAGAGAGAGAGAGAGAGTAGGGATCCTACGGAAAGTGTGTTTTTCCTAAAAAGTGTAAAAAGTCATAAAACACAATAATTTCAGGAATAAAACACACCTAAAACTCACAAATAATAGAATGAATATTACTAAAACACCATATTCAAACTCTAATAGCCCATGAAAACTTCAAACACACCATCGTAGAACTATGAATATAAAACACACAATGCTAAACAACATAAAACACAATAATATTTGTCATTCCACAATCAGAGCCTTAACATCCAAAACACAACACAAAACCCACATACATGATGTTTTAGTAATCTTCATCATATTATTTGTGGGTTTTTGGTGTGTTTTATGGTTGACATTATACTGTTTTATGACTTTTTACACTTTTTAGGAAATTTGAACTTTCTGGCCAACTCCTATCCTGTATATATATATATATATATATATATATATATATATATATATATATATATATAGGGGAAGGTTAATTTGAGAAGAAAATTTAATTGAGAATAAAAAGAACAAAGGGTAATTTTGTAAAACATTAAATAGTTTTTTCAATTATCTCATTTATTGTCATTTTTGATTAATTAATTATTCATAAAGACTAATATCCTCCACAATAACTTTTTTTGCCTACATACATCAAAAGTTATCTTACATATTTCGAAATTCATCCTACACGTTGAAATTTATCCTACACAACTCATAATTTATCCTACACAACTCGTAATTTATCCTACATTTTAAATTATTTTATTTTATTTTTTTTGAAAAAAAAAATACATATTTTGAGGATAAGTTACAAAAAATTTAATGTAGTTAGCTAGACTACAAATTAATGACCTATGTAGATTTACCAATGTACCCTTATAGTAACATTAAATACTTATATTAAATGAAGTAAAATAAAACATTCTTATTGGTTAAAATTTCTTTTTTTTTCTTCTTACAGAAAATTTATTCTCATTTGAACTCCCCACTATATATATATATATATATATATATATATATATATATATATATATATATATATATATAGGAACGGGATCAGGAGAAAACGGCCAAAAGTGTGAGAACGGTGAGAATGCATCCTGGCCCAACACGTGGCGCGGGACATGATCAGGGTCTGGGAGGTTTTTTTGTCTTTTTAGTATTCTTCTCCTTTCCCGATTTTCGTGTTTGACATGCTGCTTTATTTTTTGCATGCAAGATAATTTTGGCGTTATCTAGAATCATTAATTACTTGGCGTTTTACTGTTTTTCTCAGATTTCTTCTCGTTGAATTAATTCTTTTTGTGTCACATAGTTAATTTTTTTGGCGTTATGGCTTTTTCCCTGTCATTTTTTGGCATTTTTGGTCTTGTTGTTAATAATTGATTACCATAGATTAATATTTTATAAAATTACAATAATACGAAATCAAAATAAACTAATAGTCTTCCGTGGGTGGGATTACATCAGAGATGTACCCATAGCTTTGTTCATCACTGTCTTCAGAGTCATCATCATCCAATTTTAGATTTGCTTATAACGCCAGTAGCTCGTCTCTTGTTTGCTGCAGCCTATTCTTGAATATCACTGCATCCTTAGATTTTGGATTGTTTGAAGGTACTAAATCACAGAGTTGTTCAATGATAGATAGCAACCCTGTCTTCAACATTTCTTCCATTGATAATGAATATTGCACCCCGATTTTATAAGTCTCTTCAAGCGTTCCATCTTACTCATGCATCACCCAACTGCTAAGTTTTGGTAGAGGAGTATCGTCAATATCATCATCATCTTCATCTTCTTTTGCCAGAAATTGTCTCTTCATTCTTTTTATTACAGTTTGGGTTCTTTCACAATCGTTGGCCATTGGAACCCCAAGGGCCAATATATCCCTCTGAACCCCTTCATTCATTCCAAACATGGCTTTGATTGTCCTTACCTTTACCCTTCTCCTATCAGAGAACTTTATGATGAATCGTTTCTCTTTCCTTTGAAACCTCCATGGAATAACCTTAGCCAGTTTTAAAGTTTTTGGCGTTTTAGACAATATGTGGCGTTTTAGTCAATGTTTTTGGCGTGTTTTGAGCTTGTGTTCTCATGGTCTTCTTTTATATTGACTTTTTTTTCCTGCGCATTACAGGTAATAATGGTGTTTTGAAAAAGATTAATAAATTTAATTCCCCATGTATTTTGGTTTCCATATAATAAATGTTAGTAATTATGTTTTCCGTCGTTTCATTTTACTATTTTTGCAGTTACTGTGTTTTGTTTTCAGACTCAACTGTTTTTATGGTGTAACACGTCTAATCTTGACGGCTGTAATTAGGGCGTTTTGTTTTCCAATGGTGTTTAGATAACGATTGGACTTTTTTTGTTTTATATTCTTTGCACATTGTTTCACGCTTTTTTTTTTTATAATAGTAGTTGTTCAAAGTAATTTTATTATAGTTTGGTAGTTTTTTGGGGGTGTTTTTATGGCATCATGACGTTTTAAAAGCATTTGCTCATTTTGGTGTTTTATTATATTTTTTTATTATAGTATTAATGTACTTTTGTTGTTTATTAACTGAAATTACAAAACAAACAACAGATAAAGAAAATTAAAAAAAAACAAAATAGAAGCAATTTATGATCTAAATCTTCAGTGTCATCAGTCTCTTTTTTCTTTTGAAACTATAAGAACTGTCACAAATAAATGGCGTTTTGGGTTTGGCGTGGTTTATTTTCTTTGTTCATGTGTTGAAGTGTCTTTGTGGAAGTTGGAGATATAGATCAACCCTTTGTGGGTAGATGTTATATGCCCGTCGTCTTCATTATAATCATCGAGGCCAAAGTAGCATTCACAATGGTATAGGTCTCTTCTAATCATCCAAACCTTCTTCAAGAACAAAGATGACAGAATGACATATGGGTGTCATCAGTCCACCTTTTTTGAATTATTCCATCTCATGCAGCAAAATCTTAGTACACTCACATAACAAATCATTAAGCGAAACTTCATGCAGAACATTACTGAGTATCAGAGAAAAGATGTTTGCTATCGTTGTATATTTTGGCGTTTTACATTGACTTGTATTTTTTTAGGAACCACTGTGTTTTTTGTGTGTTTTTTTTCCCGTGTGATAAACGGAAGGTGGCAAGACGTTTCTATTTATAGAATTTTTTTACGCGTAGTTTAGGCGGGATATTATTTTTATAACAAAAAATGTAATTAACATTTATCTGGATGTAAGGTTTGGCGTTATATATTATGGCGTTTCATATTTTGTGGCGTTTTTGTAGCAGAGAGCTTAAATAAAAAAAACAGGAAAAAGTAAGCAGTGATAAAATTGGCGTTTTGTATTTATTTGCCTTTTTATTTTTCAATGGTGTTTTATGTGAGAAATGATGTTTTACCTTTTTTTACCCTTAATGAAGCGCATCCACGTAATAAAATTGATGTTATTTACGAAAACGCCACCACGCCAATCTTGTCCATAGATAGTTTTGATCGGATGATCCATAAGCGTTCTCACCGTTCTCACACTTTCTACCGTTTTCTCTAAATCCTGACCCTATATATGTAACACCCTAATTTTGCTAACTCTATTATTATTTAACGAGTAAGATGAGACATGCAAGCCAAGGGACTAAGTATAATTTTAGACTCGTCGGGTTTGAGTTACTAGCAGGGGCGGACCTACCTCTTTGGTAGGGGTAACCCCCGCTACCCCTTGGTCGGAAAAAATTTGGAAAAATTAGTGTAAATTTTGGAAAAATTTGACGTTTTTTCGATTTCGTTACGTCTTATTTATAAAACGTTACCCCTTGGTCGGAATCCTAGATCCGCCACTGGTTACTAGATATCAAAGTGGGTCGTGTGTAAATACCAAAACATGGTTTTTGTTCTTTGGTAGCAATATATCAACTAAAAGAAAATGAAGGACCTGGTTGTAACTTTTGGGTTGAGGCTTATCTTTTAAACCTCTATTCACGTAATTAAAACCGTTGACACCAATAACATCCTCACTAGAAACCCTACGGCGCAGACAGATGAGAAGAGAAGGATCTACGAGTTTGGTTGGAGTTTGAGGGGGAAGGAAGACACTCTGGGGTCGCGTAATCATCATCTGCAACGTTCTTGAAGCATGGTTTTCCTGGGACGTCAAGGCAAAAGTGCTGGTGTTTCAGGATCGTCATTCGTGTCACACTCGGAATCCGACTTCAAAGCTTTAGTCAACACACTCGATTCAGGTATATAATCTTTCTTGAACTCACGATCTTGTCGAGTTGTTGGGTTTGAGATGAACAGAACGGTTTGACGGAACAAGACTTGGGTGGTTACTTAGGGAACCGAATGGAGTTCCATGTTGATGGTTATGTTGAATTAACACGATTGAAAGTGGAAGTCGTGTGACGTGACGGAACCATTGGTGAAAGTATTGAGCTCTGTGTAGTTTATGTTGTGGCATGGTTTTCTGGTTGGCCGGGTGTGAAGAAGATGATCTTGTGCTTGGCGATGTAGGTGATGATGCGTGGGGTTGACTTGTTAAACGTAGAAGGTGGCTGGGTGCTAATTTTATTGTGATGATGATGATGTGTTTTTTTAATATTAGTAAGAGAGTTTGCATGAGGTTGGTGTGTTCATGCAAGGGTTACAGTAAGGTTTCTGGGATGGTCCATATGCGAGAGCGGGTGTATAAGAGTTTAAAAGATATTTAATAAAGGTGTACAGGCCATTACGTGGAATATGGAAAGCATGGTGCATGGGAGGTTTTATGTTGGGTAATGTGACTAATAGTATGCTGATTATGGCTCAATGATGATGTCAATGATTGTGGTGATGATGTGGTCATGATAACATGTGTGAAATGGAACGTGGTTTCTGTCACACCCCGATATATGCACGTATTACCGGTGGGCTCGATGGGGAGTATCGTGACGTAGTTGATATCATCATAGTCAAACAACACAATTTAAAATGCACAGCGGAAGCAAAAGATAGATTTATTTCAACTGAATAAAAGTGTAATATTAAGTATCAAAACATGGCTGAAAAAGATCCACAGGCGGATCAAATAAAAAGGAAACTTTGTTCAACAGACTTTATAGGCATCTAAGCTTGCGAGACTTTTCTTTGATGCTAGGAGAGGCCAGCCTATTCCGATTAGTACCTGCACTTAGCCTTTTTGGGAAAATACGTCAGTACACTGGTAAATACAATTTAACTGACTCATTTTGAAAACGTTTAAGAAATTGATTTGAATGCACATGGCACAAAAGATTTTATAACTTGGGATAATTATGTATATATAAACTTGTAAAAGAATTACATGTTTCTTATATGTTCAGTAGCCCAGGTTGAACACCGGGTTAAAGATTAATTGACACACCACATGATATAGTCCCGCGGCGAGTTATTCTCGAAAACGGCGGTTATATCTCTTTATTTATAAATGCACTGGCGGGTGTATGCCTACAACCGCGTGCTAAGGTCGTGGCCATTTCTATGAATGATGCCAAGGATATCCGGGACATGGTCATTAACCCCCCAAAGGCTTTAAGCAAACAAAACAATATAAACGGGTCATTTCAATAAATTAACCTTTATACGATCAAAATTTCAATGCCCGACCAAGCGGTATTTGATATACCGTACCCCAAACCCGTATAAGGGAAAATAAGTTAAAAGCATTTACCTTTGCAAGTAATAATCACAAACAGCAAGTGCACGTAGCTTTTACCGGGTCTTGTTGATACATATTATGTGGATACGGCTAGGCTCAGTTCGACTCGACTGAGAAGTGAAGGCCGTAGTCAAGATAGCCTCCTATCTTGACTCGGTATGCGATTTTGCTTTGGATTGTTCGATATACATGTAACTGCATGTGTGCAGTATACATGTTAGAATAAGTTTAATGTGTTTTCTGTTTGTTTGAAGTCCAATCTATGATGAAAGCCCAAGTCAAAGCCCAAACATGATGAAAACCCCTTGGCCCAACATCATGTGACGAAAACACCTTGTGGTGAAAACCCTTTTGGTGAAAACCCCATAAGTGACGAAATAAGGGTGATTTCATCATGATGATGGGATTTCGTCACCTTGATTTCGTGGGCCTCTTGTTTTTGTCATGGCTTCACTATATATACACTCACAACAGACAGAAACACTTAGATGCAAGTCTGAATAGATTTGAGAGCGAACACACTGTAACACACACACAATGCGAGTTTACAGAGACCATTTGTAAACACCGCATTGTAACCGTTTCATAGCATTAATACATTGAGTGTTAATCGTTGAATCTTGTGTCTTACGTGTTCGTAACTTGGTTTAACTTACCCGTTTGGATTCCGCACTCTCGGGTTTGTCAGAAAACAGGGAATAGAGGTTACTCGATCCTCTGGGTGGACCTACAATTGGTATCAGAGCATTGGCTCGATTCCTTGTTAAAACCAAGTAGATTTTCATGTGTTTCCAGATTTGTTCTTGATTTTTGAAACAAAAAGTTTATATTTTCTGAAAAATCAGTTTTAAATCTTTGAAAATCTTGCTACTTTTCATCTATACATGTTAAGAAAGGATTTTTTTAACATTTGCGCAAAAAATTATGATCGGAAATCTTTCCGGTGGCTGGTAAACTCAAAAACTTCATCCAGTTCATAAGAATATTCAAAGTGTTCTTCATATATACATGTTTGATCTTTGTTTGATGAAATTTCGATTTGTTATTGATTATATTATTATTGTTTGAAATACTTGGCTGTGAAATGATTATGTTTGTTGAATATTGAGTCCTAAAGTAGTGTGCAGCATGGTTTGTTTGAAAAAGAAGTCTTGTTGTCAGAAGATAAGAAGATAAGATTTGATTTTATTTTGTGAAAATATCTTCAGGTTGTACACTTTAGTCAACGAAAACACCTCATTATGGACGAAATCAGTGCTGGACGAAATCACAGCGACGAAATCACCCCCATTTTCGTCAAAGGCACATTAGCGACGAACACAACCCCTGATTTCGTCAAAGGCACATTAGCGACGAAAACAACCCCTGATTTCGTCATAAAAGGCACATCAGCGACGAAAACAACCCCTTATTTCGTCATAAAAGGCACATCAGCGACAAAATCACCCTTTCAGCGACGAAATCACCCTTTCAGCGACGAAATCACCCTTTCAGCGACGAAAACCCCTATTTTCATCACATATCTTTTCATATTATTAATAGAAGCTTTTTAAAACATTCTTAACTGTTTGATTTGTGTGATTTAAGCAGGTTTTCATCATTATAGATTCAAAATGAATCCGGCTTGGTGGGATACGAGCAAGGGTTTATCTCCTTCATGGGCTCAGTCTCCCACACCGTCAAATAAAACGTATACAAGAAAGGACCTAGCAACCGATTTGTATGGAAATCCATTACCACCAGTTGCTTCACATGCTCCACTTCAAACGGCGTTTGTCACAAGCACATATTTGTATGGCAATCCGATACAAGTTCCTGTAAAGCCAGCTCCAACCACAGACTTGTATGGAAATCCACTACCACCAGTTGCCTCACAGCGCCATCGTTCTACTGTAGCACCATCATCTCTTGATTCAAGGAACTATAGTCAAACAAAAACGGCGTTTTATGCCAAAATTGTCAAAGATTCCAGCAATGGTGAATCATCGCGAAACGATAACAGTTCTGAACATGACGGTAGTTCAGTTGAAGACGTTTCAACTTCAGTTGAAGATGTTACAACTTCAAGTTCAAGTTCAAGCGATGATGGATCTGAATGTGAATCATCACAGGAGGTTGTTGATTCTGATACAGATAGGTCAACATCTGAGAGTGATTCCAGTCAGGTATGTGTCGATGAATCAAAATCTGATAGTTGTGATAGGTGTGATATGTGTGTTGGATTAAATGTTAAATTGTCTGATTTGCAAAGCAAATATGATGTGACATTTATCAATAATCAACATTTGATCGTGGATCTTTCAAAATGCACAGAGGCCAACATGTTTTGTGAAAATTATGAAAAGGAATTTAAAAAGATAATTGAAACATTAAAAGAAGATAAGACCGAGCTAACGAAAATGGTTTCAAGAAAACAAACTGAAATAAACCTTTACATCAATAGGCTCGAGTTAATGCAAAAAGAGTTGGCCTGTGCTAAGTGTGAAAGTGAGGCGATACAGCTTAAGCTGAATAGTTATTCAAACTCTAGGTATGTGCTGGATCACATCATTGACATACAGAAAAAGAAAAAGGAAGTCACGTGCATATGTTATAAGAAATGTCCACCACCTCTTAAACACGATTATTCTTCGATGCCTGATGAGGAAAATAAACCTCATTTTGAGCCCTCAGTTTCATTGAGCCTTGAGGAATTCACATTTGGGCTAGGTTACAAAAAGGAAGTATCCTCAGATTCGGATGAATCGGAAAATGCGAAAGTGTCAACAGCTGAACGAAATCAGGATCCTCCAGTCATTGTTGAGGATGCTGATTCGTCAGATGATGAATCCAAGGATACTAACTCTGAACAGTCAGAAACGGTAACAAAAGAGGAAAACATACCTCTCAAAAATTACATTCTTTGTGATCCACCTGCAAAACCGTTTGTAACTGCTAAAGCCAAGTCTGTTGAATCCTCATCTGGAAGTTGTGAAAGCGTGAACATGCTTTACACGTTGATTGGATCTGATAAAATATACTCAGACAATGATTTTCCAATCAAGAATGTCAATCAATCTTTGATTGATAAAGTTCTCGAAGATTCTACCAGTAAGTTTTTATGAAAGTCAAGCCTAGGAGTTGTAGTAACTCAGTGTGCTCCTATCCTAAAATCCAAAGTTAGAAAGAAAGATGGGAATCAAAAATTGCAACAACAAAACAATCAACGAAAGCAAGGTCACGTTCACCAAGGAAAGGGAAAAGGCAAACAAAGCTAAAACAAGAAGACGATTCAGAAGGTGAACTTCGTGAAATCCAGAGGGACTGATAAAATTGAAACTTTCGAAAACAAATCCAACACGGATTTTGTTAAACAAAGTAAAATTTTGAAAAGAAACAGTCAAAACAACTACACACAACACACAAACGGTTGTTATGTAGGACCAAGTAACTTAAGATCACGAAGTTCATCATCAAGCTCTTACAGTTATGATACTCTGAGGTTTGTTCAGAGGAGATCATGCTTTGAATGCGGTGAGTATGGGTACATTGTCAGAAATTGTCCATATCTCACGAAAGGAAAGGCAAAGGTTGATGCCCCCCCATGGTAACAATTACCATAAAAGATCTGTTTCACCAATACAGGACCCTCGTCTTGTTAAACAACAAGAAGTGAAACAGATAAAGAAACAACGGAAAAATTTTGAAAAGGTTTTAAAACTGGAGGTTGTCTAAACAAAATTTGTTGAATCAAATGTTAAACATGAAAAACAAAAACAGATTTGGAAACCAAAATCGGAAATTGTTTCAGGGGGGGCTACATCAATTCTGAATCATCGGGAAATGGATGTCACAATTATCGATGATGACGGACGACCCAAGTCTGTGAAGGCTTGGGTCTCCCTCTCCAACTAATCTCTGAATGAGTGTGCAGGATGTTCCAGGAGGAACTATTGATAGTCCAGGAGGAACTATTAAAAGCATTTGCTCATTTTGGTGTTTTATTATATTTTTTTATTATAGTATTAATGTACTTTTGTTGTTTATTAACTGAAATTACAAAACAAACAACAGATAAAGAAAATTAAAAAAAAACAAAATAGAAGCAATTTATGATCTAAATCTTCAGTGTCATCAGTCTCTTTTTTCTTTTGAAACTATAAGAACTGTCACAAATAAATGGCGTTTTGGGTTTGGCGTGGTTTATTTTCTTTGTTCATGTGTTGAAGTGTCTTTGTGGAAGTTGGAGATATAGATCAACCCTTTGTGGGTAGATGTTATATGCCCGTCGTCTTCATTATAATCATCGAGGCCAAAGTAGCATTCACAATGGTATAGGTCTCTTCTAATCATCCAAACCTTCTTCAAGAACAAATATGACAGAATGACATATGGGTGTCATCAGTCCACCTTTTTTGAATTATTCCATCTCATGCAGCAAAATCTTAGTACACTCACATAACAAATCATTAAGCGAAACTTCATGCAGAACATTACTGAGTATCAGAGAAAAGATGTTTGCTATCGTTGTATATTTTGGCGTTTTACATTGACTTGTATTTTTTTAGGAACCACTGTGTTTTTTGTGTGTTTTTTTTCCCGTGTGATAAACGGAAGGTGGCAAGACGTTTCTATTTATAGAATTTTTTTACGCGTAGTTTAGGCGGGATATTATTTTTATAACAAAAAATGTAATTAACATTTATCTGGATGTAAGGTTTGGCGTTATATATTATGGCGTTTCATATTTTGTGGCGTTTTTGTAGCAGAGAGCTTAAATAAAAAAAACAGGAAAAAGTAAGCAGTGATAAAATTGGCGTTTTGTATTTATTTGCCTTTTTATTTTTCAATGGTGTTTTATGTGAGAAATGATGTTTTACCTTTTTTTACCCTTAATGAAGCGCATCCACGTAATAAAATTGATGTTATTTACGAAAACGCCACCACGCCAATCTTGTCCATAGATAGTTTTGATCGGATGATCCATAAGCGTTCTCACCGTTCTCACACTTTCTACCGTTTTCTCTAAATCCTGACCCTATATATGTAACACCCTAATTTTGCTAACTCTATTATTATTTAACGAGTAAGATGAGACATGCAAGCCAAGGGACTAAGTATAATTTTAGACTCGTCGGGTTTGAGTTACTAGCAGGGGCGGACCTACCTCTTTGGTAGGGGTAACCCCCGCTACCCCTTGGTCGGAAAAAATTTGGAAAAATTAGTGTAAATTTTGGAAAAATTTGACGTTTTTTCGATTTCGTTACGTCTTATTTATAAAACGTTACCCCTTGGTCGGAATCCTAGATCCGCCACTGGTTACTAGATATCAAAGTGGGTCGTGTGTAAATACCAAAACATGGTTTTTGTTCTTTGGTAGCAATATATCAACTAAAAGAAAATGAAGGACCTGGTTGTAACTTTTGGGTTGAGGCTTATCTTTTAAACCTCTATTCACGTAATTAAAACCGTTGACACCAATAACATCCTCACTAGAAACCCTACGGCGCAGACAGATGAGAAGAGAAGGATCTACGAGTTTGGTTGGAGTTTGAGGGGGAAGGAAGACACTCTGGGGTCGCGTAATCATCATCTGCAACGTTCTTGAAGCATGGTTTTCCTGGGACGTCAAGGCAAAAGTGCTGGTGTTTCAGGATCGTCATTCGTGTCACACTCGGAATCCGACTTCAAAGCTTTAGTCAACACACTCGATTCAGGTATATAATCTTTCTTGAACTCACGATCTTGTCGAGTTGTTGGGTTTGAGATGAACAGAACGGTTTGACGGAACAAGACTTGGGTGGTTACTTAGGGAACCGAATGGAGTTCCATGTTGATGGTTATGTTGAATTAACACGATTGAAAGTGGAAGTCGTGTGACGTGACGGAACCATTGGTGAAAGTATTGAGCTCTGTGTAGTTTATGTTGTGGCATGGTTTTCTGGTTGGCCGGGTGTGAAGAAGATGATCTTGTGCTTGGCGATGTAGGTGATGATGCGTGGGGTTGACTTGTTAAACGTAGAAGGTGGCTGGGTGCTAATTTTATTGTGATGATGATGATGTGTTTTTTTAATATTAGTAAGAGAGTTTGCATGAGGTTGGTGTGTTCATGCAAGGGTTACAGTAAGGTTTCTGGGATGGTCCATATGCGAGAGCGGGTGTATAAGAGTTTAAAAGATATTTAATAAAGGTGTACAGGCCATTACGTGGAATATGGAAAGCATGGTGCATGGGAGGTTTTATGTTGGGTAATGTGACTAATAGTATGCTGATTATGGCTCAATGATGATGTCAATGATTGTGGTGATGATGTGGTCATGATAACATGTGTGAAATGGAACGTGGTTTCTGTCACACCCCGATATATGCACGTATTACCGGTGGGCTCGATGGGGAGTATCGTGACGTAGTTGATATCATCATAGTCAAACAACACAATTTAAAATGCACAGCGGAAGCAAAAGATAGATTTATTTCAACTGAATAAAAGTGTAATATTAAGTATCAAAACATGGCTGAAAAAGATCCACAGGCGGATCAAATAAAAAGGAAACTTTGTTCAACAGACTTTATAGGCATCTAAGCTTGCGAGACTTTTCTTTGATGCTAGGAGAGGCCAGCCTATTCCGATTAGTACCTGCACTTAGCCTTTTTGGGAAAATACGTCAGTACACTGGTAAATACAATTTAACTGACTCATTTTGAAAACGTTTAAGAAATTGATTTGAATGCACATGGCACAAAAGATTTTATAACTTGGGATAATTATGTATATATAAACTTGTAAAAGAATTACATGTTTCTTATATGTTCAGTAGCCCAGGTTGAACACCGGGTTAAAGATTAATTGACACACCACATGATATAGTCCCGCGGCGAGTTATTCTCGAAAACGGCGGTTATATCTCTTTATTTATAAATGCACTGGCGGGTGTATGCCTACAACCGCGTGCTAAGGTCGTGGCCATTTCTATGAATGATGCCAAGGATATCCGGGACATGGTCATTAACCCCCCAAAGGCTTTAAGCAAACAAAACAATATAAACGGGTCATTTCAATAAATTAACCTTTATACGATCAAAATTTCAATGCCCGACCAAGCGGTATTTGATATACCGTACCCCAAACCCGTATAAGGGAAAATAAGTTAAAAGCATTTACTTTTGCAAGTAATAATCACAAACAGCAAGTGCACGTAGCTTTTACCGGGTCTTGTTGATACATATTATGTGGATACGGCTAGGCTCAGTTCGACTCGACTGAGAAGTGAAGGCCGTAGTCAAGATAGCCTCCTATCTTGACTCGGTATGCGATTTTGCTTTGGATTGTTCGATATACATGTAACTGCATGTGTGCAGTATACATGTTAGAATAAGTTTAATGTGTTTTCTGTTTGTTTGAAGTCCAATCTATGATGAAAGCCCAAGTCAAAGCCCAAACATGATGAAAACCCCTTGGCCCAACATCATGTGACGAAAACACCTTGTGGTGAAAACCCTTTTGGTGAAAACCCCATAAGTGACGAAATAAGGGTGATTTCATCATGATGATGGGATTTCGTCACCTTGATTTCGTGGGCCTCTTGTTTTTGTCATGGCTTCACTATATATACACTCACAACAGACAGAAACACTTAGATGCAAGTCTGAATAGATTTGAGAGCGAACACACTGTAACACACACACAATGCGAGTTTACAGAGACCATTTGTAAACACCGCATTGTAACCGTTTCATAGCATTAATACATTGAGTGTTAATCGTTGAATCTTGTGTCTTACGTGTTCGTAACTTGGTTTAACTTACCCGTTTGGATTCCGCACTCTCGGGTTTGTCAGAAAACAGGGAATAGAGGTTACTCGATCCTCTGGGTGGACCTACAATTGGTATCAGAGCATTGGCTCGATTCCTTGTTAAAACCAAGTAGATTTTCATGTGTTTCCAGATTTGTTCTTGATTTTTGAAACAAAAAGTTTATATTTTCAGAAAAATCAGTTTTAAATCTTTGAAAATCTTGCTACTTTTCATCTATACATGTTAAGAAAGGATTTTTTTAACATTTGCGCAAAAAATTATGATCGGAAATCTTTCCGGTGGCTGGTAAACTCAAAAACTTCATCCAGTTCATAAGAATATTCAAAGTGTTCTTCATATATACATGTTTGATCTTTGTTTGATGAAATTTCGATTTGTTATTGATTATATTATTATTGTTTGAAATACTTGGCTGTGAAATGATTATGTTTGTTGAATATTGAGTCCTAAAGTAGTGTGCAGCATGGTTTGTTTGAAAAAGAAGTCTTGTTGTCAGAAGATAAGAAGATAAGATTTGATTTTATTTTGTGAAAATATCTTCAGGTTGTACACTTTAGTCAACGAAAACACCTCATTATGGACGAAATCAGTGCTGGACGAAATCACAGCGACGAAATCACCCCCATTTTCGTCAAAGGCACATTAGCGACGAACACAACCCCTGATTTCGTCAAAGGCACATTAGCGACGAAAACAACCCCTGATTTCGTCATAAAAGGCACATCAGCGACGAAAACAACCCCTTATTTCGTCATAAAAGGCACATCAGCGACAAAATCACCCTTTCAGCGACGAAATCACCCTTTCAGCGACGAAATCACCCTTTCAGCGACGAAAACCCCTATTTTCATCACATATCTTTTCATATTATTAATAGAAGCTTTTTAAAACATTCTTAACTGTTTGATTTGTGTGATTTAAGCAGGTTTTCATCATTATAGATTCAAAATGAATCCGGCTTGGTGGGATACGAGCAAGGGTTTATCTCCTTCATGGGCTCAGTCTCCCACACCGTCAAATAAAACGTATACAAGAAAGGACCTAGCAACCGATTTGTATGGAAATCCATTACCACCAGTTGCTTCACATGCTCCACTTCAAACGGCGTTTGTCACAAGCACATATTTGTATGGCAATCCGATACAAGTTCCTGTAAAGCCAGCTCCAACCACAGACTTGTATGGAAATCCACTACCACCAGTTGCCTCACAGCGCCATCGTTCTACTGTAGCACCATCATCTCTTGATTCAAGGAACTATAGTCAAACAAAAACGGCGTTTTATGCCAAAATTGTCAAAGATTCCAGCAATGGTGAATCATCGCGAAACGATAACAGTTCTGAACATGACGGTAGTTCAGTTGAAGACGTTTCAACTTCAGTTGAAGATGTTACAACTTCAAGTTCAAGTTCAAGCGATGATGGATCTGAATGTGAATCATCACAGGAGGTTGTTGATTCTGATACAGATAGGTCAACATCTGAGAGTGATTCCAGTCAGGTATGTGTCGATGAATCAAAATCTGATAGTTGTGATAGGTGTGATATGTGTGTTGGATTAAATGTTAAATTGTCTGATTTGCAAAGCAAATATGATGTGACATTTATCAATAATCAACATTTGATCGTGGATCTTTCAAAATGCACAGAGGCCAACATGTTTTGTGAAAATTATGAAAAGGAATTTAAAAAGATAATTGAAACATTAAAAGAAGATAAGACCGAGCTAACGAAAATGGTTTCAAGAAAACAAACTGAAATAAACCTTTACATCAATAGGCTCGAGTTAATGCAAAAAGAGTTGGCCTGTGCTAAGTGTGAAAGTGAGGCGATACAGCTTAAGCTGAATAGTTATTCAAACTCTAGGTATGTGCTGGATCACATCATTGACATACAGAAAAAGAAAAAGGAAGTCACGTGCATATGTTATAAGAAATGTCCACCACCTCTTAAACACGATTATTCTTCGATGCCTGATGAGGAAAATAAACCTCATTTTGAGCCCTCAGTTTCATTGAGCCTTGAGGAATTCACATTTGGGCTAGGTTACAAAAAGGAAGTATCCTCAGATTCGGATGAATCGGAAAATGCGAAAGTGTCAACAGCTGAACGAAATCAGGATCCTCCAGTCATTGTTGAGGATGCTGATTCGTCAGATGATGAATCCAAGGATACTAACTCTGAACAGTCAGAAACGGTAACAAAAGAGGAAAACATACCTCTCAAAAATTACATTCTTTGTGATCCACCTGCAAAACCGTTTGTAACTGCTAAAGCCAAGTCTGTTGAATCCTCATCTGGAAGTTGTGAAAGCGTGAACATGCTTTACACGTTGATTGGATCTGATAAAATATACTCAGACAATGATTTTCCAATCAAGAATGTCAATCAATCTTTGATTGATAAAGTTCTCGAAGATTCTACCAGTAAGTTTTTATGAAAGTCAAGCCTAGGAGTTGTAGTAACTCAGTGTGCTCCTATCCTAAAATCCAAAGTTAGAAAGAAAGATGGGAATCAAAAATTGCAACAACAAAACAATCAACGAAAGCAAGGTCACGTTCACCAAGGAAAGGGAAAAGGCAAACAAAGCTAAAACAAGAAGACGATTCAGAAGGTGAACTTCGTGAAATCCAGAGGGACTGATAAAATTGAAACTTTCGAAAACAAATCCAACACGGATTTTGTTAAACAAAGTAAAATTTTGAAAAGAAACAGTCAAAACAACTACACACAACACACAAACGGTTGTTATGTAGGACCAAGTAACTTAAGATCACGAAGTTCATCATCAAGCTCTTACAGTTATGATACTCTGAGGTTTGTTCAGAGGAGATCATGCTTTGAATGCGGTGAGTATGGGTACATTGTCAGAAATTGTCCATATCTCACGAAAGGAAAGGCAAAGGTTGATGCCCCCCCATGGTAACAATTACCATAAAAGATCTGTTTCACCAATACAGGACCCTCGTCTTGTTAAACAACAAGAAGTGAAACAGATAAAGAAACAACGGAAAAATTTTGAAAAGGTTTTAAAACTGGAGGTTGTCTAAACAAAATTTGTTGAATCAAATGTTAAACATGAAAAACAAAAACAGATTTGGAAACCAAAATCGGAAATTGTTTCAGGGGGGGCTACATCAATTCTGAATCATCGGGAAATGGATGTCACAATTATCGATGATGACGGACGACCCAAGTCTGTGAAGGCTTGGGTCTCCCTCTCCAACTAATCTCTGAATGAGTGTGCAGGATGTTCCAGGAGGAACTATTGATAGTCTTAGGATTGTTCATAGTGGAGAGTCCATGCACAAGATCGGCGACAAAAGGCTCCGAAACATTGTTACATCTAGGAGAATATTGTTGCCATTGATGGAGAGGAAAAAGGAATGAAGTTGAAAAATTCAACCAGATGAAAAATATGCCAAAATTTGGTTGTTATGGTTTTTGATCGGGTCAACATGAAAGATTCCAATGAAATGTACGCGCCTGCAGCACATCTGAAGCTTTTTGAAGATTCATGGATTTTTCTTCCACTAGAAGTTCAAAGTCCACAAGATGAACGTGTAGGGTACTTTTCTCTATGGTGTGATTGAAGAAAATGTGTTTGTTGATCAAACCAACCGGGTGTGCGGATGCCTTGGCGTGGATTGAACAACCGCACACTACTTCTGAAAGAGAAAGACAAAGACCTTCGCTGGTGTAATGTGGAAGACCAGCCGGACCCAGAGGTCTATGATCTTATTGTTGTGAAGAGATTTCTCAGTAGCTACAAAATTGACTTTGGGAGAGCACTCAGATTTCTTGCAATGCACGAAGCTGTTGCAGGATACGGTTTTAAATTTCATATCTCTCCTATACTTGTCGATATTTAAGCTGCTTTATGAATTATTATCATCTCGTACAGCACTCTTTGGCCAGACACGTTGATCTCGAATATCACCTCACACGTGATTGTTTTTAATATGAAACTTGTCAATGTTGTCATGGTCCACACGGATTACCGACATGCCAACTGATTTTTCCAAAATTTGATAAATCAATTCTGATTAAAATTAATTTTGGTAAACGGCATTAAGGTCAAGCAAGAGTAGTCCACATCGGAAAATCGTTTTTGTAAATGTCTTTGGGTTTTTAAAATTATTGTAAGTTTGTTGATTTTAGGGGGAGTAAATCCAAATTTGAAAATTCAAAAACATCGAAAAATTTCGAAACTCAAAAACAATAGAAAAACAAAAATGAGTTTCTTGGCGAGCAAAACAGAAAATGATAGTACATCAGTGGTCTGTTGAAACCTTTTTAAACTGAAAAGAAAAATGAAAAATGTTAAGCAGCTCTATATAAGATGTATCGGTAGGCTCACAATCATTTTAAAGTGTGCAGGGTGATATAAATCTTAAATCGACTGAAGACCAGGTGGGAACCACTCATTGGCATATGGTCTTAGTACCGAAATTTCGCTTGAGAGATTGTCGAGGTTCTGAGATATGTGGTCTTTATGCTGTTTATCATCTGGGTATCATGGTTGTTTCTTTTACCAAAACAAACAGAGACGAAGTCTAGATCTTCCATGATATCATACATACGTGTACATACTGCATACGACCTCAATAAGTGATCAACAATCACATGTCCACAAAAACAAGTGATAATATATCACATTTATCCGGGAGTCAAGTTCGTCTCTTTGCTGTACGAAAGTACTGACCTGTTCACGGACTTGCTCCTGTGCCCCTCATGCATCTGAAAATCAAGTTCCTTATCAATAAGTGATTCTATCACATAGAGCTTGTTTTCAAACAAAATAAGTGAGTTTCTCACATTTTCATATACGGTCAAACAGATGATAAATGGTATACTCACCAGTAAGATGAACTCTCGTGCATACCTTGATACGGGAATGTGTCGTGATGTGGATGAACACCGGTCGGTAAGTATAAATCATACACTAATCGTATCCCCTCGCCGTGATTACATTTGATAAGTTGAGCTTATGTGGATAACAATACCGATAATCGTTATAGGATGTTTATCTAAATATTAACAAAACGAACAACAAGAGCGTTTTGGCATGACCGTACACTGATATGATTCTCTTACCCTCGAAACTCGCAAAAAGAATGTTTGTATATATTTACTTTTCTTACTTTCTACAACTCTGTATATATTTATTTACTGCTTTCAGTCTTTAAGTTTGAAATATTCAAAATTCCAAAAAGATTTTAGGTGTGTTTTAATTTTAACTTTTTTAAAAGTTAAAAAGATTTTATTTCTGCTTTAGTTTTGATTAACCGATGTTGGAACTCAAGTCTTCGTTGCCTGAAATCTGAACGAAAACCAAAACGACTTAATCTTCATAAATGGTCAGAGTTTGCAAGTTTTGAAAGTTAATAATCAAAATTGAAAAATCTGTTAACTTTTCAAACTAAATTGTCGGACGGTAGTTGATAAGAATTGGTCTCATATGTGTCATTTGTTTATGTTAACTATATTCCAAGCAGTTGTTCTCATTCCGTGTCACACCCCGGCCGCGTATAACGTGCAACCGCGGCGGAAACGCCGGGGAGTGTTGTGGACAAAATTAATTGTTTCATAACCATGGCATACAAAGTTGTATTTTATTTATAAACAAGAGTGTTATATTGTCTTAAACAGGAAAAACAAAGAGTTTATAACATAATTAACTAAGTCTATCTTCAGTTTTAGTCTCTAAGGCACAGGTCCGCCCTAGTGTCATGATCATCATCCTATGGAACAGCTCCTGAAAACACATGTGAAAGTAAGTACGTCAGCATAAAAATGCCTGTGAGATACATAGGTTTTGTGAAAATGGGATTCATGACTTGAGTTTAGAGAAATGTTTAATAACAGTCAGTCATGAACCTTGTAATTTGTCTTGCTTTGTAAACCATTTGAAAAACGATAATATCAGATGATATGTATAGATAAGTGTAAGGTTAAACGAGTAACCAAGTAAAATGAGTTGAATAAGATAAGTTGTTTGTAAAAAAATAATGTCTTGTGAAGAGTATGTTATTTGTGTAAAATGTAATGTGTCTAAACTGAAATGACTTGGATAATGCTACGATATGTAATATTATGCAAGCATTTATATATAGGAAGTACCAGCGGCGTATCCACCATGTTTCTATCATATTACATACGCCACGTTACACCAACCATTTACCCAAACCAACCACCATGTAAATTGTTCATGTATAAACCAAATGTCAAGTGTTATTGTGTAAACCATGTCGAAATGTCTATGTTCAATGTAAACCACCAAGTATGTATATCAATGTCAAAATGTTTATGTTTAATGTAGATCATGTAATGTGTACCCAAAATATATCTTGTATGGTAAGTGAGATGTATCAACTAAACCATATGTAAAATGCACAAAACAAGGTGTTGAAGTAAAACATGGTTTAAATTAACGTTATGTTTTGTGGAACAATGCATGCTCTACTGATATAAACATTTATGCGGTATTGTGAAATATGCATACATCCAAGCCTTGAGACTGTGGCGATAAACCTTTAAACAAATTAAAGGTTTATCTAAGTTATGTATATCGAATTCGGTCATTCCTTCCAATCCAAACAAAACCCAGGATTTCAGGAACGGGAGTTGTCAATTCCTATGGTACCACTACCTACTAACGAACGGCGTAGCTAATGTTAATGAATGTATTGTTCCATGTTTAAACAAACCAAATGTCATAACAAAATGAAGGCATGTGATGTAAGCAATTGTACTAAGTATGCACACAATGGGCATAAATAGCATGAAATGTAATGTGAACCAATGTACTAAGTACGCACACAATGGGCATACATAGCATGAAACGTGATGTGAAACAATGTACTAAGTACGCACACAATGGGCATACGTAGCATGAAATGTAATGTAAACAATGTACTAAGTACGCACACAATGGGCATACGTAGCATGAAATGTAATGTAAACATGTACTATAATGTACTAACGAACATAGCAGGTATATGATGTGAAAACAGGGAAAGCATGAAAGTAACAAGTAGGCACATGTGTTTCACCCCAAAACAGTTTGTAAAACAGTAGAAAATGGGGTTCTATGTACTCACCTGAGATTGCTTTGAGTTCCTTATGTAATAATCACACAAGGCTAGAGATCACGGGATATCAAACGGCACCTAATAGGTAGCTATATTAATATACCGGACCAAAATCGGAAGGATCGGATAGTATGCGGGTTCGTAAACCAAACGAGTATGGAGACTCGTGAAATATGGTTTAACAAAGCCTACATACTAAAAATGAAACCTATCCTAAGTGCTTGCGACCCATTACGACCCGTTTAGGTAGCTTATGCTACCTTAACGCGTCGTTCGCGTAGAACGCGTTTGGAACGCCTAACATCGTGACCACAAGGCATAACCTCGAAAGGTTATAGCTATGGTCACCTAATGTGTTTGGTCGGATCCTAATGATCGACCAAATGGGTCGGGTTCGAAAGTATAAGCGATGGTTTAGATCGCTTACCTTACGACCCTATATAAGCACTAAACTAAAAAGTGACGAGCTAAGCATGTTAGAACATGCTTAACTAAGTTTAGAAAACAGGTTTGGCATCAAAACAAACGGCTTTAATGCTCACGAGTAGTTTGGTTACAAAATACGCAAGAATGCGCATTTTGGCCGAAACTACGACTCATCACTGAGCCTAGATAACGTGGTAATCAGTAGGTATAGTCACTACGGACTATAACCATCGTGATCACGCTCACGTTATGAAGTTCCATGAACTTCGTGTTGACCATAGGCTGGTCACACAGAAAGTCAAACAAAACTTTGACTTTCGGACTAGAAAAGCGAATAAAAGAACGAAAGAACACTTACGGAGGGTCCCCGAATGCTAATCTAGATCAAAGAGCTCAGGTATGAAGCAATGGCATCAACTTAGAGTATTTTGATCAGATTTTTGTGGGTTTTTGCAAGAATGGGGGGGTATTTATAGGAAAAGTAGAGCCGTTAGGATCGTTTCTCGAATAACGTGCCACGATCTCGCCCGTACACTTGTCGAATTGTTGTGGTACATCTGATCTTGCCCCTTATTGGCTGGAAGAGACAAGGGCAAGATTGGCCCTTCACTTCATGAAGAGGCAACAGCATTAAATGCTGAATCCGCTGTTCTGGGGAAGCCTTACGCACCGTATGGGTGATGGCTTACGGTCCGTAAGCCCTTAGTTTGGCAGATTTACAGTTTTGGTCCCTGCAGCCCCAAAACTTGATGTTTGATGCATTTTTGACACGTTTAAGCCCCGTTAACCCTATTTCAAAGCTCTAAAATGAAGTTAAAGTATAGGGAACTTAAAATGTGCTCAAAAATATCTCGGATGTCGGTTCGTTTGGCCGTACGGTCGCGATGTTCGGTTAATTACGATGGAATGCGCATAAGCGCGAAAGACGATCCAAATTGCGCGACGAATGGATTTTTCTCATGCCATACACTAAGGCATAATATAAGGATGCTTACATAAATTTTTGGATGTTCGGATGTATTCAGAACGTAAGTTATGCGCGAAAGTGCAAACTTGTGCACTTTTTGACACTTTTAGTCCCTGAATGATCCAAAAGTTTATTTTAGCATACCAAACTCCTCAAAGCCTATTTCTAAGCTATGTAAATGATATTTATGGTATGTTTAACTTATGGACATGTTCCGGAATGTTTGTTACAGTTCAAATTGGCATACTTTCGCAGTTTGTCAAGTTTAGTCCCTGTAAGCGAATTAACTAGTTTTTGCCATACCAAAGCCTTCAAAACTTATTTCTAAATTATGTAAAGGTTATTTAAGGTATGTTGAGTATATGTTGATGTTCCGGAGTATTTGTCGCATTAAACTGAGTACGTTTACGCACCAGTTTGCGTATAATTCTCCAGAAAGCGATGTAGAGTTTGAAATTGAACAAAAGTCAAAACACGAAAAATGTAAAACACAAACAAACAAACATTGGGATCAAATAACATTGTTTTATTGATAATTGAACTGTTCATAATGATATCGAGCACAAATGTTACAGTCTCCCCTACTTGTGGAAATTTCGTCCCGAAATTTATTTAGAGGAAACTTGTGGAAAAAGATGCGGATATTTTGCCTTTATTTGATCTTCACATTCCCAAGTAAACTCGGGTCCACGTTTAGATTCCCAGCGAACCTTGACCAAAGGAATGCGCTTGCGTTTAAGCCACTTGACTTCACGTTCCATGATTTCCACCGGTTTCTCAACAAATTTCAGTGTTTTATCAACACGAATCTCGTCAAGCGGTATGTGGAGGTTCTCATCAGCTAAACACCTCTTGAGATTGGACACGTGAAAGGTTGGATGAACATTTCCAAGTTCAGGAGGTAACTCAAGTCTGTAGGCTACCTTACCGATTCTTTCGACGATCTTGAATGGTCCAACGTATCTAGGTGCAAGTTTTCCTTTCTTTCTGAATCTGATCACACCTTTCCAAGGTGAGACCTTAAGTAATACACGATCACCGACTTGAAAATCCAAGGGCTTGCGTTTTAGGTCCGCGTAATTCTTTTGACGGCTTCTAGCTGTCTGAAGGTTATCACGAACTTTCTTAACCTTATCTGTTGTCTGTAAAATGAGGGAAGGTCCAGTAAGCTGAGCCTCGCCGATCTCATTCCAGCAGACTGGTGAACGACATTTTCGACCATAGAGAGCCTCGAAAGGAGCCATGTTGATGCTGGAGTGATAACTGTTGTTGTAGGAGAATTCAATCAATGGAAGATGTGAATCCCAACTACCACCAAAATCGATCACACAAGCTCTAAGCATACCCTCCAGTGTCTGGATTGTTCTTTCAGATTGACCATCCGTTTGCGGATGATACGCTGTGCTCAGATTAAGTTGGGACCCCATAGCAGATTGCATGGTTCTCCAAAAATGAGAAGTGAAACGAGCATCTCTGTCAGAAATGATGTTCAAGGGAACACCATGTCGAGCTACAATTTCATCCACGTAGATTTGAGCAAGTTTGTCAGCCGAAAAATCCTCACGGATTGGCAAGAAATGCGCTGATTTGGTAAGACGATCAACAACTACCCAGATGGCATCGTGACCTTTATTTGTGCGCGGAAGTTTAGTAATGAGATCCTGTGTAATGTTTTCCCATTTCCAAACTGGGATCTCTGGTTGCTCCAATAATCCGGAAGGACTCTGATGTTCAGCCTTAACCTTAAGACAAGTAAGGCATTTGGATACGTATAAGGCAATGTCTTTCTTCATACCAGGCCACCAATACTGAATACGAAGATCCTTATACATTTTATCTGAGCCAGGATGAATAGAATAACGAGACTTATGGGCTTCATTGTAACACCCTTAATATTTAGACGGAATTTAACTAAGTATTTATATTAAATAAATACTAATCAGAGTTTACAAAATCTTTCGTGTTTAAAGACCAAACCTACTTTGGTTGTAGTACCCAAAACAAACATAAGTTAATGCATAACAAGTTTAAAGATAATCCTTACTAGTCAACTAACAATTAGTTTGAAGGATTCAAAAACACGATTAACAAAACATTTACAACATGATTAAAGTCAAGACAAGATTTAGTTTAGTGCGGAAGCTTCAAAATACGTGTTCGGTTCTTTACAATGTACTTGATCATCATCCGAGAGGTCCTCATCCATACCTAGGGTCAAACACTAAAAACATTAGATTGACATTAATATGTTACATATAAACGAATTTCGACATCGAAAATTTACAAATAAAATACAAATTTTCTGGGTTCCATCGTAACTTACGGTGACTACCGTAAGTTACGGTAGACCTTAAGTGTCTCTGGTTCTGCCGTAACACAGGAGCGACTCACCGTAATATTTTGATCTCCACCGTTAATTACGGTGTGTACCGTAATTTACGGTGGACACTGGGAATTTACCATTCAACTATTTTGTGGATTTCTCTCAAATCCGAATACCGTTTTAGGCCATTTCTTTTCATGTATGTCTGTAAATTCTTTACGGACATGTTCTTTTCAACTATCGTACCAACAATCGACTCACCGATCATACGGCTAAAGTTTCTATAATACCAATTATTCAACCAATTCTAACTATAAATGTTTATTTCCAATTTCTTATTCCAACCCTTTAGGTGCTGTTACCCAAGTTCCCGGGCTTGTACATCTTGGTGTGTTTACGTTATTCATAGTTTCATGTTTCCTTGGAACTGAAAGCTCGTTTTTTCTCGGAATTCATCATTCCGTTTCAAACGAATCATTTTATTTATCTTTAGTGTTTGACCCGATATCACGGGTTCATAACTTAAATTAACATAACCAATTCATTGGTGTGGTACCATCCATTACCTAGCGAGGCATGAAACTTTCAAGTCTCTACCCACTTGATTCCTTTACAAGCCTTATTTTGACCCGTTTGGCTATCTAGTGAAGACCATCACTTTATTGACAAGCCAAACCTGATTTCAATTCTTTATTTTGACCCGTTTGATGGTCTAGTGAACTTCGCCACTTTAACGACACATCAAACGCATCCATTCCACTACGACATCATTTATACACTAAAACCAAACATCTTTACATAATGTAACGAGACTAAAGTCACGCACTTGCATAATTCATCAACGTTGGTTTCTAGCCATAATTACCCATTCTCGGGCTTGTTAATCTTAGCGTATCACTACCATTCCATGGTTTACGCTTTTGACCCCATTTAACTAGTGATGTTTAAGTCATTTCAAACACTAATAATTCGACCATTATTTAACCCATTTGGTTTGTCGAGTGAGTTACATCACTTCATTGACGTTCCAACACGGCTATTTTAAACAATATCGTCAACAACATATTTATTTAACTATTTTGACCCGTTTGGTTGTCGAGTGAGTTACATCACTTCATTGACATACCAAACGTAATCATTTTCACTATATCATTATTAAACATATCTAAGACTAGGTTTATCTACGTAAGTGTAACGAGACGACAAGTCACGTACCTTTAAAGCACCCTCTTCAAACGCGTATCTCCGCCGGCTTGTCCACTTGATGATCCGGATTCCTTACCTAAAGAGTTCAATTCGACCTGTTTAGAACTCTTTTCTTAGCATATATCGCATAATTTGCCGAAACTTACAATTATGCGTTTTAACTCAAATTTCAGTTTCTAAGCATTCTTTGAGGCATTTTTACAAACACCTTAAGGGCATAATTTCTCAAAGCTTATGATCATGTTCATGGCTTGTTATTTAGCCAATATTAGCATCTACTAAGCATGTTCATATCAATTTTCACATTATCAATATCTGAATTCACTTCCTAGAATTCGAATTATACTAGAAAAACAATCAAATTCTAGTGTTTTACATGCTCCTACAAAACCCACCTATCACCTTCAATGGTGATTATGGTATTCAATAGAATTAAGCAAAATTCCAACAAGTAATTAACTAGGGTTTGTCCCTAGTCACTATTTCTTTCAAAACAACTAACATGCAACATCAATTCTTGAATTTCATGAATTCACTCAAAAATTTGGGTGAAGATTTTGCATTGAAATTACATACCTTATGATCCCTTTTTAGAGGAGATCACAATTTCGTGCTTGGAAATCGATTTGGAACTGAATTTGGTCTTCAATTTGAGCAATATACATGAAGTAGGGTTTGATGGGGGTTTCTTGGTCGCCCCCTGTGTTTTGTACGAACGAGACACACACTCAAAGTGTGTGTTTGGTATTTTTTTTTGTTTTAGTAATTCAAGTTTCAAACTTGACAACTTTGGCCCCCCATCAATTATTAAGTTAGATTTTTCCATGTTATCAACCAAGTTTCTTGTTATAACTAGACTTATGACTAACTAGGTTATTTATTCCTAGCTAGTTTATATTTGTTTATTTTATACTTTATAATTTCAATATAAAGTATTATATTTTCGGGATGTTACAAGTCCACCCCCCTTAAAAGGGTTTCGTCCCCGAAACCTTCTTTACGTAGTCCTTTGGTTTGGACCTAACCGTCTTAGTTTCGTTTTTCTTCTTTTTTTTTTCAAGGCATTCCCTCTTGTCCGGCATAAGGTTTTTATTCGTATTTACATGTTTGTCTTTTAGGCATATGTCCTTTTGGACCGTAACCTTTTATCATCATTTCCTATCCTTGTCGCCTATTTGATCGGGTTGTCTTTAGACCATCCAGTCACTGAGTCCGTCAGCATACTTACTTCACGCAAACCTTACATTGACAAGTGCTCTACATAGGTCACAACATCATTTTGACTATAACTTGCTCTATCGCCTTGACCAATTGGTCACCATTTTACCCCACACCTCGTTATTTGGGTATACTATAATGCCGTCGTCGGCATTTTGCGTGTTTATATTTTCACATCTAATAACTCGTATTATAACGTGGCTGTATTTTGTATCCCTTTTGTGTCCGTGATCACATCACGTCATGTTTAGGTTTATGTCAGCTTTTCATTATTATGAATCTTCCTTTGAATACATCTTCTTACACCTATCGGCGTTAATACTTATATCCTTTAGTATTAACCCTTTTTCTAATTTCTCTCTCTCGATATTTATAGGTGTTAGAACATCGTTTCTTTACTAAAACTGAATTTTAGTTTAATGCTCTTCCCTTTAACCATGTCGTTTAATCATATCAGAAATTGACAACAAGAATTATTCTTCTCCGTTATCATTTTACGCGGGAACTCATGACTGGTTCCCATGCTATACATTATCGACATGCAGGTTCCTTTACCTAGCTTCGTAGGCTATTTTATTAGGTCTTCACTTTTTTTTTAGGGTGAGACCCTATAGTTTGTTCCGTTGTATTTGTGACCCGAAGGTCATTTTGGTCCCGTAGACCTTTACATTGTTTATAACCTGAAGGTTATGGTGATCCCATGGATCATCTTCTTTTCATATCTTTATTTAACGATATAAGTGTACATATGGCGTTAAGGCACCCCCCTTTTTATGTTTAGAATAAATAATTTTTTGCTTTCAAAAATTTATTTAACCTTGACCGTAGTCTAAAGCTATACTCATTTTCTTTCGGATTATCTTTCCGACTCTAGGACTTCTTATGTCACCTTCGCATTGGTTTATTTTACTCATACCGTTATTTGGTTTATGGCCCTATTTTCTTTCAACCCATTACTGGGTTCGTTATCTTAATGTTTTTAACACCCCGATTTTATTGGTTTGCGTTTTCCTTTCCATATTCTTTTACGACCTATCACATCGGTTCAGTAATATTTCGCACTTTCATTATTCGGGTTGCGCTTACTTGGAATATCAAGTATTATACTTTATTCGGCCCGTCCAATATTAAAATAGTTGGACATAACTATCGAAATTTCTGTTTTGCGAAATTTCATCGTCTCTTAGTTATAGCTCTTAATCCGAGTCTTTTGACTTTTAATCTGGGTCACCGTCTCTTGGTTTACGCATATATCTGTAGTCCTACCCATCTATCGGTTATTTTACCGAAGTCATTATTAGAGTCATCATTCTGACATGCATTAAAATTTCGTTTTGATTTATTCGGTGGTATTAGCGTAACCTGTCGCCTTTATTTCACCGATTCCTTAATTCTTCCATTTATTTTGTTTGACTTGTTCTGATGGACTTTATTACTTATAATAGTCAAACTTTCATCCTTGTGCCTTAGCATTCTTGTTTGTTAGTTTATAATTTTAATTACCTTGATTCTTATCCCTTCCCTTAGGCTTATTACCTTAATGTAATATGCTCCCATTATCCGGCTTCCGTTTACCTTTATTATCAAGCATTTTGCTTACTTGATTCCGAACACCACCTTTCTGTTGTTAGCGACCCTTAGGTCTATTTCTTTTGCTAATGTTCCGAAGGCCCATTTCTCAAGTCTTATTTGGTAAAACCACTGTCATGGTTATACGGCTTTTGGGGTTTACCCCTTCTTATTCTAACACTTTTATAAAGTTTATTTTACTAGGATTTTATATAATCACATCCATTACTGCGATCACTGTTCTTCCTCACGAGGGTTCGATTAATAATGTATTACTTGGATGGTTACCCCTACCCAAGTTTCTAAATTTGCATTTATTGATACTTTATTATTCATAGTAGTGAATAATACGTATCATTCATTTAACTTCTTTTTCGCGGATATTCTCGGTCCGAGTCTTAATTTTTTATCTTTAACCTTAATCCTATTGCAATAATAACAAAATTAATTCATTTAATTTTATTATTGTTTATCATTGCATGAAATTTATCCACATCATTGGTTGATGTAAATGACGCTCCTACGCGTTTTATTTAGTTCAGCCAAGTCTATAACCTTGTCTTCGCCATTTATTATTATTGCAATTTCCGGGTTCGAGGGTAATTACACTCCTTCCCAACACAAGGTTTATTCTCTTCATTAATTTCCCGGGTTCGAGTGTACACGCACTCCTTCCCATTGCAATATCTATCGAGATTACTTTTACCTCGATGCTCAACATACAGTTTCAGCACCTCTTATAAACAATAGAACTTTTATTATTATCATCTATTTCTCTCTCTCTCTCTCTCTCTCTATATATATATATATATATATATATATATATATATATATTAGCCTTGGTAATTTCGTTAACACTAATGTAGGATGTTAAATAAATCGGTATAAAACAAACGATTTACTCTCACTCGCAATAATTAAAAATTCATACTGAAACTTAATCTACAAGAGTATACCTGAAACGACATCCGGTTCAGCTTTAGCCTCCGTGGCTGTTATATAAAACAACTTTGTCCTTGATTTCTGGGCATCAGACCTTGTGTCCGCTGTGTCCTTGGTTCTGAGCCTCTCTGGACAATTAGACTTTTTATGTCTTGGCTTACCACATGTGCCCTTGTGAATTTTTCCACAAACTCTGCACTGATGTAACACACTTTTTGTAGCCCCCTTCTTGGGAGCTTTATTATACTTGGACTTCTTTACGGATCTTGGATTCATATCCAACACCCTCCTTTCTTCTATTTCTTGTAGTATGCTGTCTTTCAATTCAGCCATCATATCGTTCACCACCGGCACGATTGTGGTTTGTAATCTATCAATATACTGTGATAGACTATTTTCTAGAGCTTTTCCGACCGTCTCGGAAATCTTAGCTTTCATTTGTTCAGTCAATTGAGATGTCGAATCATCTCCAGTTACTCCAGACATTTCTTTAACTGAAACATCCATCACGATTTATCAATAATTATTTCATTCATTTCCATCTTATTATACGGAAATTTATATTATTCTCACTTAGTCATAAATAATGTGTTATTCTTTTTTTTTTGGTTTGGTCAAGTATATATCTTGCCTTACCTTTCTTACTTAGTGCATTTCCCGGGTTCGAGCGTATTTATACACTCCCCCCCATCTTTACGCCATCTTGAAACTGAAATGTTTACACTAATTGTTAAACATTTCATCTATGACATATGCGTCATTCATTTTGATCTAGCCAAGTTCACCACTTGCTTAAATCATTTATGTTTAATGCACTGTTCCGGGTTTGAGTGTGTAAACACGCACTTCCCGTGCATATCAAATCAAATTTCCTTTTTCTAGTATTCTAGTAAGTCTACTAAAGCAATTAATTCTTATCGGACGATCGATCAAGCTTGAACCGAACACTTTGTTGACAACCTTAAGCTCTGATTACCAACTTGTAACACCCTTAATATTTAGACGGAATTTAACTAAGTATTTATATTAAATAAATACTAATCAGAGTTTACAAAATCTTTCGTGTTTAAAGACCAAACCTACTTGTTGTAGTACCCAAAACAAACATAAGTTAATGCATAACAAGTTTAAAGATAATCCTTACTAGTCAACTAACAACTAGTTTGAAGGATTCAAAAACACGATTAACAAAACATTTACAACATGATTAAAGTCAAGACAAGATTTAGTTTAGTGCGGAAGCTTCAAAATACGTGTTCGGTTCTTTACAATGTACTTGATCATCATCCGAGAGGTCCTCATCCATACCTAGGGTCAAACACTAAAAACATTAGTTTGACATTAATATGTTACATATAAACGAATTTCGACATCGAAAATTTACAAATAAAATACAAATTTTCTGGGTTCCACCGTAACTTACGGTGACTACCGTAAGTTACGGTAGACCTTAAGTGTCTCTGGTTCTGCCGTAACACAGGAGCGACTCACCGTAATATTTTGATCTCCACCGTATTACGGTGTGTACCGTAATTTACGGTGGACACTGGGAATTTACCATTCAACTATTTTGTGGATTTCTCTCAAATCCGAATACTGTTTTAGGCCATTTCTTTTCATGTATGTCTGTAAATTCTTTACGGACATGTTCTTTTCAACTATCGTACCAACAATCGACTCACCGATCATACGGCTAAAAGTTTCTATACTACCAATTATTCAACCCATTCTAACTATAAATGTTTATTTCCAATTTCTTATTCCAACCCTTTAGGCGCTGTTACCCAAGTTCCCGGGCTTGTACATCTTGGTGTGTTTACGTTATTCATAGTTTCATGTTTCCTTGGAACTGAAAGCTCGTTTTTCTCGGAATTCATCATTCCGTTTCAAACGACACATTTTATTTATCTTTAGTGTTTGACCCGATATCACGGGTTCATAACTTAAATTAACATAACCAATTCATTGGTGTGGTACCATCCATTACCTAGCGAGGCATGAAACTTTCAAGTCTCTACCCACTTGATTCCTTTACAAGCCTCATTTTGACCCGTTTGGCTATCTAGTGAAGACCATCACTTTATTGACAAGCCAAACCTGATTTCAATTCTTTATTTTGACCCGTTTGATGGTCTAGTGAACTTCGCCACTTTAACGACACATCAAACGCATCCATTCCACTACGACATCATTTATACACTAAAACCAAACATCTTTACATAATGTAACGAGACTAAAGTCACGCACTTGCATAATTCATCAACGTTGGTTTCTAGCCATAATTACCCATTCTCGGGCTTGTTAATCTTAGCGTATCACTACCATTCCATGGTTTACGCTTTTGACCCCATTTAACTAGTGATGTTTAAGTCATTTCAAACACTAATAATTCGACCATTATTTAACCCGTTTGGTTTGTCGAGTGAGTTACATCACTTCATTGACGTTCCAACACGGCTATTTTAAACAATATCGTCAACAACATATTTATTTAACTATTTTGACCCGTTTGGTTGTCGAGTGAGTTACATCACTTCATTGACATACCAAACGTAATCATTTTCACTATATCATTATTAAACATATCTAAGACTAGGTTTATCTACGTAAGTGTAACGAGACGACAAGTCACGTACCTTTAAAGCACCCTCTTCAAACGCGTATCTCCGCCGGCTTGTCCACTTGACGATCCGGATTCCTTACCTAAAGAGTTCAATTCGACCTGTTTAGAACTCTTTTCTTAGCATATATCGCATAATTTGCCGAAACTTACAATTATGCGTTTTAACTCAAATTTCAGTTTCTAAGCATTCTTTGAGGCATTTTTACAAACACCTTAAGGGCATAATTTCTCAAAGCTTATGATCATGTTCATGGCTTGTTATTTAGCCAATATTAGCATCTACTAAGCATGTTCATATCAATTTTCACATTATCAATATCTGAATTCACTTCCTAGAATTCGAATTATACTAGAAAAACAATCAAATTCTAGTGTTTTACATGCTCCTACAAAACCCACATATCACCTTCAATGGTGATTATGGTATTCAATAGAATTAAGCAAAATTCCAACAAGTAATTAACTAGGGTTTGTCCCTAGTCACTATTTCTTTCAAAACAACTAACATGCAACATCAATTCTTGAATTTCATGAATTCACTCAAAAATTTGGGTGAAGATTTTGCATTGAAATTACATACCTTATGATCCCTTTTTAGAGGAGATCACAATTTCGTGCTTGGAAATCGATTTGGAACTGAATTTGGTCTTCAATTTGAGCAATTTACATGAAGTAGGGTTTGGTGGGGGTTTCTTGGTCGCCCCCTGTGTTTTGTACGAACCAGACACACACTCAAAGTGTGTGTTTGGTATTTTTTTTTTGTTTTAGTAATTCAAGTTTCAAACTTGACAACTTTGGCCCCCCATCAATTATTAAGTTAGATTTTTCCATGTTATCAACCAAGTTTCTTATTATAACTAGACTTATGACTAACTAGGTTATTTATTCCTAGCTAGTTTATATTTGTTTATTTTATACTTTATAATTTCAATATAAAGTATTATATTTTCGGGATGTTACATTCATCCATCAGCAAGGTACGAAGATCATCTTGGCTTGGGACCCATAAACGGTCCATGAAGTAATACGATCCATTGTCCTTCAGTTCTAGAGCAAGAGTTATGTGATAAGGAAATTCCTTATCCATCAAACCTTGCGAAACACAAGATTGTTGAGCCTGAGAAATACGGGCTTGGATATCGATTTGAGCTTGGATAACAGATTGGACACGAACACAATGAAGCTTAGTACGTTCCTTGCGACTCAAAGCATCGGCCACGACATTCGCCTTACCAGGGTGGTAGCGAATTTCGCAGTTATAGTCGTTTAGGAGTTCAGCCCAACGTCGCTGTCTCATGTTGAGTTCCTTCTGATTGAAGATATGCTGGAGACTTTTGTGGTCTGTGAAAACCACACATTTTGTACCGTACAAATAGTGTCTCCAGATTTTAAGAGCGAAAACAACTGCACCCAACTCAAGATCATGAGTGGTGTAGTTCTTCTCATGTATCTTCAACTGCCTTGATGCGTATGCTATGACTTTGTTTCTTTGCATCAGGACGCAGCCAAGACCTAATTTAGATGCGTCGCAATAAACGACGAAATCATCATTGCCCTCAGGCAATGTTAGGACAGGCGCGTCGCAAAGTTTTTGTTTCAAAGTCAGAAACGCTTCCTCTTGTTTGACTCCCCAATCAAATGGCTTGTTCTTCTGAGTTAGAGCAGTTAGAGGAACTGCAATCTTTGAGAAGTTCTCAATGAAGCGGCGGTAATAACCCGCTAGACCAAGAAAAGAACGAACTTCAGTAGGAGTAGTAGGCGTATCCCAATCCTTGATCGCACTGATCTTGGAGGGATCCACATGAATACCTTGTTTGTTGACAATGTGTCCTAAGAATTGAACTTCTTTAAGCCAGAATTCACACTTGGAGAATTTGGCGAAAAGTTGCTCTTTCTTCAGGAGTTCCAATGTAAGACGAAGATGTTGTTCATGATCAGCTCGCGTCTTAGAATATATCAAAATGTCATCGATGAAAACGATGATGAACTTATCCAAATAAGGTTTGCAGACCCTATTCATCAAGTCCATGAAAACAGCAGGAGCATTAGTCAAACCGAATGGCATGACTGTGAACTCATAATGTCCATAACGAGTGCGGAACGCTGTCTTGGGAATGTCTTCTTCATGCACACGAAGCTGATGATATCCAGATCAAAGATCAATCTTTGAAAAATAAGAAGCGCCTTGCAATTGATCGAAGAGATCATCAATGCGAGGTAGGGGATATCGATTCTTGATGGTGAGCTTGTTAAGCTCACGATAATCGATACACATCCTGAAAGATCCATCCTTCTTCTTTACAAAGAGAACGGGAGCACCCCAAGGTAAAAAGCTAGGACGGATAAAACCTTTGTCAGAGAGCTCCTGAAGCTGCTTAGATAACTCTTGCATCTCAGACGGTGCAAGACGGTATGGAGCTCTGGCAATGGGATTTGCACCAGGTACGAGATCAATACGGAACTCGACTTGGCGTGCTGGGGGTAGACCAGGTAACTCTTCAGGGAAAACCTCTGAATAATCCCGAACGACAGGAATATCTAAAATAGACTTACCCTTGCCTTTATCTGCTACAACATGTGCCAAAAATGCCACATAGTGCTTTCGCAGATACTTCCGTGCTTTAAAACAAGACATGAGTTTGAGACCACCGGCAGGCTTCTCACCACGAACCTGTAGGATCTCGCCTGTCGACAACGGCACACGAACAATGTTCTCAGAACAAACTATCTCTGCGCGATGCTTAGATAACCAATCCATACCCACAATAACGTCGAAACTTCCAAGTTGCATTGGCGTGAGGTCAATAGGAAAAATATGGTTGTTAAGGTTCAACTGGCAGTTGCGGAGAACAGAATCAAGAACAATGGGTTCACCATTAGCAACCTCTACTGTCAAAGGTTTACCTAGTTTCGTTCTAGACACGCGAAGCATTGGCTCAAAAGACAATGACACAAAACTCTTGTCGGCACCCGAATCAAAAAGAACAGATGCTGGCTGATTATTAATAAAGAACGTACCGTTCACCACTTCATTGTCTGCTTGTGCCTCTTGAGCATTCATGTTGAAGACTCGCCCTCGAGCCTGAGCCTGATTCTGATTCTGGTTCTGGTTTGCTAGCCTTGGGCACCGGTTTCTGTAGTGGGTCAGATCCCCACAGTTAGTACAGAAACGTCACTGATGTTGCGGCTGATGGTGACTGTTGCATCGATTGCACAAAGGTGCACTTCCTGAATAGGGCCTCTTTGCTGGAGGCTGTGCGGCTTGGTTAGGAGCTGCCTGGTTAGCTTGGGCAGCGACAGCATAGTTTTGGGAAGCCTTACGCTTCTTTCCCCTTTTTGATGAACCAGAATCCCTTCCATTCTTGTTTTGACCTTTCTTGCTATCTTCCTTGTCAGACGACTGTTTCTTGCCCTTGTCACCCTTCCTGTGTAATTTATTCTTTCGAATCTGCGACTCAGTCAGTGTCGCTGATAACTCGATTGCTTGACGGAGTGTGGTAGGGTTGCTACCAGTAATAATGTCTTGTACCGAGTCAGGCAGGCCGTCGATGTACCTTTCGATAGCCTTGTCGAGTGGGGCAACCATAGTCGGGCAAAGTAGACTCAACTCCTCAAACCTATCAGTATATGCCCTGTGCTCACCACTATCTTGCTTCAAATCATCAAACTCTTTCCCCAATGCTCGTTGCTCATGACAAGGACAAAACTCCCTCATCATAAGAGCTCTCAGTTCAGCCCATGTCTGTGCTAGAGCAACTTCTGCACCACGGTCTCTCATTACCCCATTCCACCATGTAAGAGCCCTCTTCTGAAACACGCTCGAAGAAAACTCGACCTTGCGATTATCCGGACACTGCACGTGGCGAAAAGTATTCTCGATGCTCTCGAACCATTGAAGAAGCCCAGTTGCTCCCTCAGAACCACTAAACTTGAGTGGTTTAGCCGAGTTAAAGTTCTTGAAATTGCATGTACCATTGTTGTTGTTGTTGGCTTGGTTCCATTGAGCAAAGAGATTTGGGAATTGAGCAGCCATCTGCTGCGCAATAATTTCTGCCAGCTCGGCAGTTGCTATCTGGTGTTCGTGCCGAGGAGGCATTCTAAAAGAGGAAAACATGAAAGGAAACGAGTGAGATGATTGGATGAAGAGAATGAGATGAAACAGAATCAACAAAAGCAAAGATGGTGGTTACGCATCGCAAAGCAAACAAGCGACACGAAATGTCTAGTCAAAGTACGTGGGTCAAAAATAATGTATCGCGAAGACATGTTCGCCTATAAGTGAACACTCACCCCAAGAGTTCCCAGGTAAGAGTGACTGGTCCGATTATGTGGATTTGTACGAACACTCTAGCCTTAGACAGAAAACTCAGGGTACAGGCATTCACCCTTCCAGTTCGCACGTGTTCACACTATTAAAACCCGAAAACCTTGACGAGACTTTTGAAAATTCAAAGGGGTTCAAAACCATATAACGTTGTGGTTATCACCTAAGCATGTTTTAAAATCTAAACACAAGATAACTTGTGTTAGGGTCCTAGAAAGTTATAGTCTAGGTCAAAGCATTACTAATAACCTAATTCCCTATAACCATTGGCTCTGATACCAACTCTTCTGTCACACCCCGGCCGCGTATAACGTGCAACCGCGGCGGAAACACCGGGGAGTGTTGTGGACAGAATTAATTGTTTCATAACCATGACATACAAAGTTGTATTTTTTTATAAACAAGAGCGTTATATTGTCTTAAACAGGAAAAACAAAGAGTTTATAACATAATTAACTAAGTCTATCTTCAGTTTTAGTCTCTAAGGCACAGGTCCGCCCTAGTGTCATGATCATCATCCTATGGAACAGCTCCTGAAAACACATGTGAAAGTAGGTACGTCAGCATAAAATGCCTGTGAGATACATAGGTTTTGTGAAAATGGGATTCATGACTTGAGTTTAAAGAAATGTTTAATAACAGTCAGTCATGAACCTTGTAATTTGTCTTGCTTTGTAAACCATTTGAAAAACGATAATATCAGATGATATGTATAGATAAGTGTAAGGTTAAACGAGTAACCAAGTAAAATGAGTTGAATAAGATAAGTTGTTTGTAAAAAAATAATGTCTTGTGAAGAGTATGTTATTTGTGTAAAATGTAATGTTTCTAAACAGAAATGACTTGGATAACGCTACGATATGTAATATTATTCAAGCATTTATATATAGGAAGTACCAGCGGCGTATCCACCATGTTTGTATCATATTACATACGCCACGTTACACCAACCATTTACCCAAACCAACCACCATGTAAATTGTTCATGTATAAACCAAATGTCAAGTGTTATTGTGTAAACCATGTCGAAATGTCTATGTTCAATGGAAACCACCAAGTATGTATATCAATGTCAAAATGTTTATGTTTAATGTAGATCATGTTATGTGTACCCAAAATATATCTTGTATGGTAAGTGAGATGTATCAACTAAACCATATGTAAAATGCACAAAACAAGGTGTTGAAGTAAAACAAGGTTTAAATCAACGTTATGTTTTGTGGAACAATGCATGCTCTACTGATATAAACATTTATGCGGTATTGTGAAATATCCATACATCCAAGCCTTGAGACTGTGGCGATAAACCTTTAAACAAATTAAAGGTTTATCTAAGTTATATATATCGAATTCGGTCATTCCTTCCAATCCAAACAAACCTAGGATTTCAGGAACGGGAGTTGTCAATTCCTATGGTACCACTACCTACTAACGAATGGCGTAGCTAATGTTAATGAATGTATTGTTCCATGTTTAAACAAACCAAATGTCATAACAAAATGAAGGCATGTGATGTAAGCAATTGTACTAAGTATGCACACAATGGGCATAAATAGCATGAAATGTAATGTGAACCAATGTACTAAGTACGCACACAATGGGCATACATAGCATGAAATGTGATGTAAAGCAATGTACTAAGTACGCACACAATGGGCATACATAGCATGAAATGTAATGTAAACAATGTACTGAGTACGCACACAATGGGCATACATAGCATGAAATGTAATGTGAAACAATGTACTAAGTACGCACACAATGGGCATACGTAGCATGAAATGTAATGTAAACAATGTACTAAGTACGCACACAATGGGCATACGTAGCATGAAATGTAATGTAAACATGTACTATAATGTACTAACGAACATAGCAGGTATATGATGTGAAAACAGGGAAAGCATGAAAGTAACAAGTAGGCACATGTGTTTCACCCCAAAACAGTTTGTAAAATAGTAGAAAATGGGGTTCTATGTACTCACCTGAGATTGCTTTGAATTCCTTGTGTAATAATCACACAATGCTAGAGATCACGGGATATCAAACGGCACCTAATAGGTAGCTATATTAATATACCGAACCAAAATCGGAAGGATCGGATAGTATGCGGGTTCGTAAACCAAACGAGTATGGAGACTCGTGAAATATGGTTTAACAAAGCCTACATACTAAAAATGAAACCTATCCTAAGTGCTTGCGACCCATTATGACCCGTTTAGGTAGCTTATGCTACCTTAACGCGTCGTTCGCGTAGAACGCGTTTGGAACGCCTAACATCGTGACCACAAGGCATAACCTCGGAAGGTTATAGCTATGGTCACCTAATGTGTTTGGTCAGATCCTAATGATCGACCAAATGGGTCGGGTTCGAAAGTATAAGCGATGGTTTAGATCGCTTACCTTACGACCTATATAAGCACTAAACTAAAAAGTGACGAGCTAAGCATGTTAGAACATGCTTAACTAAGTTTAGAAAATAGGTTTGGCATCAAAACAAACGGCTTTAATGCTCACGAGTAGTTTGGTTACAAAATACGCAAGAATGCGCATTTTGGCCGAAACTACGACTCGTCACTGAGCCTAGATAACGTGGTAATCAGTACGTATAGTCACTACGGACTATAACCATCGTGATCACGCTCACGTTATGAAGTTCCATGAACTTCATGTTGACCATAGGCTGGTCACACAGAAAGTCAAACAAAACTTTGACTTTCGGACTAGAAAAGCGAATAAAAGAATGAAAGAACACTTACGGAGGGTCCCCGAATGCTAATCTAGATCAAAGAGCTCAGGTATGAAGCAATGGCATCAACTTAGAGCATTTTGATCAGATTTTTGTGGGTTTTTGCAAGATTGGGGGGTATTTATAGGAAAAGTAGAGCCGTTAGGATCGTTTCTCGAATAACGTGCCACGATCTCGCCCGTACACTTGTCGAATTGTTGTGGTACATCTGATCTTGCCCCTTATTGGCTGGAAGAGACAAGGGCAAGATTGGTCCTTCACTTCATGAAGAGGCAACAGCATTAAATGCTGAATCTGCTGTTCTGGGGAAGCCTTATGGACCGTATGGGTGATGGCTTACGGTCCGTAAGCCCTTAGTTTGGCAGATTTACAGTTTTGGTCCCTACAGCCGCAAAACTTGATGTTTGATGCATTTTTGACACGTTTAAGCCCCGTTAACCCCATTTCAAAGCTCTAAAATGAAGTTAAAGTATAGTGAACTTAAAATGTGCTCAAAAATATCTCGGATGTCGGTTCGTTTGGCCGTACGGTCGCGATGTTCGGTTAATTACGACGGAATGAACAGAAGCGCGAAAGACGATCCAAATTGCGCGACGAATGGATTTTTCTCATGCCATACACTAAGGCATAATATAAGGATGCTTACATAAATTTTTGGATGTCCGGATGTATTCAGAACGTAAGTTATGCGCGAAAGTGCAAACTTGTGCACTTTTTGACACTTTTAGTCCCTGAATGATCCAAAAGTTTATTTTAGCATACCAAACCCCTCAAATCCTATTTCTAAGCTATGTAAAGGATATTTATGGTATGTTTAACTTATGGACATGTTCCGGAATGTTTGTTACAGTTCAAATTGGCATACTTTTGCAGTTTGTCAAGTTTAGTCCCTGTAAGCGAATTAACTAGTTTTTGCCATACCAAAGCCTTCAAAACTTATTTCTAAGTTATGTAAAGGTTATTTAAGGTATGTTGAGTATATGTTGATGTTCCAGAGTATTTTTCGCATTAAACTGAGTACGTTTACGCACCAGTTTGCGTATAATTCTCAAGAAAGCGATGTAGAGTTTGAAATTGAACAAAAGTCAAAACACGAAAAATGTAAAACACAACCAAAAAAACATTGGGATCAAATAACATTGTTTTATTGATAATTGAACTGTTCATAATGATATCGAGCACAAATGTTACAGTCTCCCCTACTTGTGGAAATTTCGTCCCGAAATTTATTTAGAGGAAACTTGTGGAAAAAGATGCAGATATTTTGCCTTTATTTGATCTTCACATTCCCAAGTAAACTCGGGTCCACGTTTAGATTCCCATCGAACCTTGACCAAAGGAATGCGCTTGCATTTAAGCCACTTGACTTCACGTTCCATGATTTCCACCGGTTTATCAACAAATTTCAGTGTTTTATCAACACGAATCTCGTCAAGCAGTATGTGGAGGTTCTCATCAGCTAAACACCTCTTGAGATTGGACACGTGAATGGTTGGATGAACATTTCCAAGTTCAGGAGGTAACTCAAGTCTGTAGGCTACCTTACCGATTCTTTCGACGATCTTGAATGGTCCAACGTATCTAGGAGATGGAGAACGAGATTACGAACCTCGCGAGCAGCATCCAAGGGGGAGTTTGTTGATACATATTATGTGGATACGGCTCGGCTCAGTTCGACTCGACTAAGAAGTGAAGGCCGTAGTCAAGATAGCCTCCTATCTTGACTCGGTATGCGATTTTGCTTTGTATTGTTCGATGTACATGTAACTGCGTGTGTGCAGTATACATGTTAGAATAAGTTTAATGTGTTTTCTGTTTGTTTGAAGTCCAATCCATGATGAAAGCCCAAGTCAAAGCCCAACCATGATGAAAACCCCTTGGCCCAACATCATGTGACGAAAACACCTTGTGGTGAAAACCCTTTTGGTGAAAACCCCATAAGTGACGAAATCAGGGTGATTTCGTCATGATGATGGGATTTCGTCACCTTGATTTCGTGGGCCTCTTGTTTTCGTCATGGCTTCACTATATATACACTCACAACAGACAGAAACACTTAGATGCAAGTCTGAATAGATTTGAGAGCGAACACACTGTAACACACACACACACAAACTGAGAGTTTACAGAGACCAATTGTAAACACCGCATTGTAACCGTTTCATATCATTAATACATTGAGTGTTAATCGTTGAATCTTGTGTCTTACGTGTTCGTAACTTGGTTTAACTTACCCGTTTGGATTCCGCACTCTCGGGTTTGTCGGAAAACAGGGAATAGAGGTTACTCGATCCTCCGGGTGGACCTACAGGTCTCCTATTCTGGAAGGAAGGTTTATAATAACCTATTAGATTCCTAACGGGTCTTTAACTAAGCCTAAACTTAGACCGGTTAGTTTTAAAGAAAGATACGGTTTAAAACGCATGATGAAGCGAAAACCGGAATAGAATGTGATTTAGATCCAACAAGTTTGAAGACTTGTATAATATGGGTAAACTAAACACATTCTGGATTTTGAGACAAAAATGATAAGGTTTGACCCGTTTCGGTCAATTTATGCAAACTAGTCACATAAACCGAACCGAACGCGAAATATGCGTAACGGGTAACCATAAGAGTTATATACTGGTTTCCTAAGTTAATATGCCTTATATATGTTGTGATATCAGTAAGATATCTTCTATTATGCCCAAAACAAATTTAAACTCAAACTATGCCTCGTAGGGGCATTTTGGTCATTTTAAAGGTTATAAAAGAGTTTAAATATCAACTCAGTTACAGGTCTGATATAATCAGTAAAAATACTTAATTTAATAAGTTATAACAGTATGGTATTACCTATATGTGAAATTTATCATTTATAACCAAACTTTGCACCTTAGGGGCATTTTGGTAATTTCACATAGGCTTAAAAGGTCAAAATTGGAAATCTGAGTTTAAAACTTTTGCTTACTGTTAAAATATAAAAATTTACTGAAAATATCAGTAGGCATCAAATCTTATCTGTTTAAAATAGTTTTAATACATATTATGCGTTAAAAACGCTTAAAAATGCGGTTTTAAGCGATTTCTGGCTTTTTAAAGGTAAGCTGATATTTTTATCATTCCAGAAAGCTTAAAAATATTTTATTTATCATATAAAATTTGTAGCAAAAGGTTTGGGGTCAAAATGTTTTGTAAAACTCAATTTATAGGCTAAAAGGGCAAAACCGACAATTAACGAATCAAGCTTAGAACTCTATGTTATGCTCAGCCTAAAAATAAATAAAAATCTTCAAAAATCCCAAAATATTATATTACATCAGTGGGTAAAAAGTTTGGTATAAAAAATTGGGTTTAGATAGGCTATAAGCTAATTATGTCGTTTAATTAATAAAAAGCTTTTCATTTACGCTAATGAGCATAACTCCTATTCTAGACCTCAAACTGATGTCAAATTTTAGGAATAAGTCTATAAATCAGTAATGAAGGTTTCTACTCTTTTACTTTTTTCAAAATTCATGTTTTAAGGTGAAAAGGGCATAATAGTCAACATTTAAGCATTTAACGGAAACATGCATATGAATGGGATAACTAATGAACCAAGTTGTATAATCACAGAGGGTTATACTAACATGAAACCTGGTCCTAATAAGGCTCTAAGGCATTTCTAAACTATGCTCTAACGGGTCAGAACTGAAAGTCAAAGTAAAAGTCCACTTATGCGACTTTCGGTTCCAAACCGAGCTTAAACTGAAAATTGTCGGGTTGAACATGTTTTGACATGTTCTTACATTAATTACCAAGTTATATTAATGATAAAACAGGTTGCATGGCTTCTACATTGCTAATTATGCATTAATTTGAAAATAAGCTTTCTGTTGACATTTTAAGATTAACTTTGACCCGACAATTGACCTACTTAGAGTGGGAATCAGAGAGTTCCCTTTTAAGGGTTTATTACCCACATAATTACCAACTCATAGGTACTTTCAATTCGAGATTTGACTGGACAAATTATGATTAATCTCGAAGTCAAACCTTAATTACGACGGTTTGACTTTAAGCTAATTAACTAAGCAAAACTGAATTAAGGAAAGTTAAGGACACTTACAAAGGTCCTAAGCACGATTAGGGACTTAAGGGAACTTGAGGGAAGACCAGAGAAGCTCCAGAGATGAGTTTGAAATGAGTTGCAAATGAATGACAAAATGTTGCAACTTTGTTCTTCTTATATAGTGAATTTAAATCCTTAGGATGATGCCAAATGACTCTACCATTGACATGAGATCTTCCCAGGTGTCCCTATAATGCCAAAAACCAGTTGCAAGGCCCCTGATTTTCGAAAACCACTCTTATAAGGCGGTGTAACTGGTTATACAGGCATCTGTCCAAAATTTTGCCCAGTTATAGGTCTTACGGACCGTAAGCCTCAGGCTTTGAGGTCCGTAACCGCTTTTCAGGAACCATCGCCCAGCTCCGCCCCCTTACGGACCGTAAGAGGTCACCTTTGCGGTCCATAAGCCTTCATCAGAAGACAAAAATTTGTAAACTTTAAGGTTTTGACCATGCAACTTTCCTAATCCGAATCTTGGGTCCTTTGCAATAGTATGGGGCCACATGATCAGTTCTGAAAGGGCATGCATGCCTAGCCATGCACTTATGTTGCCTTGGATTCTTGTGTTGAATGCTTTTAAAGGGACTTGTCGCAAGAACCATAAAATTAAATTCTTATACCAATTTAGATTATCAAATTAACCGGATTTGAATATGTTGAATGTTTATGGAATATATTAAGGTTTGGGATTTGTAAATAGGCCGCTCAGAGGTATTTATTAACATGTCGACACTTTTAAATCCTACCATACATCCTTTAACTTGATCCGGGTTCATGACACGTTTATCTTACATGACACGTTTATCTTACATGACACGTGTCTTTATTTTATTGGGTATGATTTTACGAGGTGTTACAGTTTCCATGTAACTTTTTATTAGATATTTTTTTTTGGGTTTATATGGGAGGTGGTGGACACTCATAGGGCCCCGGTGCGGGTTTGCGAGTCCAAACAGGTCGGGGGTGGTCCACTTCGTATGGTTCGCGAGACATGGGTGGCGAGTAGATGAAGGCGTTCAGGTTTCAGCGCGAGAAACGTGAAATGCGGGACCATTATGAAGCTTCGCAACCGGTGAATTCTAACTCCCCTTTTTAAGTATTTATTTTGGGGCTAGCATATATGCATAATGATGTGTTTCATGTATATTTTTATTCGGGCTTTCTTGCTAAATTAATTAGCGAGTTTTGAAGTAAAAATGTTTAATAAATATTTCCTCATAGCTGGGTAGATTTCTTAGTATATGAGTTGATAGAGTTCTGGTAGCCTTACATAGGCGTGTCAAGAGGGTATGGTGATGCTACGGTTGTAGTATAAGTGGTATTATATTTTCAAGTTACGAGGTTAATCTATAGTCTAGTATGACAACGATGTTTTATACATTGTGTGTGTCGGTGTGTTTTTTTTTTTGTGTGATATAGCATCCTAGAGGTGCTTGATGCGGGGTATTTTTTGATGATGTCGTTACCTTCGGGGTAGCGGCGGGTCAACGAGTTGGGACCATCAATCCAGGTGGTGGTGTCGACGTATCCCTATTGTCGTTACCTTCGGGGTGGCAGCGGGTCAATGAGTTGGGACCGTCGATCCAAGTGGTGGTGTCGACGTATCCCTATTGTCGTTACCTTCGGGGTGGCGACGGGTTTTGGAGCTGGAGTGGCGACGGGTGGTTACCTTCGGGGTGACACCGAGGTTGTCACATGGCTCGATTACGTCTTAGTGATGTGGCCATATTCTGTGTTAGATTCCCACCTTATGTGTTTTATGTGTTCGCGTTAGATGAATCGGTGGGTATGTTGTGTAGCTGTGATATGGTGTTAAATAGTGTGGTTGTGATTTGTACTGTGGATTGTCCTAGTACGATTTTGATGAGACGAGTACAGAGGAGTGGTTGTAGGTGGCAAACCTAGTGTTAATGGGTTTTAAAAGTGGTGTTTCTATTTGATAAATATTGTGTTTTGGAAATAAACTAACATGATTTGATGTATCGTTTATGTTTAAATCAAACAGCTGACTTTTGCATGTATGTTAGTGTGCTCGCAGGTATGTATTTCGGGTCGGTAGCACTCTTGGCAAGCGGATGGCATAACTCGTGACTCGAAAGGCAGGCATTCATGATATTTTAATTTAATGGTTTTTTTTTTTTAATTTTTAAAGCAACCGGTACTGTTTTTAGTCTAATTTCCGCTGCGACTCTTTGAGATAATTATATATATTTTTAAGCAGTACCCTGTGATGTGACCCAACTGTAGGGTCACCGTTCTCTCCTGATCCGTACCTATATATATATATATATATATATATATATATATATATATATATATAGGGGATCGCTAAAATGAGAACCACCCCGAGTTGTAAGAACCGTGAGAACTACAGGGCGAGGTGGACCAAAATTTTTTTCATAAACGTAGTTGCGTGTATTATAAACACATTTGTTAAAAAAAATTCAAAAAAAAAATGTCGTGTGTGTAATTTTGAGCACTACAAGTTTGTGTTTACGGGTACCGTAAATCTAACCGGAAAATTTACGGGTACCGTAAACACAAACTTGTGGTGCTCAAAACTACACACACGACATTTTTTTTTTTGAATTTTTTTTACAAATGTGTTTATAATACACGCATCTACGTTTATGAAAAAAAAATTTGGTCCACCTCGCCCCGGATCAAAAAGTTCTCACGGTTCTTACAACTCGGGGTGGTTCTTATTTTAGCGCAATTCTATATATATATATATATATATATATATATATATATATATATATATATATATATATATATATATATATATATATATATATATATATATATATATATAGGGATCCGCTAGAATGAGAACCACCTCGAGTTGTAAGAACCGCGAGAACTACACCCCACGGAGCGCCGTTCGCCATGATTTTTTTTACAAGTAGATGTGTATATTAAAAACACAGCCGTAAAAAATCATGGCGAACGGCGCCCCGTGGGGTGTAGTTTTTTACACCACAAGTTTGATGAAAAAAAAAAGAAAAAAGAAAAAAAATTAAAAAACACCAAACTTGTGGTGTAAAAAACTACACCCCACGGAGCGCCGTTCGCCATGATTTTTTACGGCTGTGTTTATAATACACACATCTACTTGTAAAAAAAAAAATCATGGCGAACGGCGCTCCGTGGGGTGTAGTTCTCGCGGTTCTTACACCTCGGGGTGGTTCTCATTCTAGCAGCCCCCTATATATATATATATATATATATATATATATATATATAATTACAAATAATTATTCGAGCAAAACCAAACCAAGCGGAACGAACATTTGCTTCTGCTTAGCTTGTTTACAAACCAAGTCAAGTAGAGCAGCTTATTTACAACCGAGGATCAAAATGAACGAGCATTTTCTAAGCAATTTTCAACGAGTGGCTAGCAGTTTGGACGGCACTACCCGGGACACAAAGAATTTTGCAAGCATGTACCCACTACCTACTCGGGTTCACCATCGTCGGTCCGATGGGTAGGGGTTTGGGTTTGTATATCTCGAAGAGAGAGAAGAAAAGTTACCGTTGGGATACGCATATTTTTGGGAATTATAGATTTCTTTTGAGGTATTGGGTGTGGATCTTGTTGGGATTTATGGATTTATGGGATTTGGGGATAAAACTGACGTGGTGAAGAAGAAAAAGAAAATTTCTTTTAATTTTATGTTTTTATTGGTGGTGGGATATTTTTTTGGGTGTGATATTATGTTTTTTAGGGGTAATAGTTAATATATTTTATTTATTTATTTAGATAAATTTTTTATATAATTTAAATTAAAGTGGTTAATTTAATTTTTTTTAAAGAAGAGGGTAGTATATTTGATTTCTTGTTTTATTTATTTTAAGTTAAAATGAAATATTTATATTTGTAATAAAAAAAAGAAAGAGAGTAACTCTCTTTAAGTGGCACCATTAAACAGGGTAAGAGAAGTTAGTGAATGGTTTAAATGATGTGACATAAGAAGATTGTTAAAACTTAAGGTAGAGGGGTTAAGTGCACCCTTCCCCTTAAGGTATATATCATCACAAATATTGGTCAATACGGAGGTGTATAGCTCTTTTCACTTTTGAGTTTATGTCATATCGGCTTCTATATGCCTCGTATATGTCTATACGGGGCATATAGCCTTGTCCCGTATAGACTTCGTATTGGTTTATATGATTCGTGTAGAATTTTTTTTATTTAAATATTACATCTACATCGTATATGGCGCCATATAGCCCAGCCTCGTATAGGCCTTGTTTTATACGGGACATAACGAAGTTTTTTCTTTTTTCTTTTACAAACATTTTTATATAATATTTATTGCTTTGTAAATTTTTATATAAAGTTATGTAATTTTAAAAAACAAAATACATAACTAGTAATTTTACCCCGCGCGTTGCGGCGGAAGTTTGATTATCAGTGTAGTACAGACACTCGCTATAGCAACCGAAAGCGATTACATAAAATCATTGGAAAAGGAGGATCGAAACGTCCACATATGTATAAAAACACTAACAAATGAAATACTAAAAGAAAAAAATATCAGTTCTAGTTATATCGATAGTAAAAACATTATTGTTTTGGTTGGATTGGCTTTGGTTCATCACGTTAGGGAGAAAAAAAACTCTAAAAGGCGAAATACTTAACTGTATAAAAGTAAAATTGAAGTGACTAAACATGTATATCAACAAAGTTAAAGTAGATGGACTAAACATGTATATAAGCAAAGTTAACTAATGGAGAATAAAATTTATTAAGTGGATGGACTAAATATGTATATTAGGAAAGCTAAAGTAGAAGGACTAAACAAGTAAATTAGGAAAGTTAATGGCTACATGTGACAACTCGTATTTCAAAACCTATCTTTGTACTTAGTGTAACATGTTTTGAATGCTACGTGATTATGTGATGCATATATTTAATGGAATGTTTGTTATTTTAGTGATTATGTGTGTAATGTATGTATATAAATAACTCGGATCGCACAACATAACCCGATCGCACAAGCCCATATTGGGCCGAACATCTCATCCTTGTTACACTTTCCACTCGGCCCACTATGATTGAACCCAAAACCAATGGGCAGCCCATGATGGGTTCGGCCACCAACCTATTTAAACCAACACAAAACCTTGTTGAGGGTTTTGTTTCTCATTGTTGCAAAATCACACATAACACACACCAAACCCTATTCGTTCTCTCTCCCCTTTGAAGAATCGGTGGCAGTCCCTCCTTCATTCGGAGCTTTTGCATTGGCTAAACCAACACTTTCTACCTTTCGGTTAGTGTCTTAATATTGTGAAATTATTATAAACCTTGTTACTACATGATACTTGATATTGTGATTGATATAATCATGAATGATGTGTGTGCTATAATAATCTTGCATGATGATCTAGGGTTCCTGTTAACATGATTGATTATGATGTTGAATGGTAGGATCTAGTGTTCTTGATAATCGGCTCACATGTATGTTGAAATTGATCAATATAAGATTGATGATTTTATGATGTTACTGCTAATCTAGAACCAAATATAAGACTTATCGGCTGTTATGATTATATTCAGGAAGTGTTGATGATGAATTGTTTTAGAGTTCATAGGGATTGATTGCTAAAAACCTATGATTGATCGATTATTGCTTGGTTTGGAAACTGTTAATGTTGATTGATCGAATAATTGTAAAGCAAGAAACTGTTCAAATTGTTGTAACTGATTCGCATGATTTTAGGGAGTTAGATATCAAATCACACAAGTCACACGAAACATGATTCGCACAAGCTTGAACCACACGAAACCTGTTTCGTGTAAGGGACTAATCGCACAAGATAGGGTACAACTGTTAATGCTCTATGTTCAGCCTAGGATTGCATGATTGCACAAGATCTGTGGATCGCACAAGACAGTGCCGATCGCACAAGTCTTGGGCCACACACACTGTTTTGGACTTATTAGGTTATTGGGCCTTAAAGTCCAATACCCAGTCGCACAACCCAACTGAATCGCACAAGTCCATCCGGACCGCACAAGATTAACGTTTGTTATTATTTGGGTCGTGTATGTATGATTGGGCTTTCTATTTGTTTGGGCCGGGTGTTAATTGGATCGCACAACATGCTGTGGATCGCACAACATGTTGGGCCGAGTAATGGTTTGGGTTTCAACTACCCAATCGCACAAGATGCTATTGGGCTTACGCCGCTACTTCGGCCCAATACATTCTGATCGCACAAGTTTGGGCTTTATGTGTTTAACTGAATTGTTTATCATGTTCAATATGCATGCCATGATCATTTCGTATTCTTGACTTGTTAGTTCTGTGTAAACTTATGTGCGTTACTTGAACCTAGACCTGACTTGTATGGTAACCATGTTAGGACGTGGTTGACCCCTAGCAGCTCGATTAACCTTTCGTTTACCTGCCGAGCTAACCTAAGGTGAGTTCACACACTTTCTCCAAAGCATGGTAATTCCCGGTGGGTTGGGAATGGGTTAAGGAACATGGATTCCTCGTCCTTCTTGGGTAGGACAGTACGGGTTAAGGAATGTAATTCCTCGTCCTCTTGGACAGTTTAAAGTTCACTAGACCAAAACTCTATCACGAAGTCCCTCCTTTTATATCGACTTAATCGCCAGGCCAATGGCGAGCGGGTCATTAGTTAGATAGCGCTATTTAGGTCTGACAAGCCTCACACCGTGCCGCAGAGGACGGGCGTGAACTAATGGATCTGGGCACGTCAATGATGATAGACATTGACGCTAAGGGCACATAAACATGACTAACGTCAGTGGTCGATATGGTAACGAGTCTAGTAATGTAAACACGGGGTAGCCCCCACGGCTGGATTGCCAGAGTAAATGGAATAAAACAAATCATGTTTTCAACTATGGGGTAACCCCCACAGCAAGGATGCCAGTTAAAGGAAAACTCCATTTTTGGAATAACTTAACGAACACCCAACTGTGAACTCGCTCAACTTTGTTGTTGACTCGTTACTACATGCTTTGCAGGTCATTAGGTACTTAGCTGGAGCTTGCATGGGGAAGAGTCGTTGTGGGACATGGATAGTTGTGTGCCATGTTAAACATTTGAAACGTTTAAACTTATGTTTTGGTTTTAAACATTATGCTTCCGCTTGCAACTTAAACTATGTTTTGTTTGGACACCAATTGTATTGTGTTGAATGTTATAAATTACTTACATGCTTGTTCAATATGATTGGTGGCTTGATCCTGGTCAGTCACGCCTCCAAACGGTGATACTCCGCATGTGGATTTTGGGGGTGTGACACTACATGCATAAAATTCTTGTGGGTAACCACAAGACGACACTTAGCTATGTCGGATTGGCCCATTGACATAGCCTTTTAAGTGTATATATATATATGTGTGTGTGTGTGTTTAGTATAGTATAGTATATGTGTAGTACGTGTCATGTATTGGCCTATAGGTGTAGTATAGCATAGTAAAGTATCGTACCATATAGTGTAGTAAGGTCCCAATGTTATAGTATACCATACTACAGAATTATACACCTATACACCTACACTATACTTTATACAATACGATATGTTACCATACGATATGTTCCTATACAATACGATAAGATATTATACGATATGATACGATACGATACGACACGACACGACACGTGATGTGATCATTAAGATCTTGATCTGCAAGTCCATGATATTAACACGAGCGTTCGTTCATCAAAATGAACTGAGTCAGGATAGTGAAGTTATTTGCTCCAACCCTTGGTCTATTGATGTTGTTCCTAATCGCATCAGTAGAGGGATGTACATGCTCCGAAATGGTTCGTTCCGCTGCCTTCCTAAAGTTAAGTCTAACGCACTAAAAGTGCTAACGATAAACGAAACAAAACAGAAAACAAAGAAAATAGAGAACTCAAATAAACTAAACTAACAAACCAATCTAAGTAGCTAGACTACTACTATAAGGCTAGATATTAAATAGTGATGCGTCCTCGACAACGGTGCCAAAAACTTGACGCACTTAAAAGTAACAGTAAAGTCGCACACAAACACATACTAGTTTTAAGGAAAAACACTGGTACTATCTATACATATTCTAGGCAAACGTACCTATCGGAATATAGTATAGCTAAGGTTACCCAAGTATCAATGCAAGGAAACGAAATCTATTAACCTAACCTCTTTTATAATATTTAACCTATGTAAATTTTATGATTAAAAAACAGTAAACCAAAACTACTAATGTAAGTTTATGAAATCGGATATAAGAAAGATAACTGGTTAGGATCAGAATCCTCTTAATACTTTCGCAAAGCCTTTTGATTATGGATTTTATGAAAAACTCATCATAGTAAACACTAGTAATGAGGGTGTAGTGTTGGAAAGCCATTACCCCATCAGGATGACCACATGTCCTCGAATAACCAAGTTGTAGACACATCTAACTATCCGATTCTAAGTAAGTAAATAATTCACCATTCCTTTGTGATTTAGAGCTTCTTATATTGTTCTAGCAACAAAAATTAATGAACCGAATGATTTAGTATTTATGCTACTTGTTGATGTATTTTTGTGTGGATGTGATTCGGTTCAGTTTGGTTCTGTTCAAAACCGACGTCGACGACATCCCTCCGTTGTACGACTCGGTGAACAAGCTACGCATGCGACGACACAAGAACGACTTAGTTGAGTATTGATGACATCATGATGATGTCATCATGGCATCATCAAATTGTATATCTAAAGCATGCATGTGATGTTGTTTTGATATATCGATGTTGATATATATCTAGTTATATATTAATGCATGCATGTTAACATGATATATCGATATAATGTGTGTTTTGATAGAACTTCAATTGGTGTGTATATCGATACACTATATCGATAGACTTTAGATGTATCGATGGTATGCTATATATTTGGATGTATATCGATACGTTTCGATTGTTTAGGGTTGTGTCGATGTAAGGCACTGCTGGTTTAAGTATAAATACCGGCAGTTGTCACTATGTTTGATAGAGAGCTTGCAAGAGCTAGAGAGAGTGTAGAGAGAGTTCCGGTGAGTGCTTTGTATTTGTCGAATATTGTATCGAAAATATGTCGAATCGAATACACGGAACCGTTAATCATTGAATCTTTATTGTGTTATACATTTTCTAGCTCAGTTTGTGTCGTAGCTTAGATTCCGTACTCGCTACGGCATCCGAAATAAGAAATCATCGTAGTCCGACGATCCATGTCGGGACCTACAAGTGGCATCAGAGCGTAAGGCTCGATTTCTTGTTAAAAACCGAGTTCGTTGTGAGGTTTTTGAGCGATATTCGAAGCTTTATTGAACAAAAACTCGAAACCCAGTTTTTCGGATACAAACACGGATTGAAACTCTATAAAAACAATGTTATCGGTTGATGATCTTGATTAAAACTTGTTTAAAAGGGTTGGAGATTATCAAAGGTACAAGTTCTTTTGAATTTTGAAGTGAAAGAAACAAAACCTCCATTTTTTCTGACGAACAAGGTCACCGAAATAGTCACCAGAAAAGTACGTTTTGATCGCTGAAACTTCATTGGGTGACACTTAGTGGAGACCTTGTACTTTTTATCGTCTGCGATTCTGTACAATTCATTATACATATCGATACACCAATATAGCGATACACCCTTGTATCGATACAAGACATTCTATTTCGATACCAGTCTATATCGATACACATCATACAACCAAGTGGGCCTATAAATTTATATCAATACACACCATACATACACCAGTTATATCGATTGACTTATACATAAGTGGGCCTATAAATTTAAAGGTGGATCATTATTCTAGTTCAGCTCACCTTTGTTAGATAGATTGTTGCCTACTTTTCGTTGGGAATTACTGAAAACATTAAGCTCATCACAGTCCCAATCAACGATAGTATCATCACTATCAGTTAACCCACCAATCCAATTTGTTCAACATAAATTAAGTGAGCCCACTATAAGTGCTACTATAATTTCAAAAACCCTCGTTTGGGCCATTATCCACACAACATTGAACAATTACTCTTAACAAGCCCAATCGTTCATATTGGGAGCCCACTATCACTTATCTATTAATTGGCCCACCCATTTTATCTATTCACAATTGACATAGTTGTGTTTTTAACGACAGTATTGATAAGGCCCAACAATAATTTGACTTTAGTAAATTGCTAAACCCATACAATTTTTGTTTGGGCCTAGAATTCCTAAGTCAAATTCATTTGGGCCCGGCATTCATTAGTGGATTTCGTTTGAAAGTTTGACAAAGCCCGGTTCGTTTGAATTTTACTAGATTCGGTTTAATCTAGTGGGCCGTAAACCAAAAGTTTATCAGAAATTTGGGCGTTGACACTTTTTGAACTTAGGCAATTTTTCACGTGTCTTTAATCTTTGATAAAATGGCAACCAACCCGTGGGATTGGTCAAAGGACGCAAACCCTCCACAACAAAGCCATTCTTCGACATGGGATCAGAAGTGTTTAGGACTTCCATTCTCGGATAATCCTCCTCCACAAAATCCAGAGATGTATTTTGGAAAATGTGGTGCATCAGTAGTACACCACAAAGTAAACATAAAATGGTAACTAATCTGTATGGTTGGATTCCAGATTCAAATGCGGACAATAATTATACGCAAAAGGGTTTAGTACCATCTTGGTTTAAGTCTCCTATACCGTCAAATAACCTTCAACCGCCAAAAATCAATCATTGGGCTACACCTTCTATCGGTTGTGATAAGACTGTAACATTCAAACAAGAACTGCGTACTGTGTAGAAATTGTCAAGAATGTCAATGATGGTGAATCTTCGGGAAATGATGATAGTTTTGGATATGGCGGGAGTTCAGATGAAGAGTGTTCAAGTTCAAGCGCGGATGGATCAGAAGGTCCATCGAGGGAGATTGTTGATTCTAAGGCAGATGGATTAATTTCTGAGGATGAATCCAGTCAAATAAGTGTCAAGTGTGTTAAGTGCAATAAATGTTCTGAGTTAGGTGTTAAATTGTCTGATCTGGAAAGTAAATATGACTTGACATTTATCAACAATCAAAATCTAATCGTGGATCTCTCAAAATGCACAGAGGCCAATATAGTTCTTAAAAATCATGAAAATGAATGTAAACCATAATTGAAACATTAAAGAAAGATCTTTTCGAGCTAAAGAAAACTGTTTCAAGAAGACAAACTACGATTAACAATTACATCAACATGCTCGAGGAAACAAAAAGAGAATTGCCCCGTGCTAAGAGTGAAAATGAGGCGATCCAGCTTAAGTTAGATAGCTATTCAAACTCTCGTTATGTGCTGGATCACATCATTGACATACAGAAAAAGAAAAAGGATGTCACGTGCATTGCGTATAAAAAGTGTCGTCCACATGTTAGACACAAGGAGGATATGCCTCAGTTCGAGCCTTCAATCCCATTAGACTTTGAGGAATTCGTAGCTGGGCTCAGATTCAAAAAAGAAATATTCTCCGATTGGGCTCAATCAGTTGATGCAAAAGATTTAACCACCGAACTGAATCAAGATCCTCCAATGATTGTTGAGGATGCTAAAACCTCTGATGATGAATCTGAGGATGACAAACTGGTACAGTCTGATGCAGTGACAATAGAAGAGAATATACCTCTTGAGAATCATATTCTGTGTGATCCTCCAGCAAAAGCTGTTAAGACTGTTCTGGTAGAGTCCACTTCTGTGCAAAACTCTAATAGCGCGAACTTGCTTTATACGTTGATCGATTCTGAAAAAGTTTACTCAAACAAAGATTTTCCCATTAAAAATGTCCCAAGAGTTGTAGTAACTCAGAGTGCTCCTATCCCAAAAACCGAATTTCAGAAACAATATAGAAATCAAAAACTTCCAGATCAACAAAGCAGCATTATGCTAATCAAAGAAAGAGAAAGGGCAAAAGAGCTCAGAACAAGAAGAAGTTTCAAAAGATAAACTTCATGAAGTCTCGGGGGACTGATAAAATTGAAACATCCGAAAGCAAATCCAACACGGATTTTGTTAAACAAGTTCAGATTTTGAAAAAAAAACAGTTAGAATAACTACACACAACACACAAACTGTTGTGATGAAGGACCAAGTACCTCAAGATCACGAAGTTCATCGTCAAGCTATCACTATCATGATACTCCAAGGTTTGTTGAGCGGAGATCATGCTTTGAATGCAGTGAGTATGGACATGTTGTCAAGAACTGTCCATATCTCACTAAGGGAAAAGCAAAAGTTGATGCCCCGGTGGTAACAGTTACCATACGAGATCTGTTTCACGAAAACAAGACACTCGTCTTGTTAAACAACGAGAAATGAAACAGAGAAAGAAAAAAGGAAAAGTAGATGAAAATGTTTTGAAACCGGAAGTTATCCAAACACAGTCTATTACACCAGATGTTAAAAATGAAAAACAGAAACACATTTGGAAACCAAAACCAGTAATTGTTTCAGGGGGAGCTCAATCAATTCCGAATCATCGAGAAATCAAAGTCACAATTCTTGATGATGCCAGACGACCCAAGTCAACGAAGGCTTGGGTCCCTCTCCCCAACTGATTTTTAAGTGTGTGCAGGATGTTCCAGGAGGAACTATTAATAGTCGTAGGATTATTGATAGTGGAGCATCCAGGCACTTGATCTGCTAGATGAAGCTCCGACATATCATTAAATCAAGGAGGATTTCTTGCCTTTGATGTAGAAAAAGAAAAGAAGACAAAATGTCCGGTGAAGGAATGATGATGAAAAAGTTCAAAATATCGACAAGATGAGAAACGTGCCGAAAATTGATTGTTATGGTTTTGATTTGGTCAAGAGGATAGATTCCAATGAAATGTACACGCCTGCCGCACGTCTGGAGCCTTTCAAAGGTTCATGGCTTATTCTCCCACAAGAAGTTAAGACATACAAGATGAACGTGCAGCATACATTTCTCTACGGTGTGATTGAAGAAAATGTGTTTCTTAAACAAACTAACCAGGTGTGCGGATACCTTGGCGTGGATTGAACAACCGTACACTACTTCTCAAGGAGAAAGACGAAGACCTTTGCTGGTGCAAAAGTATGTGGAAGACATCATGTATGGACAGACCAATGATGATGTGTACAAGCTTTCCCACATGCTCATTTGCTTCTTACCAGCCGAACCCGGAGGTTTCTGATCTTAAATGTTGATAGTGATTTCGTTAACGGTAGCTGTAAAATCGACCTTGAAATCCACACCGGGTGAATATCCAGTTTGGGAGAGCTATCAGATACCTGGCAATGCACGAAGCAGTTGCAAGATTACGCTTTTGAATTTCTAATCTCTCCTATCTTTGTCGATATTTAAGTTGCTTTGCGAACTACTAATATATCGTACAACACTCCTTGACTAGACACATTGATCTCGAATATCACCTCACACGTGATCGCTTCAATATGAAACTCGTCAATGTGGTTTTGGTCCACACCGACTACTAATGTGCCAACTTATTTTCCAAAATCTTGATAAATCATTTTTGATTAAATTAATTTTGGTAAATGGCATCGAGGTAAAACATGAGTTAATCCACATTGGGAAATCGTGTTTGTGAATATTTTTCTTGAGAAAATCCAAAAAGATGTTTTTAAAAGTTTAAATTTACTTTTTGAATGTTAGGGGGAATAAATTCAAATCCCCAAAATTACAAAAAAAAAAAGTCAAAAAAAAAACAAGAGAAAAACAAAAATGAGTTTCCTATTTGAACTTAAAATGATAAACGCTAAGTAGCTATACTAATGATGTATTGGCAAGCTCACAATCATTTTAAAGAGTGCAGGGCGATATAAACATAACAGACTGAAAACCGTGTGGGAACCGCTCATTGGCATATGGTCGTGGTACCGAAATTTCGTTTGATAGATTGCCGAGGTTCTGAGATATGTGGTCTTTATGTTGTTTATCATCTGGGTATCATGGTTGTTTCTTTTACTGAAAACAACGGGGACATAAGTCTAGAACTTCCATGATACCAAACATACGTATATATACTATACATACCTATATATAATACATCCTGCACACGACAATCAATAAGTGATAAAAATATCACATCCGCCCCCGAATAAGTGATTCTAAATCACATTTATCATTCGAGAGTCAAGTTTGTCTCTTTATCGGTACTGTAACACCTCGAAATTTTGTGTCCAGTAATGTGTTAACACGTGTCATGAGTTTACACGTGGCATTAGATATTAAATAAAGGACTAAAGTTGACAAACCTTGAAAGTATGTAAATTCGAGGGTTATAAATATCAACAAAGGGTAAATATACTGTATAGTAACCATAAACGATGCTCGTACCTTCAAACTAATAAATCATGGATCGTACGGAAGCGAAACGCGGAAGAAAGTGAGAGATTACAAGCTGCAGGGGTTAACTGTGTCAACATGTTTAATTATACCTCTAAGTGACCCTTTGACGAACCCGAGGCTTTGTAATAGTAAAATACGCTCACTAGAATGTACTATATAAATTTCGCGAAGTTCCGTTTTAAAACGAGAAAGCTATGATCAAATTCGTATGCGAGGGGTTAAAAGCGTCAACAATGAAAGTTAAGGCTTTTCGAACAGTAATTAAATTAACCGGGGACTTGACAGTGCGGGTAAAAGGCACGAGGCCCTTAATTGTAATTAACCGAGGGCCAAATCGCAAAGTTACCCCTTCGAACCCGAAAGGTCAGGTTATTAATTACAAAGATTCGGTTAATCATTACAAAAGTTTTAAAAATCTTTGAAAACAGGCCTCAGGCGGCCCGCCTGAGTGAAACACATAAGTTAACGCGGGCCGCGAGCCTCCTGCATATACGCATTCTGACATTAAGATTCAGGCGGCCCGCGTGAGCCCAGTCTGAATCTTAATGCGGACCGCGTGACAAACACAGATGCAGAAAACATGGGCAGATGCACTAATTGAGCTTGTGAACGATCATAGAGGCAATTAATGAAGCATGGGCGCCCTCTACATGACCCCTAGCATTCAGGGCCACCTGCTGATCACCCATGCTCCATTGTAGGTTGATGTGTAATGATCTAGAGGCCATTCTTTCACTATAAAAGGCATACATTGTGCATAAGTGAAAACACACCTCAAAACTTACCTTCTAATCATTCCTGGAGCTCTCAAGCTTTCTTCTAGCATCCTAATTCGTGCACCAAGCTTCTGTAAGTATGCCAACCCTTTTATGGCTTAGTTTTTGCTTAGTTTAGCCTAAAAGTCAATCCGTCGTAATTAACGATTGACTTTGCGATAAATCACGAATAGTCCAGTGATTTTTCGAATCAAAGATAGTTATATGATGGTAATCATGTGGGCATTAAACCCCTAAAAGGGCACCCTCTGATTCCCACTCTAACTAGTTCAAATGTCGAGTCAAACGTGCTTAGAAAAAGTCAACAGAAATGTCATTTTGCGATTTCTTGCATAATCTGTAATGTAGATGATATGTAACCTGTTTGAACACTCATAAAACATGATAGTAAGTATATAAACTAGTCTAAGCTTGTTTGATCCGACCATTTATTGTTTTGACCCGGTTCGGAGCCGAAAGTCGCAAAAGTTTGACTTTTGCATTGACTTCAGTTCTGACCCGTTAAAAATTTGATTTAGATATGCCTTAGGACTCTCTTAGGACCAGATTACATGATGGTATAACCCTCTGTGACCGGTTCGTTGTTTGTCCGAGTCTTTTACACATTTCCGTTAAATGCTTAAAAGTTGACCGTAACGCCCTTTTTAATTTAAAACGAGAATTTCGGACACGTGGAAGGATCATGACCTTGGTTACTGATTTCTAAGCATGTCCCTAAAATTTCATGTCAATCCGAGGTCCAGAATAGGAGTTATGCTAAATAGCAAATTGCGAAACTTTAGTAATTAAATAGCGCAATTAGCATAACGCCTATCTAAACCAAGATTTCGACACCAAACCTTTTACTCACTGATGTAAAATAATATTTTGGGATTTTTAAAGATTTTTAATTATTTTTGACCTACTCATAACCTGCGGTTATGGCATCAGTTCGGTAAATACCGAATATGCCCTTTTCGGCCATAACTTAAGTTCTACAAGGTCTTTTGACCCGATTCCAGTTGCTACTGATTTTAAATAATAAATAAAGTATTTTAGACTTTATAAACTGTTCGGGAAACTCAGATTTCCTGTAGAACTCTAAAACCTCTTTTATAATCTTTAAAAAGACCAAAATACCCCTACGGGGCATAATATGAACTTAAACTCGTTACGGGCATTACGGAAGGTATCCTACTGATACCACAACCTCTTTAAGGCATGTTGACTTAGAAAAACAGTGTAGGACTCTTACGGTTACCCGTTGCGCCTATTGCGCGCACGGTTCGGCTTATGTAACTAGTTTACATAAATTAGCCGAAACGGGTCAAACCATATGGTTTGTGTCACACCCCGATTTCCACGTGTCTCACCGGTGGGCCCGGTGGGGGATTACCGTGATGATGTTGGCAAAAATATAGTCAAACCACACAATTATATAATGCACAGCGGAAGCATAAGATAAATATATAAATTTCAACCTCTGATTGTAATATCAAAATGTATTACAGGGGTTGGATATATCCACAGTGGATCGTAAATAATCATAAATTATTGTTCCATCAGATACTGCAATCAAGCTTGCGAGGCTTATCCCGACGCTAGGGAGCTAATACCAGCCAATTACGTTTAGGTACCTGCACTTAATCTTTTTGGGGAAAATACGTCAGTTTACACTGGTAAATACATTCAACTGACACATTTTGAAAATGTTTATTAAAATTGATTTGAATGCACTAGGCACAAACTCTTTTATAACTTGGGAAAATTCATAATGATCTTGTGAACGTTTTACATGTTCTTTTATGCGTTCAGTAGCCCGGGTCGTGCCGGGTTAAAGATTTATAGACACACCACGTTTGCGTAAAACCGTAGTATAAAAACCAACGGCTACGTCTTTTAATTTTAATGTCGACACTTTATACCGGGTGTACGCCTACACCGGGATGTCGATGGTCGTGGCCATTTCGTAAAATGATGCCAAGGATATCCGGGACAACGGTCATTAAACCCCCCAAAGGCTTATAAGCAACAAAACTGTTTAAATGAGCCGATCATATTTAATCAATTAACCACCTAAGCGATGGAATTATATAATGCTCAATCAAGCGGTATTAATATACCGTAACCCAAGCCCATATAGGGGAAATAAGTCAAAAGTATTTACCTTTGCAAGTATTAATCCTTAATTTAGATCAAGCCACCGATAGCTTTTACTGGGGCTCCTAATCTGGAACGAAGGTTTTAATTAACCTCTTAGAATCCTAACGGGTCGTTATATGGTCGTAGCCTAGACCGGTTGGTTCCGATATATATAGATATGGTTAATTCGCACGAAAAGGCGAAAACCGAGAATGGAGTATGATTTGGACCCAACAAGTTCAGTGACTTGTTGTATATGGGTTTATAGTTCATACTCTGGATTTTGGGGTTCAAATAATATAATTTGACCCGTATCGGCTATTGCACGAAAACTAGTTCCATGAGCCGTACCGTGTGCGCAAATAGGCGAAACGGTTAACTATGAGAGTCGTACGCTTATTTCCTAAGTCAATGCGCCTTAAATGTGTTGTGGTATCAGTAGGATACCTTCCGTGACGCCCGTAACGAGTTTAAGTTAATACTATGCCCCGTAGGGGCTTTTTGGTCATTTTAAAGACTTTAAAAAGGCTTTTCGAGTTCTACAGGAAATCTGAGTTTCCCGAACAGCTTATAAAGCTTAAAATACTTTATTTATTATTTAAAACCAGTGGCAACTGGAATCGGGTCAAAAGACCTTGTAGAACTCCCGTTTTGGCCAAAAAGGGCATATTCGGTATTTACCGAACCGTAGCCATAACCGCAGGTTATGAGCAAGGTAAAAATTATTAAAAATCTTTAAAATTCCCAAAATATTATTTTACCACAGTGGGTAAAAGTTTTGGTGACGAAAACTTGGGTTAGATGGGCGTTATGCTAATTGCGCCGTTAATTACAAAACTTTCTTAAAAGTGCGCCTTTTAGCATAACTCTCATTCTAGGCCTCGGATTGACGTGAAACTTTAGGGACATGCTTATAATTTAATAAGCAAGGTTTTGGTCCGTTCACGTGTCCGAAATACTCGTTTTAATTTTAAAAGGCCGTTATGGTCAACTTTTAGGCGAAAGACGGAATTGCGCAAAAGACTTGGATAACTCATGAACCGACCACAGAGGTCTATACCAACATGTGACCTGGTCCTAAGAGAGTCCTAAGGTATATTTATACCTCACTAAAACGGGTCAGAACTGAAGTCAAAGCAAAAGTCAAACTTTTGCGACTTTCGGCTCCGAACCGGTTCAATATAGCAAATGATCGATTCAAACGAGCGCAAATAGGTTTATATACTTATCATCATGTTTTATGATTGTCAAAACAGGTTCTATAACATATACATTACAGATTATGCATAAATCGCTAAAATAGCTTTCTGTTGACTTTTTAACCGCACGTTTGACTCGACATTTGACATAGTTAGAGTGGTGATCAGAGGGAACCCTTTTAGGGGTTTATTACCTTCATTGATACCAACTTATAACCACTTTTGATTCGTCATAAGACAGAACCATTATGGACATAATTTAAAGTCAAACCGTTTTTACGACGGTTTGGTTTTTAGCTAAATACTAAGCATAAACTGAACTATGGATGATCAAGGTAACTTACAGAAGTTAGTACTTGAATATGGAGCAGAGAAGAATGCTTGGAGCTTCTTAGAATGATCAGATAGTGAGTTTTGAGTGTGGTGAACTTATGTTTACAACCTTGCTATTTATAGCCAATGTTAAGGTCCAAGATCATCACAACTCAGCCTATACTGATCATGGATGATGGGCATATGTCCCCTAAGGTGTATGGGTCAAATGTAGGGTGCCCATGCCTCATTTATTGGCTCATGATCGTTCAAATGCTTCAAAAGGCAAGTAACTACAATAATTCTGCATCTGGGCGTCTAATGCGGCCCGCATGGAAGTTCCCATGCACTATAATGCGGGTCGCCTGAGTTTAATAAATCAGGCGTGTTATTTAGGAGGCTCGCGGCCCGCCTTAACTTAACCGTAACCTTCACGTGGGTCGCGAGAGGTTAAGATTTCAGAATTTTTAAATCTTTTGTTATGATTGCAGAATCTGGCCATTAATAACGAAATCTTTCGTAATGATTTACATGACCTTTCGGTTTTGAAGGGGTAACTTTGCGGTTTGGCCCTCGGTTATTTACCGATAGGGGCCTCGTGTTATTTACCCGCATTATTAAGTCCCCGGTTTATTTATTAATTATATTGGAAAGCCTTAACTTTCACTGTTGACGCTTTTAACCCTTCTTCTACGAATTCGATCGTAACTTTCTCGTTTCATATCGAAACTTCGCGAAATTCATATATATTATTTTAGTGAGGGTATAATACCGTTACAAAGTCTTTGGAACGTTAAAGGGTCACTCAGAGGTATTATTAAACATGTTGACACAGTTAACCCCCGTAGTTTGTAATCTCTCACTTTCTTCCGCGTTTTGTTTTTGTACGATCTATAATTTATTCGTTTGAAGGTTTAAGCATTATTTAGGGATACTATACAGTATATTTACCCTTGTTGACATTTATAACCCTCGAATTTATATACTTTCAAGGTTTGTCAAAATTAGTCCTTTATTTATTATAGATGCCACGTGTAAACAAATGACACGTGTTAACACATCATTGGACACAAAAATTCGAGGTGTTACATCCTCACCCCCTTAAAATAAATCTCGACCCGAGATTTACTCAAATAAATAGGGGTATTTTTCTTTCATTGTAGCTTCGACTTCCCACGTATATTCAGGACCTCTACGAGCATCCCATTTGACTTTTACAATTGGTACGTGCTTTCTGCGAAGCTTCTTCACCTGTCGATCTTCAATTGACAACGGTTTTTCTATGAACTTTAAGCTCTCATCTATATGCACATCTGTGTGTGGAATCACCAACGACTCGTCGGCGAAGCACTTTTTGAGATTGCAGATGTGGAACACATTGTGAATTCCATTGAGCTCTTCAGGCAAGTTCAACTTATAGGCAACTGATCCGACTCGTTCAATGACCTCAAAAGGCCCTATGTATCTCGGACTCAGCTTGCCCTTCTTGCCGAAACGCATCACCCCCTTCCAGGGTGATACCTTAAGTAATACCTTTTCACCCACTTCGAAGTGAAAATCCTTACGCTTTGGATCAGCGTAGCTCTTCTGCCTATCGCGGGCAGCCTTGAGACGTTCCCGGATCTGGACAATCTTGTCCGTCGTCTGGAAAACAATCTCTGGTCCCGATAATTGGACCTCTCCTACTTCCGCCCAACAAACAGGCGATCTGCATTTCCTACCATATAATGCCTCAAAAGGCGCAGCCTTTATGCTGGTGTGGTAGCTATTATTGTAGGAGAATTCGATCAGGGGTAGGTTTTTATCCCAGTTACCACCTAAATCGATCGCACATGCACGAAGCATGTCTTCTAGCGTTTGGATAGTACGCTCACTTTGACCGTCCGTCTGTGGATGGTAAGCCGTACTAAAGTTTAAACGCGTGCCCAAAGATTGCTGGAAACTTTTCCAGAAGTGAGATGTGTATCTAGTATCCCTGTCGGAGATAATAGACACAGGTATGCCGTGTAAGGCTACAATCTTATCAACATAAAGTTGGGCTAACATATCGGAGCTATACGTCTCCTTGATGGGTAGAAAATGAGCTGATTTAGTCAGCCTATCGACTATGACCCATATTGTATCGTTTCCTTTCCTGGTCTTAGGTAACTTGGTTATGAAGTCCATAGTTACACATTCCCACTTCCACTCGGGAAGTTCAGGCTGTTGTAGCAAGCCAGATGGCTTTTGGTGTTCGGCTTTGACCTGAGCACAAGTCAAGCACTTTGCTACATGGGCGGCTACAGACTTTTTCAAGCCTATCCACCAATAATTTGCCTTTAAGTCTTGGTACATTTTGTCAGCACCAGGATGGACTGAGTATTTGGAACTATGGGCTTCCTGGAGAACAACATCTCGTAGTCCTCCATATATCGGAACCCATATACGTCCGTTCAGTCTAAGAATTCCATCCTTGCTAAGAGTCAACTGCTCCTCAGTTACTCCCAGCTTTTCATTTGGATAGTTAGCTTCCAACACAGCCTCACGCTGCGCAGCTAATATCCTTTCTATCAAATTATTCTTAACCTCAATGCTCTTGGCATTGATTCGAATGGGTTTTACCCTTTCCTTCCTTCTCAAGGCATCGGCGACTACATTCGCCTTGCCGGGATGGTACCTGATTTCACAGTCATAATCATTCAGGGTTTCCATCCAGCGGCGTTGCCTCATGTTCAACTCTTTCTGGTTGAACAGGTGCTGAAGGCTTTTGTGATCTGAATAAATCACAAATTTAATACCATAAAGGTAGTGCATCCACAACTTAAGTGCAAATACAACGGCACCCAACTCCAAATCATGGGTGGTGTAATTCTTTTCATGCACCTTTAATTGCCTTGAAGCATAGGCAATCACCTTGCCCTTCTGCATAAGCACACACCCCATGCCCGTATGTGATGCATCGCAGTAAACCACGAATTCATCTGTACCCTCAGGTAAGGTCAACACGGGTGCGTTGCTTAGTTTCTGCTTCAGTATTTCGAAGGACTCTTGCTGCTTCGGGCCCCAAATATACTTTTCTTTCTTCTTGGTCAAGGAAGTCAAGGGCGCAGCAATCCTCGAAAAATTTTCAATAAATCTCCGGTAGTATCCTGCTAATCCCAGGAAACTACGAATCTCGGTAGGCGTCTTTGGCTCTTGCCAGTTCATGACTGCCTCTACCTTAGCGGGATCCACTTGGATACCACGCTCACTCACAACGTGTCCTAAAAACTGGACCTCTCGTAACCAGAATTCACATTTCGATAATTTGGCGTAGAGTTTCTCACGCTGTAGTAATTCGAGAATGCAACGGAGATGCTTCTCGTGGTCATCTTGGCTTTTAGAATAGATCAGGATATCGTCTATGAAGACTATGACGAATTTATCTAAATACGGCTTGCACACGCGATTCATGAGATCCATGAACGCAGCCGGTGCATTTGTGAGCCCAAAAGGCATCACTAGGAACTCGTAATGACCATAGCGAGTCCTAAATGCAGTCTTGTGTACATCTTCATCTCTGACCCTTAGTTGATGATAACCCGACCTTAAGTCGATCTTGGAGAAGTAGCTTGCTCCTTGCAGCTGGTCGAACAGATCATCGATCCTTGGTAAAGGATATCTATTCTTTATGGTAACTTTATTTAGTTCTCGATAGTCGATGCACAACCGCATCGATCCGTCCTTCTTCTTTACAAATAGGACAGGAGCTCCCCAGGGAGATGAACTAGGTCTGATAAAACCTTTCGCCAGCAGTTCATCCAACTGGGTCCTCAGTTCTTTCATTTCCGTTGGCGCTAATCTGTAAGGTGCTCTTGCTATCGGAGCTGCTCCAGGAATGATGTCAATTCTGAACTCCACTTGTCTATCTGGTGGCAAACCAGGTAGTTCTTCAGGAAAAACCTCGGGGTATTCAGAAATGACTGGAAGATCCTCGATCTTCGGCTTTGGTTCTTCAATTATCACCTGAGCCATGTAAATTACACAGCCTCTGTTCAAACACCTTGAAGCTTTCAGCATAGATACGTCTTCGGGCAATCCGAACTGCGTATCCCCTCGAATGGTAAGAGATTCACCACTCGGAGTCTTTAAAACTATCTGCCTCTTGCCGCAGATGATTTGGGCCTGATTACGAGATAACCAGTCCATGCCTAGCACAATGTCAAAACCCGCCAGTTTGAAAGGAAGTAGAGATAAAGGAAAAGAATGGTTCCTAATGGATATTTCACATCCTTCTAGAACAGTAGAGACGGTTTCTATCGTGCCGTCTGCTAACTCTACTTCGTATTTCCCGTCAAGGGTTTTGATTGGCATATTTAGTAGTTGGCAAAATTTCTGGTCTACAAAGGACTTATCCGCGCCAGAATCGAATAGTACTCTTGCAAATATATTATTTACGAGAAAAGTACCTGTAAGCACATTGTCGTCCTTAACCGCTTCCTTTGCATCCAAGCGGAAAATTCTCGCATTTGATTTCTTAGTCTCCTCTGCCTTCTTGGCATACTTCGGGCAATTACTCTTTATATGCCCCTTTTCATTACAATTATAGCAGGTTGCATCCTTTATCTTTTTGCACTCCACTGTCTTATGATCCTTGGACTTGCATAGCCCACAGGATGGAGTCTTTTGTTGCGACTGTGAACCAGACGCAAACCTACACTTCCCTGAGTGAGGTTTCTTGCAGACCTTGCAGTGAGGTCTTCCATCAGCTTGCCCCTCCTTCTTTGCCTCCGACCCTCTCTTGCCCTCACCGTTTCCACGGTGCTTTTTCCCAGACTTTCGTGAGGTATCATCCTCACGTTTTCGCTTTTCAGCCTCCTTGCTCCTTTGTGCCCTCAGACGGACAGCATCAAGTGTAAGAGACAAGGAGAGGTCAGTAACTGACCTGAAGGTCGTCGGCCTAGAGGCCTTCATACTGGCCTTAATCACCGGTTCTAAGCCCCCAATGAAACGGGCAATCCTTCTAGGTTCTGGTGTCACAAGATATGGCACCAGGCGTGACATAGTGTTAAAACTTGTCAGGTATGCTTGACAATCCAGGTTTGTCATCACTAGTGAGACAAAATCTGCCTCAATCTTCTCAACCTCGTGCTGAGGGCAGTAGTTTTCTTTTATGAGGGCAATAAACTCCCCCCATGACATTTTGTATAAGGCAGACTTACCTGAAGCCTGCACCAGAGCTCTCCACCACGCCAGGGCCTCGCCCTTGAATGACTGGGACACAAACTTAACCACGTCCCTCTCAGCACACCCGCTGATGTCCACTATCGTGTCCATCTCGTCTAGCCAGGTGATACAGTCAACCGCACCTTTCTCCCCTGTAAATTCATGGGGTTTACATGATACAAAGTATTTGTAGGTGCAACCCTTAGCACTCGACGCATCAGTATATTCTCTATCGCGATGAACGCTGTGCTCAGTAGACGAGTGTTTGTCGTCATCTTTCTTGGGTTCAGAGGGTGGTTTGGAGTGTGTCTTTGGTTTTGAGGGTGGTTTTGACACAGTTCTGCCTTGAGACTCAGTATGTTGACGATCAATAGCTGCCTGAACAGCATTGTCAATCAGAGCCTTTAGTTGTGCGCCTGTCAAATGCACTGACGCATTGTCATAGTCATCTTCGTTTGTGTGGCTGTTCTCTCCATTGGGATCCGCCATTGTAACTTGAATCTGTTACAGAAGATAACAAAATTTTAATTTAGGAGATTATTATATAATTGTCTTTTATGACAATTTGTCAACCATGGTACAGAGACCATATTTGGTTAACTTATTAATTCATTATATATTAGGATCTGAATATATCCTATTGCAGCTATATAGATAATATTGGCGGCATAAAGCCTAATCATGATGATGTTTTATAATATTAGCCGAGATTTCATAGAATCAAAGGCATAGAGAGTTGAACCGTAGTTCTTTTTATCTCTCCCTGACAGAGAGTCATAGACTACCACTGCCTTTTGTCGTTATAAGACAATTATTACGGCCCATAGGCACTACACCTCAAATGGATGTTTTAGTATGGTTGGCCCGTAGGCACTACATCTCAAACGGATGTTTTTATAATACTGGCCCGTAGGCACTACATCACTAATGGATGTTTTAATAATATTGGCCCGTAGGCACTACATCACTAATGGATGTTTTAAGAATATTGGCCCGTAGGCACTACATCACTAATGGATGTTTTAATATGTTGGCCCGTAGGCAATGCATCACTAATGGATGTCTTTGTAATACTGGCCCGTAGTCATTGCATCACTAATGGATGTCTTTATAATACTGGCCCGTAGGCATTGCATCACTAATGGATGTCTTTGTAATACTGGCCCGTAGGCATTGCATCACTAATGGATGTCTTTATAATACTGGCCCGTAGGCATTGCATCACTAATGGATGTCTTTATAATTTTGGTCACCTTTATTGGTGATTTAACCCATGATTTATAAATCATTTAGTTGGGTTTTGAAATCCTTAAAGGATTATTGTATAAGAATGACGTGCGTGATTATAATGAATCACATCTGCCATGAGTGTTAACATGCGTACAGAGGTTAACAGGGAATCAGAATCTTTTCAGTTAGGTCGTACCATCTTGACTAGATCTTAAAAGACCCCAAGCTAGGTTTCACCTTTTAAGATTCTTTATTTAGGCAGATCAATACAAAAGGAATGGTTTTGATTTTTTTTTTTTATATATTAAAACAAAACTCATAACATACATTCCAAAATCTCAAATACAATTACATATTGCCCTAAACGGGTCTTTCAAATAGTACATACCTCCATAGAGGTTTTAAAATAAGCGACAAGTCCACGCAGGGACTAGTACAAGATAGGTGTCCATGCAAGGACTAAAGATAAGTCCACGTAGGGACTGAAATACGATAAGTTGTCCACGCAGGGACTTATTTCAAAGTAGAAATTACAGTAGTACTACTATTAAGGACTAGTGGTCACGTTTCTTCTTTTTGCCCTTTAGTAGATTCGCCAAGCCTTTGAGAAATCCTCGGTGGCTTTTCTTCTCTTCCTCGAACTCTCTCTCCACACGATCTAGTCGATGGAGTATTTCTTCCTGTTCAGGAGGAGAAAAACGTGGTTGCGGCGCTTGATGCGGAACTGGAGGTCTGGGAGGTATTGGATACCCATGAGCTGAGTAGTCCGGTGGTCCCATGTTTCCATGTGCTCCGTCAGGGTAGCACGCATTATATCTAGCTGACACCACATATGGGTCGCGCTCATAGCCGTAGTTGTATTGTGCTTGTGACGGTTCGAACGGATTGTAAGCCGTTGGACCTGTGTAAGCTGGTATGGGTTGGTCATACCCAAATGGTGGCGAATTTCGTGCAGTTGGTGCGGAGTTCGCCTCCTGTATAGGACTTGAAGGTCCTTCTTCTTGTAGTGGCGGATAGTGGCTACTACTAGAATGTCGAGGAGTGCTGAAGTGGATACCTCTTCCTCCTCGTGTAGACATACGAGCATTTGTCCTCCTACGCCTCGGCGGATCAGGTATTACTGGTTGTGCCGGTGGCGGAGGTGGTGGCGTAACTGCCTCAAAGCGTGAATCCTCAGAGGGATCCTGTGGATGTCTCGGTTGTTGAGATGTCTGTCGAGATGGCGTGTAGTACCACTCATGTCGGTCAAACATCGCTTGGAAACTGTCAGGTCCTTGATAGGGCGTTCCATGGAAGGATGACCCATCAGAAACTTCTATCGGATGCGTGGGCGTACCACGAGCTGGTTCAGTAGGATCCTCATCTTCCTCCATGGGATCTTCAGAAAAGTGGTCTTGAGGCCCTAGTGGAACAAAACCTGAAGGTTCCTGTATGTAGTCAGCCGGATTAAACTGACCTATGTAGTATGGAGTAGGGTCGTCATAATTCCGGTGCGAAACCGAACGTTGTAGAGGTATGAAGGAAGGTTGTGGGTTGTTGGGATTATTTTCTGAGTCTGGCCCAAAGGAGTGCCGGTAGGATGGCGTTGAGCTGTGCGAAGTGGAATGCCTCGCGGGTTCGTAAAGATCTCTTCGTCGTTGTGGCTCTTTGCTCCTTGTCATCGAAGGATGTCTTGTACCAGATGTTCCAGCCTCGTTATCGTTATGTGTCACGATTTCTCCTCGGCCTCTTCGTCCCCATCCTCTTCCTCGGAATATAACGGGTGGCATTTTCCTGCTCCAAAACTTATTAAAAATCAAATCGAAAATAAAGACAAAAAGGAGTAATAATCCGAATTTGTCCTAAGTTATTGTCTAGACTCAAGTATGTGCAATTGTGTCACTGAGATTAAACACAATAGGATAGTGTTTAATTCACTCAATGTTGGCTCTGATACCAACCTGTCACACCCCGATTTCCACGTGTCTCACCGGTGGGCCCGGTGGGGGATTACCGTGACGATGTTGGCAAAAATATAGTCAAACCACACAATTATATAATGCACAGCGGAAGCATAAGATAAATATATAAATTTCAACCTCTGATTGTAATATCAAAATGTATTACAGGGGTTGGATATATCCACAGTGGATCGTAAATAATCATAAATTATTGTTCCATCAGATACTGCAATCAAGCTTGCGAGGCTTATCCCGACGCTAGGGAGCTAATACCAGCCAATTACGTTTAGGTACCTGCACTTAATCTTTTTGGGGAAAATACGTCAGTTTACACTGGTAAATACATTCAACTGACACATTTTGAAAATGTTTATTAAAATTGATTTGAATGCACTAGGCACAAACTCTTTTATAACTTGGGAAAATTCATAATGATCTTGTGAACGTTTTACATGTTCTTTTATGCGTTCAGTAGCCCGGGTCGTGCCGGGTTAAAGATTTATAGACACACCACGTTTGCGTAAAACCGTAGTATAAAAACCAACGGCTACGTCTTTTAATTTTAATGTCGACACTTTATACCGGGTGTACGCCTACACCGGGATGTCGATGGTCGTGGCCATTTCGTAAAATGATGCCAAGGATATCCGGGACAACGGTCATTAAACCCCCCAAAGGCTTATAAGCAACAAAACTGTTTAAATGAGCCGATCATATTTAATCAATTAACCACCTAAGCGATGGAATTATATAATGCTCAATCAAGCGGTATTAATATACCGTAACCCAAGCCCATATAGGGGAAATAAGTCAAAAGTATTTACCTTTGCAAGTATTAATCCTTAATTTAGATCAAGCCACCGATAGCTTTTACTGGGGCTCCTAATCTGGAACGAAGGTTTTAATTAACCTCTTAGAATCCTAACGGGTCGTTATATGGTCGTAGCCTAGACCGGTTGGTTCCGATATATATAGATATGGTTAATTCGCACGAAAAGGCGAAAACCGAGAATGGAGTATGATTTGGACCCAACAAGTTCAGTGACTTGTTGTATATGGGTTTATAGTTCATACTCTGGATTTTGGGGTTCAAATAATATAATTTGACCCGTATCGGCTATTGCACGAAAACTAGTTCCATGAGCCGTACCGTGTGCGCAAATAGGCGAAACGGTTAACTATGAGAGTCGTACGCTTATTTCCTAAGTCAATGCGCCTTAAATGTGTTGTGGTATCAGTAGGATACCTTCCGTGACGCCCGTAACGAGTTTAAGTTAATACTATGCCCCGTAGGGGCTTTTTGGTCATTTTAAAGACTTTAAAAAGGCTTTTCGAGTTCTACAGGAAATCTGAGTTTCCCGAACAGCTTATAAAGCTTAAAATACTTTATTTATTATTTAAAACCAGTGGCAACCGGAATCGGGTCAAAAGACCTTGTAGAACTCCCGTTTTGGCCAAAAAGGGCATATTCGGTATTTACCGAACCGTAGCCATAACCGCAGGTTATGAGCAAGGTTAAAATTATTAAAAATCTTTAAAATTCCCAAAATATTATTTTACCACAGTGGGTAAAAGTTTTGGTGACGAAAACTTGGGTTAGATGGGCGTTATGCTAATTGCGCCGTTAATTACAAAACTTTCTTAAAAGTGCGCCTTTTAGCATAACTCTCATTCTAGGCCTCGGATTGACGTGAAACTTTAGGGACATGCTTATAATTTAATAAGCAAGGTTTTGGTCCGTTCACGTGTCCGAAATACTCGTTTTAATTTTAAAAGGCCGTTACGGTCAACTTTTAGGCGAAAGACGGAATTGCGCAAAAGACTTGGATAACTCATGACCCGACCACAGAGGTCTATACCAACATGTGACCTGGTCCTAAGAGAGTCCTAAGGTATATTTATACCTCACTAAAACGGGTCAGAACTGAAGTCAAAGCAAAAGTCAAACTTTTGCGACTTTCGGCTCCGAACCGGTTCAATATAGCAAATGATCGATTCAAACGAGCGCAAATAGGTTTATATACTTATCATCATGTTTTATGATTGTCAAAACAGGTTCCATAACATATACATTACAGATTATGCATAAATCGCTAAAATAGCTTTCTGTTGACTTTTTAACCGCACGTTTGACTCGACATTTGACATAGTTAGAGTGGTGATCAGAGGGAACCCTTTTAGGGGTTTATTACCTTCATTGATACCAACTTATAACCACTTTTGATTCGTCATAAGACAGAACCATTATGGACATAATTTAAAGTCAAACCGTTTTTACGACGGTTTGGTTTTTAGCTAAATACTAAGCATAAACTGAACTATGGATGATCAAGGTAACTTACAGAAGTTAGTACTTGAATATGGAGCAGAGAAGAATGCTTGGAGCTTCTTAGAATGATCAGATAGTGAGTTTTGAGTGTGGTGAACTTATGTTTACAACCTTGCTATTTATAGCCAATGTTAAGGTCCAAGATCATCACAACTCAGCCTATACTGATCATGGATGATGGGCATATGTCCCCTAAGGTGTATGGGTCAAATGTAGGGTGCCCATGCCTCATTTATTGGCTCATGATCGTTCAAATGCTTCAAAAGGCAAGTAACTACAATAATTCTGCATCTGGGCGTCTAATGCGGCCCGCATGGAAGTTCCCATGCACTATAATGCGGGTCGCCTGAGTTTAATAAATCAGGCGTGTTATTTAGGAGGCTCGCGGCCCGCCTTAACTTAACCGTAACCTTCACGCGGGTCGCGAGAGGTTAAGATTTCAGAATTTTTAAATCTTTTGTTATGATTGCAGAATCTGGCCATTAATAACGAAATCTTTCGTAATGATTTACCTGACCTTTCGGTTTTGAAGGGGTAACTTTGCGGTTTGGCCCTCGGTTATTTACCGATAGGGGCCTCGTGTTATTTACCCGCATTATTAAGTCCCCGGTTTATTTATTAATTATATTGGAAAGCCTTAACTTTCACTGTTGACGCTTTTAACCCTTCTTCTACGAATTCGATCGTAACTTTCTCGTTTCATATCGAAACTTCGCGAAATTCATATATATTATTTTAGTGAGGGTATAATACCGTTACAAAGTCTTTGGAATGTTAAAGGGTCACTCAGAGGTATTATTAAACATGTTGACACAGTTAACCCCCGTAGTTTGTAATCTCTCACTTTCTTCCGCGTTTTGTTTTTGTACGATCTATAATTTATTCGTTTGAAGGTTTAAGCATTATTTAGGGATACTATACAGTATATTTACCCTTGTTGACATTTATAACCCTCGAATTTATATACTTTCAAGGTTTGTCAAAATTAGTCCTTTATTTATTATAGATGCCACGTGTAAACAAATGACACGTGTTAACACATCATTGGACACAAAAATTCGAGGTGTTACAGTTTGGACCCCAAATCCAGAGTATGATTATTATACCCATATAAAACAAGTCTTCAAACTTGTTGGGTCAAAATCACACTCCATTCACGGTTTTCGCCTTTCACGCGATTAAATCGTAACTATCCTTTGAAACCGACCGGTCTAAGCTACGGCAAATATAAAGACCCATTAGGATTCTAATAGGTTATTTTAAACCTTCGTTCCAGAATAGGAGACCAGTAAAAGCTATCTGTGATTTACTCAATTAAGGATTTTACTTGCAAAGGTAAATACTTTAACTTATTTTCCGTTATACGGGCTTGGGTTACGGTATCTAAAATACCGCTTGGTCGGGCAATTGACCCCAACTCATTAGTAGTTGGGTATTATCAATGTGACCCGTTTAAAAAACTGTTTTGTAAGCCTTTGGGGGCTTAATGACCATGTCCCGGATATCCTTGGCAGCATTTATGAATGGCCACGACCTCGACATCCCGGTGTAGGCGTACACCCGGCATTATGTCTATAACTATAAAAGTGTAGCCGTTGGTTACCCGCCACGGTTTTATACTATGTGGTGTGTCTATTAAACTTTAACCCGATACGACTCGGGCGACCAAACGCATAGTAACATGTAATTCTTTACAAGATTTGATTATAAATTATCCCAAGTTATAAAGAGTTTGTGCCTTGAGCATTTAAACCAATTTTATCAAACATTTTACAAAAGTGTTAGTTGAATGTATTTACCAGTGTAAACTGACGTATTTTCCCCAAAAAGACTAAATGCAGGTACTAGGCGTAATTGGCTGGGATTTCTCCTTAGCATCATTAGAAGTCTCGCAAGCTTAAGATGTCTGAAGTCTGTTGAACAATATTTTTGATATTATTATTTGATCCCCTGTGGATTATTATTTCAACAATGGTGATACATTGATATTACACTTAAAGTTGAAATATGTTATCTTTATGCTTCCGCTGTGCATTCTTATATTGTGTGGTTTGACTATAATGTTGCCAACTACGTCACGGTAATCCCCCACCGGGCCCACCGGTGAGACACGTGGAAATCGGGGTGTGACAGGTACGTTGGTACTAACCTATTCACAGACTTGCTCCCGTGCCCTGCATGCATCCGAATATCAAGTTCCTCATTAATAAGTGATTTTATCACATAGGACTTGTATTCATCCTCAAATAAGTGAGTATCTCACATCATATACGTTAAAACAGATGATAAATGGTATACTCACCAGTATGAACTCTCGTGCATACCTTGATACGGGAATGTGTCGTGAGTGGATGAAGACAGGTTGGTAAGTATGACTCATACCTTAACGTATCCCCAAGTCATATAGTTACATCTGATTGTCAAGTTTAAGTGGAAAACAATACCGATAATCGTTATAGGAGGCTTATCTAAATGTTAACTAATTGAACAACAAGTGTGTTTTGGCATGACCATACACTGATATGATTCTCTTACCCTCGAAACTCGCAAAAAGAATGTCTGTAAATATTTATCTATTGTTTTCCATCTTTACATTTGAAAAATGAAAAATACCAAAAAGATTTTACTTTTATCTTATTTTTGATTGATTGTTGTTGGAACTTGAATCTATCCCACCTAAAACCTGATTGAAAGCCGGAAAACAATTGCATCTTCATAATGGTCGAAGTAGACAAGTTTTGAAAGTTAAAGATCTAAAATTGAACAATTTTAAAACTTTCAAAGTGCTGTCGGTTGGTAGTTGAATGAGAGTGGTCTCATGTGTGTCGTCCTTTAAATATTGTTTAAAATCAACTCTTAGTGAGGTTTTCATTTGAAAATTCTCTTGGATTGGTTAAAATCCTAGCGGTTGTTCTCATTACGTGTTTAGCTCTGTTGTGTGTGTAGATATGGCATTCGAACCAGCTAAAGGCAAAGAGAGCGTGTCAGATGAAAAACTTAGAGTGATGACACAACATGGATGCAATCAGTGGATAAAGATAATCAAGTTATAGCTGACCACTCATTAACATCATGAGGATTCGAAGCCTTGAAGATCAAAGATTCATGAGCAACATTTAAGGGGGAGTTTGTTGATGCACATCCTGACTGTGACACGTGAAGACTGTTGAAGATCCTGTAGCATGAAGAATGAACCATCACTAGCAACATCTAAAGGGGATTTTGTTGATGCATTTGTGTGTGAATCCAGCTCGGTTCAGTTCGGTTCAAGACCGACGTCAACAACATTCCTCCGTTGTACGACTAGTTAAACAAGCTACGCATCGGCGACACGAGAACGACTCACTTGAGTATTGATGACATCATCATAACATCATCAAATTGTATATCTAACGAATGCATGTGATGTTGTTTTGACATATCGATGTTGATATATTTTTAGTTATATATCGATGCATGCATGTCAACATGATATATCGATATAATGTGTGTGTTTCGATAGAACTTCAATTGGTGTGTTTTGATATAGTGTATATTGATACACTATATCGGTAGACTTTAGATGTATCGATGGCATGCTATGTATTTCGATGTATATCGATATGTTTCGATTGTTTAGTGTTGTGTCGATGTAAGGCACTACTGGTTTGAGTATAAATACCAGCATTTGTCACTATGTTTGATAGAGAGCTTGCAAGAGCTAGAGAGAGATTGTAGAGAGAGAGTTCCAATGAGTGCTTTGTATTTGTCGAATATTGTACCGAAACTCTGTCGAATCGAATACACGGAACCGTTAATCGTCTAATTTTTATAGTGTTATACATTCTCTCGCTCGGTTTGTGTCGTAGCTTGGATTCCGCACTCGCTACGGCATCCAAAACAAGAAATCATCATAGTCTGACGATCCGTATCGGGACCTACACTACTCAATTTAAAGCAAACCCATAACTAATTTCTAAACGCTTTTAATCAGATTCTTCCAATAGGTGACCCATATGAATTATTATCCCTTGAATAAGTAAGAGATCACAACTAATGGGTTGATGTAATGAAGCTAGAACTACATGTACTCAAAGATCATCATACTCCGACATTGAAAAGTTTTCCAAACGAAAAGAAAGCTATAGGATTAAAGTGGGTTTTTAAGATTAAAGTGATGCAAGTGGGAAGGTATATAATTTAGTAATGGATTGGACACTATTTAGGTAAGAATTTATAAGCTCGCCATATCAGGGCACTTTCTACCTAACCACAAGGAAAGTAAAATGAAAGGTTAGCCTAACATTAAATTAAAGTGATATTCATGTGATGCGGTGTGTATATCTCAATAATATCCGACATAATTGTTTCATCTTGCGATTTGACAAAGTTTCAAGAAAGAGCTAGGTACATGAAAATCTAAGCATCGCATACCACCACTAAACCTATGGACAAAGTAAATGAACTATCTAGACATTAGATGGTGTGCTCTGTGCATGCATAATCGACTTTGATGTTAGTTAGATGACTATGACCATTGATCGAATTCTTATAAAATAATAGGTACCAGGCCAACATTAGGAAAGCACCCTACGAAGCTTCATATGGGAGAAATGTAGAATACCAATCTACTGGACTGAACTAGGCGAAAGTCAGTTATAGACCTAAGATTATCTGTTATAACTAATAAGATAAAGCAGACTAAGGAAAGACTGAAAAGTGCACGGGATCGCCAACATCAAAGAAAGTGCAACAAAACATTTACAAGATCTCTTCTAATGTGGGTCCACAGTTCTCCCATACGAAAGCCCACAACCATAGACCAAAACCTACAATGACCATCCGGCTTCACATCTTGTATACACGAGATGTATGTACTGGTGAAACACTGTTGGAATTAGTGGCTTAAATTGTTTGATGCTGAGCACGTGCTCGTCCCTCACGATTAATGGAAACCCATGATCATTTCTTTTCCTTTTAGATGTCGTTGACCGGCTTTGTTTCAATTTGGGTCTCTGAGACTTTACAACCTAACCTATTGCATGAGAGCCCTGTGATGGTACGTATGCGCTTTATCAGGGAGCATCGTACCTACTTTGTTGGGAACATGCAAAGGAGCTACTTGCCTCGCCGAAGGAGATGTTACTCGCAGTTTCGTACATTTTTTGCTGCACTTTCTTTGATGTTGGCCGACCACGGGTATCTTGTTGGACAACCGATGGTTTCTTGGTAGATTTTGTTAGGGTTAACACCACTTTAATCTTTGATAGCAAGCTTTTCTTCTGAATAAAGGGTGTAACTCTAATTATTACGTGACAATATTGAGCTCTTTTGCCACATCGACCTCCTCGTCCGTCAGTTTACAGGGTAGTAAGTTAAGCTTTCGCCAGAAGACAACTACGTCTTCGAGTTGAATCTTACGACCTGCACGGTTAAATCAATGCAGTCTTTAAGCAACATACATCGTACTAAATCACAAAATGGTTGTATATTTAACATTGATTACCTGCACGTTTGTACTTATCCAGCCGACAAGCACACAGAAACCCGTAACTAATAAACATCTGGCAACCACATGATATATTATGTTTGCGCAACACGTCTAGCTTTCTAATTAGCTCGCCTTCCAGCAAGTCAAGTTCTTTATGGGTAACATTTCCACGTAGGTTGTTAAATAGTGGTAGTTTGTGGTGGTACATCGTTTTTTCGATGCTTTCTTGGAAACATTTCGTTACTTCTTCAAATTGTGTTTCAACTATATCCATGACACATCCCACTATTCGGTCCAGCGAGGTTGTACTACCCCGTGTTACCGAATGTCAAAGTCAAGATTGACTTCTTCGACTATAGTTAGTCTATTTATGTTGTTACGTTAGTTGTATTATCTGTAGTACATGCTAAAATAGAATTAATCGAAGTTTAATTATCAATGCGAATCAATTTACGACATTGAATAGCAGGAAGTAACAATGCGATAAAGTTAATCGAACTAATCTAATCATCATCGAACTCGAAACTCGAATTACGCGAACTTTGGTTGTTATTATACGTGTGTGTGCGCCTTATGTGTTACTTGTGCATGTTTACTTTATGTTATGTGTGGTAATGAAATCGAAACTCGAATCAAAACTCGAAACTCAGTCGAACTCAATCGAAATCAAATTATGATAATTGGTGGCGAAAAGCCAGCGCGAGACATAGGTCATTGTATGTTAGATATAGTGGTTGGGATTAAAAGTAATTTGAATAGGAAACTCTATCGTACACGCATCGTCCTCAATCGAAATTGGAATATCAAAAATCGTTGCACCGAACGCTCGAAACAGGCAGCTGAACGATCAGGCTTCCAGCCGATCGAACGGCCCAGCCGATCGGACTGACTGTCCGAACGGACAGGCTGTCCGATCGGGATGCCTGGCCGATCGGCCAGCCCTTTCCTCTTTTGGAAGCCTATAAATACCCCTGTCATTGTCATACTTTCTACTTTTGGAAAGCTCTGACCGACCAGCTCGTGCTCTCGTCCTTTTTCTCAGATTCCTTCCGATTCCGGTAAGGTTTCATCCTAAATCTTGTACGTTCTTGATCTATGCACATTCCTACACCTTTCTATCTTTCGAATCTTGGTTTCTAACCGTGAAATCATCAAGATTCAAGTGTTCTAGGATGATGTCATCATGATGTTCTTGAAAGAACTCCATGTTTTGGCTTCAACCCACCAAGAATCACTTGGATCTAACCGATTTCCACATAAGCAAGTAAAGATCTTCCATAGATCTAAACAATTACACGGTGAAAAGGATTGAAAGAATGATTTCCAACTTTCTTTCAACTCTTTTACACTCAATGCCTTCAAACCGGTAGAAACGAAGCTTGAACCGACTCACTAACCATCCTAGTAATTGTGCGGCTCAAGATTCGGGTTCTATCTACGAGGTCCACCGATTTCGGGTTGAACGTTAAACTCCGTTCCGAATAGTTCACCGGCTGGACTTGGGTGATTCCTGTCCGAGCAGGAGAAATCAGTAAGAATGAGGGTTCTATGGTTCAACTCATTGTCAAAGCACCTCGATATTTCAACAAACAACCAAAACAGCCAAGTGTTAGACGAACAGGCCGACCAGGTCAGGAAGCTGACTGATCGGGCTGACTGTCCGAACGGACAGCCCAGCCGATCGGACAAGCCAGCCGATCGACCAGGCCAACCGATCGTCTAGCACATGGCCCCACACCTTAACAATTTCATGAAGTCTAGTATTGAATGAGGTGCTGTTCGATCGGACTACGGTCTGATCTGAATCACTCTTCGGATCATGAGATACTATGCTTCAACACTTAATCAATTCAACGCGTTGGAGTGCCACCCGATCGGCCAAGCCGTCCGACCAGGTGACACCCTGACAAGAACTTGTTGATGAAGTACCTAACCGATCGGTTAAGCCGGCCGATCGAACGAACCGTTCGATCGATCGACCTGAAAGGTAAGGATACTCCAATGTTTTTCAAATACTACAACGAAAACTTCAAAAGTCAAACCATCATACACAAACACATCCTTCTCAAAGGAAGAAACAATCCACTCGAACAGCCCAACCGATCGGCCTACCGGCCGACCGGACAGGCTGTTCGAACGAACTGGTTAACCGAACGGTCAAGCCATCCGATTGGACCTACCGTCCGATCGACCAGGCTGTCCGATCCTCCAACACTCGTTCCATTTTTTGCATTGCTTATCGTTATGCTATCGAACTATTCAGGCTAACCCTACTCTCAAGTGCTCCCTTCAATCCATCAATCACTATGAGTACACTCGAACCCTTTTTGCTTTAGCACTTTTGGGTGTTACATACGTTGCTTATTCTAAATCACAATCGAACACACTACTCAATTATTTGAACGCTAACCGTTACCGCATGTATTACGTGACTAAATGAATGCTTGTTGTTATGTTTACACGTGGAATGCTGTCTACCTGCCTTAACGACGATAGTACTATAGTTTGGACTCAGTACCCGTTCACACGGGGGTTGTTAAGGACAATTACTTGCATGGATTACGGTGGTAATCATGTATTACGAACTGCCTTGGGCAGTCAACCCGCAGTCATCGGTATCGATAGATCCATGTCGATAATTAACATGCTTCGTTTTCCTCTGTGTACGTGCTGGTTATGCGTAAAACTATTCGAACTCTATTATGCTATTATCAAACTTGTGTGCTCACCCTTACATTTTATGTATTGACTTTATTTTAACGTATGTGATAGGCAATTAGGATGGTTATCAGGTTAAGTTTGATGTCGGGTCAAAATATACGTATTTTGTATTAGTTAGTGTTGAGTTTTAGTATGTTAAACGTGTCAATCCGTATTAGATTATATACTTAGTGTGTATTGGTGTTTTTTGTCTAAACAGGTACGAAACGAAGTTAAATGAGAAAATCGAGCTCAAAAATGGATTCTACGGGTTAACACGGGATGCGAAATAGAAGAAAATCAATCCCGTTTTCTTAAGCGACAGCGGCAGTGGCCGTATTACCTTCCGCGACCTGCTGGAGCTTCTCGAATCATGTCGGTCAAATAAAAACATGAAAGGACTAATGAAATTTGGATCAAAGGTTTACGAGGAGTTCTAGATTCCTAAAAGAAATGAATGGCTGACAAAAGATCATGAATTAGAAATTGTGTTGGGCCATGGCATGAAGTAATTAACTGATGTGGGTTTCAATAAAAATAAATTGGGCCAATAATATGTAATTGGTGTGACAACAATTTGTGAAGTCGGTGGGTATAAGGTTAGAAGAATAAAACGCCAATAAGCAGCCGTCAAGATCGAGAGAAGGGACCAACTGTGCATTCTGATCACATCTTCCAAGCATGATATCTAACCTATTCGGGATGACAACTGATGCGGTAAAGATCAACATGCGCGGCTAAACCTCTTGTGACTTCCGCCCGGATGAACGTTTGCCTGGTTTGATGTATTTATTTGTTTTCCGATTCGTATAAACTGGTACAGCTTGACCACTTGTGTTGGATTATTGGTAAACGTTTCTTGTGTTTGAATTACTCGTCGTTTATTAAGCGTATTGGCAACTTACTTGCGTTGTTAGCGGGTTGGTAAATTGGCGGGTAGTTGATACAATCGAACGGGTTATTAGGTGGCATAGTGAATCTTAAAAACTATCCCTAGTAACTAACCAAATTCATTAATTCCGAGGCCATGTCTATGTGGTGTTTTGAATCGGTAAACAGGTTTTTATGTTAAACGGGTAATTGGGATTCCGGGTGGAGGTTACTTTTTCTCACATTGATTACAACTCTCTTAATTAGTTTTTTAGTTTTTACAATCAAATTCATCAAAACCCCAATCTAGATAATTTAGTTTTTAGTGAAAAACGTGACACTGACCACAGATTCCCCGTGGATACGATACCCTACTTACGCTATCTACGTAGCTTATTTAGGTTTTTGATTGACTCTAACGACAGTCATCAAAATGGCGCCGTTGCCGGGGAATTAGTGCGCTTAGTGTTAGTTAGTTAGTTAGCTAGTTGTTCTTGTTTTTAAAAAAAAATTAAAAAACCCAAAAATATTTTTTTTTTGTTTTATTTTATATTTGTTCGTTTTTCCTTGGGTATTCGAGTTTTGTCTCTGCAGGTAGTAGAATCTTAGGTTTGGGATCTCACAATGGAAAGAGCTTATTGGTCATGTCCAGATTGTGGTAGTCCATGTCATACGCGTGGTGACTGTCCTGACGCAAGAATGAGAGCGTATGAGTTGGATGCTTATTATAACGATGTGCAGGATTATTACTCGACTTGGGAAGAATGTTATCGAGATAACATGGATCAATATAGTGAGCTAGATCGAAGTTACAAAAATTTTGATCCGATGATAGAGCAAAGTGTGAATTACCAAGAGGAGTATAATGATTATTATAATGAATACTCCGAACCATCATATCAAGGTTACCGAGAGGAATATCACAATTATCAACATAGATATTCTCAACCAATATATGCAGATCATCGATCACATCAATTTGAAAACCTTGATGAGGTTATGAGAAAAAGACATATGACTTATATTGAACAAGAATTGGCGAACCCCCATCTGTCGAGAGAAGACTATTTAGAGTTATTGGGTTGGAAGTACAATCTCTTAACAGAGGAAGTGAACGACTAGAGGTCAGGAATGTCAGTATTCGAACAACAACAAGCCAAACAAAGGTGGCTATCCTTACAAATTGAAAAACTGGTTGTTGGAGAGTCAAAAGAAGAACCGACGACGAGTGATGAAGAAGAAAAGGTCGTAAGTCTTCCCAAACTTGAATATGGTTGTGTCAGACTTAATGAAGATGTCGTGTCGTATGAAGAAGCCGTCATTCCAGTCGATGAAGAATCAGATGTGAAGGTTGTTGCTATTGAGGAAGTAGAAGAAAAAGAGGTTACAATTCTTTTAGAAACAGAAGCGATTAGGGATGCACGTTCCAAGATCAGAAACGCGACGTTGCAAGATATTGGGCAAATCATTCAAAAGTGGTATGTATTAGAAAGGATGGATTTACGATTGTGGGAAGCAGAGTTTTGAATTGGAATACCAAATACCGAGCATTTGGGGGGAATTCGGTAGGAAAGTGTGGATTTTAGGAGTATGGTGGTGATTCAAGAAGCATGTCGGTTTTGATAAAGCAAGCATTTAATTGGGGTATCAAATACCGAGTGTATATCGGAAACGTAGTAGGCAAATGCTCGCTTAAACCACCTTGAAGATTGTTGGGATGATCTGGCTGAAGATCTAAAACTTAGCGCTCTTAGGAGGCAGCCTAAGGTTTGTCGTTTTATTTTATTTGTTTCGTATTAGTTTAGTTTATTTTGTGTCGAACCGTGTAATCGTTCAAGTGTGAGGAAGTCCAGGAGGTTTGGTTAAGCTCTAATGAAAAGAGGAGACCAGTCAAGAAAATGGAGTGTATTTGCTGGAAAAAGGGTCCATATGCGTGTCGCGGGAAGTTAAGTAAAAAAAAGGTCAAAAAAAACATCATGTCGCTCCCAAATCAGACTTTCATCATCTCTCCTACATCGCATATCCACCATCTTCAATAATACCTCATCCACCATCATTACCTTCCATAATCACCATCTACCTACCCCTTTAACCTTCGTTGTCGACCTGCCACACCCACCATCGCAATCGTCTTCAGCCATCACCGATGACCGTCAACGACGGCTGTTACCGACCGCCATATACTCACCGTCATCACCATCGCATCGGAAACCACCATATTCTTCACCGCCGACCATAGCGAACTACCATCAACCGCAGTCACCGGCGATCATCGACCATAACCACCAGTATCGCCGGCCACATCTTGCGTCATCTCCGGCCGACCATCAGTTACTTCCAATTAATAAGAAAAGTGTCATAATTTCTTTATCTTTCTCAGTTTCAAGTGAACCCAGGTATGTAAGTTGAATTTTTCATTGGTTGATGTAGAAAAATATTATTGTTTGATTGAAATTCTGAAGATGGTTATTTGATATTGAAGTTGATTATTCAAAAGAGATGTTTGAGTACAGAGTTGGGTCAGGGGCCTTAAGAGTTTAGAGAATGCATTTTTTAAGTTAGGCTGGGTTTAGTCAAAATTCTGGGAGTTTTGGGGCTGTTATGATGTTGTTGAAAATGAGTGTCGAGTGTAATTGCAAGAAAGTTTGTTTTTAAGTTGGGAGATAAAAACAGTGAGTTGGTTTGATAAGGAACTGAATTGTGATAAAAAGATTGGGATGTTTTTGATAGATATGGGTAGTATTTGGTTCTACGAGGTGAAAAAGAAGTCGAGCGTGTTGGTACTTATTAAGACATAATCATGTAATTGCATTTATTGAGGTAAAAAAAAGGTTGGACGTAGGATGCAAGAGTAGTGTGTGGTTAAGGTAGCGAATTAAGAATGATAGTTGGCATTTACGCATCAGTGGCAAGGTGCGTCGTGTTATAGGATCGATGAAGTTGACGTATTCCTTGGTGAGTGTTTATTAGGCGTAATGCATACGAATAGCTAGGAATAGTATTGAGGCGAGTGAGTTTGAATGAAAAGTAGGCCGGTTGATAGTCGGGGATCGGGTAGTGTATTTATATATATATTAAAAAAACCCGATTATCACTCGTTTCTCGTCGTTTACTAGTGGTTTAACATGTTTTTGGAGCTTGTGAGTTTTATTGTGCAGGTTTCGATCGCTTTTGTCCATACTCAATCTCCATTTGGACGAAAGCGATTCGAACAATCATATAAAGACAAGTGTCCCATGTTGAATGCAGCCGCGAATGAAATGCTATACGGTTGCTGTGGAACAAGGCTCAAAGGATCCAACCACGTCAAATCAGGGGAGTCTGTTCCATTATCTATGTGTTTTTATTTATGTTTTTAGTTGTGTCGTAGATAGTTTCTCGCTCCATCGAGGACAATGAAGGAATTAAGTGTGGGGAGGGGAAACTAGTGTCTAGTCTAGGTTGTAGTGTCATAGTTAGTTCAGTCATAGTTTAAGTAATTTGAAAAAAAAAACAAAAAAAAAAACTTGAAAAAAATAAAAAATCCATAAAAATGAAAAAATTAGAAAATGTCCCGTGAAGGTTTTCGCTCAAAATGGAAAATGATAGGTGTAATTAAATCAGTGGCTTTTCGATTATTATATATATGAGATAATAAATAATCGGTCACACGTCTAATTCAGGATATGTGGGTAGGCCCAGCTGGTTGAAAGGTTCCTTAGATTTGATATAAAACAACTTAAAATAGGAGTCTTGTGGGTTCTCACCTTAGGAGCTATGGCAAAACTAAAACTGTGGAAAGTATAAGGGGTACGTCATAAGTAAAAAACTTATAAGTTTTTCCGATTAAACTGGCACACCTGTTTCTTTTTGTGAAAACAAATCCGAAACAGTGTGGCGCCCGAAAAAAATTCCATTCATTCATCTGAGCACATGTAAAAAAAAACGTGAAGTTTATGGCATTAACCATGGGGATGGTGACTCGTGTGGCGTATGTCCGCTGAACGGATCGTATACAAAAGCATGTAAGCTCACAATATCATCCATCCATCCATCATAAAGTTTAATCGGAATAATATAAGAGTTTTTTATATAAGGCGGTAGATTATAAATCTTTTAATCTCATAAGCTTGAAACGGGAATAGGTGGAGTCGTAGTCTTTTGAGTGTGGGATCCATAGACAACTATAAATTACTTGAACTTAATGGATCGAAAATAAGGGCTTCGAAACCGGCGGTTGAGTTTAAGTGGATCGTATATTCACAATCTTGGTTAACGTGTGGTTAGATTTATTTTAATAAAATAATTGAATATATTGAAAGCCATTTGTTTTAATTGTGATTCCATTGCGAATAATTTTTTCGGGGACGAAAAATGATAAGTGTGGGGATGGCTGATGACTGTCGTTAGAGTCAATCAAAAACCTAAATAAGCTACGTAGATAGCGTAAGTAGGGTATCGTATCCACGGGGAATCTGTGGTCAGTGTCACGTTTTTCACTAAAAACTAAATTATCTAGATTGGGGTTTTGATGAATTTGATTGTAAAAACTAAAAAACTAATTAAGAGAGTTGTAATCAATGTGAGAAAAAGTAACCTCCACCCGGAATCCCAATTACCCGTTTAACATAAAAACCTGTTTACCGATTCAAAACACCACATAGACATGGCCTCGGAATTAATGAATTTGGTTAGTTACTAGGGATAGTTTTTAAGATTCACTATGCCACCTAATAACCCGTTCGATTGTATCAACTACCCGCCAATTTACCAACCCGCTAACAACGCAAGTAAGTTGCCAATACGCTTAATAAACGACGAGTAATTCAAACACAAGAAACGTTTACCAATAATCCAACACAAGTGGTCAAGCTGTACCAGTTTATACGAATCGGAAAACAAATAAATACATCAAACCAGGCAAACGTTCATCCGGGCGGAAGTCACAAGAGGTTTAGCCGCGCATGTTGATCTTTACCGCATCAGTTGTCATCCCGAATAGGTTAGATATCATGCTTGGAAGATGTGATCAGAATGCACAGTTGGTCCCTTCTCTCGATCTTGACGGCTGCTTATTGGCGTTTTATTCTTCTAACCTTATACCCACCGACTTCACAAATTGTTGTCACACCAATTACATATTATTGGCCCAATTTATTTTTATTGAAACCCACATCAGTTAATTACTTCATGCCATGGCCCAACACAATTTCTAATTCATGATCTTTTGTCAGCCATTCATTTCTTTTAGGAATCTAGAACTCCTCGTAAACCTTTGATCCAAATTTCATTAGTCCTTTCATGTTTTTATTTGACCGACATGATTCGAGAAGCTCCAGCAGGTCGCGGAAGGTAATACGGCCACTGCCGCGTGTCGCTTAAGAAAACGGGATTGATTTTCTTCTATTTCGCATCCCGTGTTAACCCGTAGAATCCATTTTTGAGCTCGATTTTCTCATTTAACTTCGTTTCGTACCTGTTTAGACAAAAAACACCAATACACACTAAGTATATAATCTAATACGGATTGACACGTTTAACATACTAAAACTCAACACTAACTAATACAAAATACGTATATTTTGACCCGACATCACTTATCTGCTAGCAAGGCGAGCTTAGAATAAGCATCTAGAGCATAGTTGTACGTAGATCTTGCAGATCGAGTCTCTAGAAGCATTTGAACAATATTTATATTTGAAATCTGAGTTGTCGGAACAGAATGTTTGACTAGATGTTATCTGTAGTAATTTGTTTACTATTTAAGGTACGGTATGGGACGTATTATATAAATTGAATAGTAATAATAGTTGTTATGGAAACTTCTGGACAATCTGTTTCGCTCAGTGCCATGCCCCGAAGATTCCGCCATCGGTTGGGGTGTGACAGATTGGTGTCAGAGCCATAACTATAGGGAATTAGGCTAGACTCGACCTAGTCCGGGTCGAAGTCTTAGAGACCTAGACTATAATTAAGAACCAACAGACCAAGCTTATGTGCTATGTACCCTGCTTATACTCGCTTACGCTACACTATCACCGCACTCGAATTTTCAGTAATAAGAAGGCGATTTAGTCAAGATTAGGTGTGAAGACCGCAAACTCTCGACTAAATTGCTAGATCAATGCTGTTTTATCAACTTATCAATGATTTCTTCATTCTTTTTAACAACAAACGCTTATTTAACGAGGAAGAATTATACCAAATCAGGAGTGAAATCCATATTTTGATGAATAATCTCCTCAATTTCACTCGAACAAGGAAGAAGTTGCTAAGCTAGGGGTGAAACCCTAACATTGACAACTTGTTCCGACTTTTATTTATCTCCCTGAGGCATCGACGGACTCCAACGACCTGAACTCACGAGTATGACCTAGGGAATAAGTGCTGCCCAAGAATCGAGGCGGAAAACACGATCCCGAAGGTCGAAATGTGACGACAAGTCAATTGTGAATAGTCGAATCGCCTTTGGTAGTCAATGTCTAGTAGCCGCAGACAATCCGTTTCTCGATCTTTATGTGTTTCGATTCTGAGCCCACAACTGCTAACTTTGATAGTTCGTCGATTTTATGTGTTTTATGTGAATTTATCTGTTTATGTGTTTAAATTTTGTGAAAATTCCTCGATCTTGCTATCACTTCGATCGACACACACAACTCGCATTGCTTTTCTATCTCAGGACGCTAACAAGTCGCTACGAACCTAGACGATACTATGCTATGATATACGCTTATACTATACTCGACATGCTATACGATTATACTATACTACTCGACATACGATGCGCGATCGATATATACGAACGACACGCGAGCTTTGAATGATAGGTTTCTGCATTCTGACTGCCTCTGTGATTCAATGTGCATGCGCTTCTGTGGTTATATGTCTCTGTGCTCTACGTGCCTACGTGCTTATGTGCTTCTGTGACTACGTGAAATCTGTGATTATGTGCTTATGTGTCATGCGATACGTGTTTCGACGTGTTCCTAAGCTTTAGTAGTAGACGTGTGTGGTGAGATTCGATTTTGATGTGTCTGAGACCTACGACGATGTCTGTTGCAGACCATGTCGTCATCTGTACATCGAACCCCACTTACCCGCCAAGAGAAGAGAGACAAACGTCTTGCTGCTATCATCGCCAAGCAAGTAGCGAAAGCTGTGAGCGAATTGTATGAGAACGTCAGTAAATCTTCCGAGGAGTCGAGAGCTGAAGCTCCCAAGGATGCTGCCAAGACTGTTTTCAGCTTCAAACAGTTTAAGGCATGCGGACCAAAGGAATTCATTGGAGAAGATGGCCCAACAGCTATGTTTCAATGGTTTGATTCCATCGAAGTCACTCTGCGCCAAAGCGACTGTCCTGCAAATCTCCGTACCCTAAACGCAACCGGCGTCTTCCAGTCCCGAGCTCTAGACTGGTGGACGGCCGAATGAAACAAATGCGGGATGATGCAGCTTATGAGCTGACTTGGGAAGAGCTGAAAGCCATTATGATGGACGAATTCTGCCCTCCCCGTGAACGCCAAAAGCTGGAGGACGAGTTTTAGAACATCAAGCAGAAGGATGGAGATAACGCTGCTTTGACTGCACGCTTTAAACAGCTCAGCCTCATCTATCCCGATCAAGTCAAGACATCAGACATGGCCATCAAGAAGTACATTCGAGCTCTACCCGATTGTGTTGCTGATTGCTCACACCACGAAGACCTCATCGATTGAGGAAACTTACTTGCTTGCCGCCGAGATCAATGACAAGCAAGTAAAAGCTGGGTTCTGGGATAAGCCCTCCAAGTCTCTACATCAAGCCACCACTGCCTCGACCACCGAAACCGCCACTGCTCAACCATCTAAGTCATCACGTCACAAGAAGAAGCACAACAACAACAGCTCCAACAACAAGAACTGTGCTGTCACTACTACTGCTGCTCCTCTGCAAGCCGTACCGGCTCAGCAGCAGTCTCATCATCACCAACACCAGTCACTCAAGCGCCGCCAGCAAAGCGTGCCTACACCGGACCCCACCCACTCCGCCCGACATGCTCATATCATCATCCGGTGGGTCTTGCCTGTCAATTCTGCACGCATTGCAACTTGTACGGCCGTTTTACTGCTAGTTGTCGTTATGGTCCTTGTCAAGCCCCAGTTCAAGCCACTACTCAGCAAGCCCTACTCCCAGCCCCGCAAGGCCAACACGCAGCTCAAGCACCCGCGATCAATGCTCGAGTCTGCTTTGCATGTGGTGACCCTAACCATTTTGCGAATATGTGCCCGAACAGGGTTGTGAAGCAAGAGCCCCAGCAATAGCAGCAGCAGCCTCAGCAGCAGCAACAAGCAGCACGCGCCAGAACCTTCAATATCAATGCTCGTCAAGCCCAGGCTGATAACAACGTGGTTAATGGTACGTCCTTGTGAATGGTATTTATGCATCGTGTTTGCTTGATACTGGAGCCGATAACTGCTTTGTGTCGTTTGAATTCGAGAAGCTCCTTAGTCTTAAGCGTTCTTATCTTCCCTCGTCATTTGAAGTTGAAGTCGCTACTGGAAGAACTGTCGCCGTTAATTTTGTTCTTCGTGATTGTACTCTCGAGCTCGACAATCACATCTTCCCAATCGACCTTATCCCGATGCAACTCGGAAGTTTTGATATCATAGTAGGCATGGACTTTCTTCGCAAAAACCATGCTGAAGTTGTGTGCTTCGACAAGATGATTCGATTCTCTCTAGCGAATGGTGATTTATTATGTGTGTACGGTGAAACTGCTTCGAAAGGTCTCAAGCTCATATCATGTTTCCAAGCTAGCAAGTATCTCCGCAAGGAATATAGAGCTTTCTTGGCCAACATTGTAGTAGCGGAGGAGGATAAGAAAAGGAAGATAGAAGTTAAAGACGTCCCCATGGTCCGTGAATTTCCTCAGGTGTTCCCTGATGATCTCCCCGGATTACGGCCCAGTCGTGATATCGACTTCCGTATCGACCTCATTCCTGGAGCTAACCCCGTAGCCAAAGCCCCTTATCGACTTGCGCCATCCGAGATGCGGGAACTCTTCGTTAAAAAGAAGGATGGGTCGTTCAGGATGTGTATCGATTATCGGGAATTGAATAAGTTGACCATCAAGAACCGTTACCCCCTACCTCGCATCGACGATTTGTTCGATCAGCTACAAGGTGCTACGTGTTTCTCGAAGATCGATCTACGCTCAGGCTATAATCAGTAACGCATTCAGGAGAAAGATATACCTAAAACCGCTCTTCGTACTCGTTACGGCCACTATGAGTTCGTTGTTATGCCTTTTGGTTTAACCAACGCACCCGCGGTTTTCATGGCTATGATGAATTGCGTGTGTAAACCTTACCTCAACCGTTTTGTCATCATATTCATCGACGATGTCTTGATCTATTCCAAGTCGAAAGCCGAACACGCGCAACATCTACGTTTGGTTCTCGAGTTACTCCAGGGGAACCAACTCTATGCCAAGTTCTCCAAGTATGAATTCTGGCTGGAGGAGGTTCAGTTTCTGGGTCACATCATGAATAGTCAAGGTATCCATGTCGATCCTGCGAAGATTGAAGCAGTTAAGAGCTGGATTACACCAAAGAACCCGTCTGAAGTCCGTTCTTTTCTCGGATTAGCGGGCTATTATCGACGATTTATTGAAGGATTCTCTAAGATCGTTGTGCCGCTTACCGCTCTTACGCATAAAGACAGGTCTTTTGTTTGGGGAACTGAACAAGAGTTTGCTTTCCAAACCCTCAAGCATAAGCTTTGCAATGCTCCTGTTCTCACATTGCCCGATGGGAACGACGGTTTCATTGTCTATTGTGATGCTTCCAACCTTGGTCTTGGCTGTGTTCTCATGCAGCGAGACAAGGTTAGAGCTTACGCCTCTCGATAGCTCAAAATCCACGAGAAGAACTATACAACCCATGATCTCGAGCTAGGCGCGGTTGTTTTTGCATTAAAGATTTGGCGATACTACCTATATGGTACCAAGTGTACGATCTTCACCGATCACAGGAGTTTACAACACATCTTTGATCAGAAAGAACTCAATATGCGTCAACGCCAATGGGTAGAACTCCTCAACGATTACGACTGTGAGATTCGTTATAACCCAGGCAAGGCAAATGTCGTTGCCGACGCGCTCAGCAGACGGAGTTATTTGCTCAGCATTCGTAATACTCAAGCCCAACACGATCTCGAAACCCTCATCCGCGAAGCCCAACATGCTTGCTTTAATGAACGCACCCTGAAGAAAGAGAGAATCTACCACGATGGAGCTCAGCTTGTAAGAAAATCGAATGGGATATTCTATTTTCTGGACCAAATTTGGATTCCTAAGCGGACCGATTTACGAAGGATTGTAATGGATGAAGCCCACAAATCTCGGTATTCTATTCATCCCGGTGCCGATAAAATGTACCAGGACCTTCGCTACAAGTAGTGGTGGCCGGGTATGAAAAGGGATATCGCTCTCTATGTCGGAAGATGCCTGACTTGTGCAAGGGTCAAGGCTGAACATCAAAGACCCTCTGGCTTACTCGAACAACCGCCAATCCCTATATGGAAGTGGGAGAGTATAGCTATGGATTTCATAACCAAGCTTCCACCTACATCATCAGGTCACGACAGCATCTGGGTTATAGTTGATCGTTTGACCAAATCAGCCCACTTTTTGCCAATACGAGAAGACTACAAGGTAGAACGATTGGCCCGAATCTACACCGACGAGATCATTTGTAATCATGGTACACCTCGTGACATCATCTCTGACCGTGATGCTCGGTTTACGTCGCGATTGTGGGAAACGTTTCAAGCAGCTCTCGGTACTACGCTTAACCTAAGTACCGCATTCCATCCGCAGACCGACGGACAGACTGAAAGAAGGATCCGTACTCTTGAAGACATGCTCCGTGCGTGTGTCATAGACTTCGGTGGTAATTGGAACAAATACCTGCCGTTAGTCGAATTCTCGTACAACAACAGTTATCATGCCAGCATCCAAATGGCACCATTCGAGGCCCTATATGGAAGAAGATGTCGATCGCCTATTGTGTGGCACGAGATCGGTCACTCGCAATTAACCGGTCCCGAGCTATTACAAGAAACGACTGACAAAGTCCTCAAGATTTGAGACAACTTGTCGAAAGCCCGGGATAGATAGAAAAGTTACACCGATAAACGAAGCAAGCCCCTTGAATTTGACGTTGGTGACTACGTACTCCTAAAGGTATCACCTTGGAAGGGTGTGGTCAGATTCGGCAAGAAAGGGAAACTAGCGCCTCGATATGTTGGACCTTTTAAGATTCTGGAAAGGATCGGAAAAGTCGCCTACAGACTCGAACTACCGGAGGAACTTAGTAACGCCCACCCGACTTTCCACGTGTCAAACCTCCGAAAATGCCTGGCTGAGCATGATCTGATTGTACCTCTCGACGACCTTCAAATAAACGAAACGCTACACTTCATGGAAAGGCCTGTCAAAATCATGTGTTACTTGTGCATGTTTACTTTATGTTATGTGTGGTAATGCAATCGAAACTCGAATCAAAACTCGAAACTCAGTCAAACTCAATCGAAATCAAATTATGATAATTGGTGGCGAAAAGCCAGTGCGAGACATAGGTGATTGTATGTTAGATATAGTGGTTGGGATTAAAAGTAATTTGAATAGGAAACTCTATCGTACACGCATCGTCCTCAATCGAAATCGGAATATCAAAAATCGTCGCACTGAACGCTCAAAACAGGCAGCTGAACGATCAGGCTTCCAGCCGATCAGACTGACTGTCCGAACGGACAGGCTGTCCGATCGAGATGCCTGGCCGATCGGCCAGCCCTTTCCTCTTTTGGAAGCCTATAAATACCCCTGTCATTGTCATACTTTCTACTTTTGGAAAGCTCTGACCGACCAGCTCGTGCTCTCGTCCTTTTTCTCAGATTCCTTCCGATTCCGGTAAGATTTCATCCTAAATCTTGTACATTCTTGATCTATGCACACTCCTACACCTTTCTATCTTTCGAATCTTGGTTTCTAACCGTGAAATCATCAAGATTTAAGTGTTCTAGGATGATGTCATCATGATGTTCTTGAAAGAACTCCATGTTTTGGCTTCAACCCACCAAGAATCACTTGGATCTAACCGATTTCAACATAAACAAGTAAAGATCTTCCATAGATCTAAACAATTACACGGTGAAAAGGATTGAAAGAATGTTTTCCAACTTTCTTTCAACTCTTTTACAATCAATGCCTTCAAACCGGTAGAAACGAAGCTTGAACCGACTCACTAACCATCCTAGTAGTTGTGCGGCTCAAGATTCGGGTTCTATCTACAAGGTCCACTGATTTCAGGTTAAACGTTAAACTCCGTTCCGAACGGTTCACCGGCTGGACTTGGGTGATTCCTGTCCGAGCAGGAGAAATCAGTAAGAACGAGGTTTCTATGGTTCAACTCGTTGTCAAAGCACCTCGATATTTCAACAAACAACCAAAACAGCCAAGTGTTAGACGAACAGGCCGACCAGGTCAGGAAGCTGACCGATCGGGCTGACTGTCCGAACGAACAGCCCAGCCGATCGGATAAGCCAGCCGATCGACCAGGCCAACCGATCGGCTAGCACATGGCCCCACACCTTAACAATTTCATGAAGTCTAGTATTGAACGAGGTGCTGTTCGATCGGACTACGGTCTGATTTGAATTACTCCTCGGATCATGAGATACTATGCTTCAACACTTAATCAATTCAACGCGTTGGAGTGCCACCCGATCGGCCAAGCCTTCCGACCAGGTGACACCCTGACAAGAACTTGTTGATGAAGTACCTAACCGATCGGTTAAGCCGGCCGATCGAACGAACCGTTCGATCGATCGACCTAAAAGGTAAGGATACTTCAATGTTTTTCAAATACTACAACGAAAACTTCAAAAGTCAAACCATCATACACAAACACATCCTTTTCAAAGGAAGAAACAATCCACTCGAACAGCCTACCGACCGACCGGACAGGCTGTCCGAACGAACTGGTTAACCGAACGGTCAAGCCGTCCGATCGGACCTACCGTCCGATCGACCAGGCTTTCCGATCCTCCAACACTCGTTCCATTTTTCACATTGCTTATCGTTATGCTATCGAACTATTCAGGCTAACCCTACTCTTAAGTGCTCCCTTCAATCCATCAATCACTGAGAGTATACTCGAACCCTTTTTGCTTTAGCACTTTTGGGTGTTACATACGTTGCTTATTCTAAATCACAATCGAACACACTACTCAATTATTTGAACGCTAACCGTTACCGCATGTATTACGTGACTAAATGAATGCTTGTTGTTATGTTTACACGTGGAATGTTGTCTACCTGTCTTAACGACGATAGTACTATAGTTTGGACTCAGCACCCATACACATGGGGGTTGTTAAGGACAATTACTTGCATGGATTACGGTGGTAATCATGTATTGCGAACTGCCTCGGGCAGTCAACCCGCAGTCATTGGTATCGATAGATCCATGTCGATAATTAACATGCTTCGTTTTCCTCTGTGTACGTGCTGGTTATGCGTAAAACTATTCGAACTCTATTATGCTATTATCAAACTTGTATGCTCACCCTTACATTTTATGTATTGACTTTATTTTAACGTATGTGACAGGCAATTAGGATGCTTATCTGCTAGGAAGGCGAGCTTAGAATAAGCGTCTAGAGCATAGTTGTCTGTAGATCTTGCAGATCGAGTCTCTAGAAGCATTTGAACAATATTTATATTTGAAATCTAAGTTGTCGGAACAGAATGTTTGACTAGATGTTATCTGTAATAATTTGTTTACTATTTAAGGTACGGTATCGTATTATATAAATTGAATAGTAATAATAGTTGTTACGGAAACTTCTGGACAATCTGTTTCGCTCAGTACCATGCCCCGATGATTCCGCCATCAGTTGGGGTGTGACAGAGGTCTTACCTCGAACGTATCTCTTCAAAGTAGCGTGTTGGCTAGCAACTCTGTTGGTGGTACACTAACCAAAGTTGAGACTCTGATTACTCCACACAAAGATGAACATTCTTTATAATCTGGCAGCGAGTTATCATACACATAATTAAAAACCCCTGAAAAAAATAATATATTACAGTGCACATGTAAGTAATATAATGGAAGGTGTGAATCATATGTTGTAAAAGAACATACTTTCACGGTTGCAAGCCATAAGTTTTTCATACAGTTTGCGCAACTTGTACTCGTATATGGGTACTGAATGATACTCACACAATGTCCCCCAGAATAAAATAAAATTCTCCCAGTCTGCGTTATTGAAGGCTTTTTTGCAGTATTTACAAATATTCTATTGTATGTTAAACCTGCAGAGATACCTAGAGGCCTTTGGGAATGCTTTAGCACACGCATTCATCAGAGCTAGTTCTTTATCCATTACAATCACACGTGGCTCCAAACACTCATTCAACATTGACCTGATCTTTTCGAGCACCCATACAAAGTTATCATTCTGTTCTTTACAGATAACCGCATGCATGATAGAAAGCGACTTCTCGGTGGACGTCAGACCCACACCCTGGACAAATGGCATGTTGTAGATATTTGTTTTGTATGTCGTGTCGATTAACAGCACGTGTGGCAGTGCACGCCGCATATCATTAGAATGGGGATTAACAAAGAAAAGCTTTGTTATGACATTAGTTATGGGTCCCTGCTGTGTCTCGTAAATGAAGTAGTTGTTCAACAACATGGTTTCCAGTGTCTACATTGGAGTATGCCCGTCTCTCTATGATGCTCTAATCTTCTGCACTGCATTTTGAAAGTCTTTCTGAACATGGAGGCTGTCAGGAAACAGCTTCCTTATGGTTTGATAAATGTTGCGTGGGTCAATGTTTTGAGCTGTCAGCTGCTCTTTTTACTTGTTTTCGCTAGGAGAAAATCTTCGCACAAACGCGTAGGTAGACAAATCGAAAGCATGTTCATGGTTATGTTCCAGGTTTCCCACTACTATCTCCTATTATCATGGTTGTCAGCCCGCACCATTATTAATGAAAACAGGCAACCGATTTTTTTTTGTCGGCTTTCCTATCTGTTGCTTTAGTACGATGCTCACCACCACAGTCGCATTGAAGCCATACCCTCCCAAAGTTCGATTGACACGTCACAATAACGTAACCATTCTCCTTTTTGCTCTTTTTGTACCAATTCATTCAGTTCTTTAGAAAGTTGAAAAGGGAGTTACACCGATATGGTTAACTTCTATTTCATATTTAGGACTCAAAATATAATTTTCTTATTTTATTATATATACTAATTTTAACATATAACATTTTAAATAAATCAAATGTGATACCTGCTTAGTTTGATAGGGATTGCCCAGGTTAGGGAATTCCTAATCGGACCATTGCCAATCATTGGTGGTATGTTCGGAGGCTCCCCACCGTATCCTCTGCCATCTGAATAGTCTTTTTGCACATACAAAAAGTGTGATGCATTGTTACTTTCATAATATGTTTGCTCACCACTATATTCTCCGTATCCACCCGGATGGTCTTGTTGAACGTAAAAAGAATGTGATGCGTTGTTACTTTCGTAAGGGTTGCTAGAGTTAGGCGGTTGTTGATCATAATATGGTTGGTCACCACCGTATCCTCCGTATCCAGCCAAATAGTTTTGTTGTACGTAAAAAGATTGGCAACCATATCCGTAATCCGGATACCCATGTTGTGCTTGATAATAAGGTTCATCAATTAAGAGAAGCAGAAGCTCGTTCAAGTCTAGCAATGGTTTCATTTGATCAACATGAACGTCAGACGTAACCTCTTCCTCATCGTTAGAATCTGGAGCGCCTGAATTCTTCTTGGTTTCACGCACGCCCCAGGAGTTGTTGGAATACTGCTAAAAAAATAGTTCCCCTCCCAGACTGATGACATTTTAGCTTTACGATTGTTCGACAACCAGGGAAGATTCAAAAGAACGTAGAGCCTTATTAAGAAGCGTATGCATACTAATATTTGAAGAAAACAAATTTACGTGTATATGCTTCATACAACCCTGTACTTGGCGTATACCTTTATCACGAGCCCATACAACATCGGATCAAAGTCAAACTAGACAGCTATATACGCCACGTACAGTCTTATACGTAGCGTATATAAGCCTCGTACAAGCCTGTATGTGACATATATGTGATTGATTTGATATTGTACTAGGTTTCACCCACTGGTCGGAGACATAAATTAAACCTTGTACGCCACGTACAGGTCTATACGTGACGTATATATGGGTCCCATATTTGGTATCTGGTCAGAGAAATAAACTCTATACACCACGTATAGACATGTACATGACGTATATAAGGGCCCCACTTAAATGTGTAGATAGACTTGAAGGTGTGTAAACATGCACACTCTTGGTTATCTAAAACAATTTTTATAAATGTCAATGTCGATTAAAACTATTTATCAAATAATTGGAAGTTTTAGGTGTGACAATAGTAAATTTGTCAAGCAAATGTTAACATTTGAAAAGAAGACTAATAATGAGCACACTGGATAAAAATAAAAATTTTAATGAACATGGCATTTAATAGTTCAATAATAATTAACTGACTTATTGGTTACTTTAAATAATTAATTTATTCTTCACCGTCACACTCTTGGTGCATGCATCTACTTCATTAGGCTGACCGATTGCATCTCAGAGAATAAAATTGTAAAATTGATTTTAGAGTACTTTAATATGAAAATTTCAACCATTCACATCAACATATGTTTATCAAGAGGTTGTCCAAAAATGAAAGCTTTGAGATTCTCAAAAACTGTCGCAGGGGTAATTCTCTTCGAGATTCAATTTCTCGTAGACCCAACTTCTAAAGTGGTCTTCATTATTGTTTTAAGAGTAAACTACCATTTTGGTCCTGTGGTTTGGGCATTTTTGCCATTTTAGTGCAAATCTCAAACTTTTTAAATTTGGGTCTCTGTGGTTTTACTTTTATTGCCATTTTAGTCCAAAATTAAAAAACCCCATTTTTTGACTGCTGCAATCTGTCTATTTTGTCTTTTTGTCAAGGGGCATTTTTGTCCATCAAATATTAATATATATCATATTAATAATTAATAAGCATGGGTATAATATATTCAAATATAAAATTTACCAAGATGAGGCCTTCACCAGATTCTCTCATTTGTTTCACTACTACCATTCAACATATTCTTCTGGGAATTGGCTTCGTCTTCATCGAAATAACCTAGCCGACTCACTTACTCCCTGCATCCATCATGAGTTTATCACTGGTTCAAGTAAGTTTATTCCATAAAACTGATATGATTCTGGATATGTTATTTGTTTTCTTATGATGTTGCTGATGAAATCAGGGGTTCAGCAAATCTCTAGCGATGACTGTGCTCTCTGAAATTGGTGACAAAACGTTCTTCGCAAAAAACCTATGGTGGATTGTCGGAGGTGAGTGACGGTGGAGATGAAGGTGATGAATGATGTGTGCGATTAGGGTTTTTTTTGGGGAAGATGAAGGTGAGTGACGAAGGTGTTCATTTTCTTTTAAAAACCTTAATATCTTGTTCATACCCATATTCAAAAACCTTAACAACAGGGTATTCGAATCCAAATTCAACATACCCAGATTTAAAATCTTGTTCATTTTCTTTCAAAACCTTAATATCTTCAATAGTTTGATGATTACATATAAATCGAACATTTCGATCTTTGACCATGAATGATCCCCTGCTTTCTGCAACCTCTGTTTCAGCCATTGCAGCATAAATGAATGGTCAACCAGGCATTGTTGACCATATGGATCTTGTAGGTTGAGTTTTATGAGAAATAGATACACACCCACCATTTTCTGATTTCCAAGTTAACTGAAAATCACTGTAAGTCTCTGGTCTTGGCAAGATGTCGGCGATGATTTGGGGAAGATGATTTGGGGGGGGGGGGGGTGATGATTTGGGGAAGGATGACAATAAAGAAGGATGAAAACGGTGATGCTCTTGGCTGGAGGTTGGGTGGTGGTGGTTGCATTTGGGGATGATGATGATGAATCGGGGATGGCATTTGGATTTGGGTTTGAGAAAGGTGGGTGTTAAGTGGACAGATTAAAGAAGACATTAAGTAGTTCTCTGCTTTTAGATAGTCAAATTTTATTTAGTCTAATTATTTTAATTAATAGTGAGTTATAATAAAATCATAAAGACCAAATTACCCCTGCAGAAAATGACAAAATATCGGGGTTTAATTTGGAGAATCTAGTCTGATTTCACTTTTGGACCAAAATGGCAACAAAAATGAAACCACAGGGACCGAGATTTAAAAAGTTTGAGATTTGGACTAAAATGGCAAAAGTGCCCAAACCACAGGGACCAAAATGGCAGTTTACTCTTGTTTTAAACAATATGAACAACATATTTAATAGAACTCACAATATTGATCTCTAGATCAAGTGGTAGAAAGCTTGAAGTTTTTTTGGGAGATACAGTTTTAACTATCAGTTGGTATAGAGTGAGATATTGGTGAACAATGATAGAAGACCCAGTGAAAACTGGGTTCGATCCTTGAGCCAAACAGATTTATCAGTAATTTCACCATCGTGTCTACGGACAGGTGGGTTACCGGTTTTCCCCGAAATTGGTTGTGGACTAGGGTTACTCTCGGAGTACCCCATTTGGTCCGGTGAGTACTCCAAAAATACTCGAGATTGATTTTGTTGGCCATTAAAAAAAAACAACATATTATTTAGCATTTAGTTGATAAATATACAGAAACAAAATAAGTGTTTCACACCACTAAACTCATTTACCAATGCCAAACTACTGCAACATATTACAGTTTTGTATTAGTGGACAATTACAAAAATGCAATTATCTCAAAAGAGCCAAAAAATTAAACTGAAAAAATATATAATAATAATAATAATAATAATAATAATAATAATAATAATAATAATAATAATAATAATAATAATAATAATAATAATTTTACTGTACAATGTCTCCTTGCCACCCTACCACCAAAATGAATATCTTCATTAATCTCAGCTGTCATGCAATCTCTTGGAAGGTTCATAACGACAATTTTCCTAAATCTAGCTGTTACCATATTGTCATACCCGTACGTACGTGCGACTAATTTGTACCTCATTTCGTACCTTCTAGTCATGAATCCATTAATATCTCAGATCTAATAAAAGAAGAAAATTCTTATATAAACCACCAAGAATAACACTAATTCCCATCAACTAAACACTTACACTCAGGAATTCTTCTAATTCAGAAATCCACCATCCCTTCAATGCTAATGTCGTCCTCTATATCACTAAGAGACTTGCATGACACTGTTAACAATCTGCTCCGTTCGTCGGACATCAAAGGTATTCTCTCGCACCACAAACAAGACCAAGAGTGGATCCAAAGGGTCTCTGAATCATCATTAAAGATGTTAGATTCTTGTGGTAACACCAAAGAAATACTCTGTCTAGTCAAGGGTCATATTCAACAACTCCGTACCACGTTTCACCGAGCTAGTCTTGGTGAAACTGAAAAGAAACTCTCGGAATATTGTTTCCAAAGAAAAGAGTTGAGGAAACAAATGTTAAAGAGGCTAAAGTCACTAAAACAAGCGAAAAATACGAGCGCCGGTGGTGAAGTTCAAGATATCCCGGTAGATGATAACCTAATTGTTGTGGCTAATGTGTTGAAAGAAGTTAGAGAAACCCTTGTTATATTGTTGGAGTCAATTATGTTGCTTATGTCTATGCCTAACCCTAACCCTAAAACAGAAAAAAAGATGATGATCAAATGCAATGGGATTTTCACGGTGAAGGCGAAGTTTACGAGGCTGAATAGCTTGAGTCCATGGGAGGATTGTGATACTCAAGCGCTTCAAAGTGCTACAGAGAGACTGGAGGCTGTTGAAAGTGCCATGGAAGATCTTGAGGTTGAATTAGGGTGTATTTTTAAGAGGTTGATGAGAACCAGGGTTTTGTTGCTCAATATTCTCACAAATTAGGAAGTTTAAAATGCTTAAATTATAGATCTTTGTAAGTTGTAAACTAACACCATCAATCAAGTTAATTTGGGTCGTATGACATAATTATGGAATTAAATACACACCATATTTGTAATCTTAGCTTACGTATATATGGAAACTCATATAAGTGTTTTTATATTACTTTAACTAGTGTTAAGCTACCCGCGTTGCGGGCCAGTGGACATAACGTGCTACCAATGTGGAGGAGATGGGGACGTAAAACCATGCTAAGTAGCATCAAACGAAGACCAAAACCCAGTAAAGCGTAAAAAACACGAATTTCCAACACAAAGTGACTTACGTGACGTAAAACGTAGAAGGAGTCGAATTTATAACGATGTGTATTAGAAAGTGGAGGGGGTAAAACAAACTTAAAAGACCAAATGTGACCACCAAATACAAATGAAAAAAAAAACCCCTGAAGGGCCAAATGTGACTATCAAACACTGTGCTAAATAACAACGAACGACGAACAAATATGAGAAAACGTAAAAGAAAAACTAATAAAAAACTAAAATTATTTAACCTTTGTGACACAAATTATAAAAACTAAAATTTTGTTACAAGATGAAAAATAATAATGCCAAAAAAAAGAAAAAAAACAAGACAAAAACCATGCTAAGTAGCATCGAACGAAGACCAAAACCGGGTAAAGCGTAAAAAAACACGAATTTCCAACACAAAGTGACTTACGTGACGTAAAACGTAGTAGGAGTCGAATTCATAACGATGTATATTACAAACTGGAGGGGGTAAAACAAACTTAAAAGACCAACTGTGACCACCAAATACGAATGAAAAAAAAACCCTAAGGGGCCAAATGTGACTATCAAACACTGTGCTAATTAGCAACGAACGACGAACAAATCTGAGAAAAACGTAAAATAAAAACTAGTAAAAAACTAAAATTATTTAACCTTTGTGACACAAATTAAAAAAACTAAAATTTTGTTACAAAATGAAAAATCATATTACCAAAAAAAATAGAAGACAAAAAGACAAAAAAATATAATATTCCTCCGTATGATATTAAAATTAAAATTGAGAGATTTAATAATAATAATAATAATAAAAAGGATAAGGATAAAAAATATTTTTATATATAATATTAAAATTGAAATTAGGAGATTTATAGATAATAATAATAATAATAATAATAATAATAATAATAATAATAATAATAATAATAAAAAGGATAAGGATAACAAAATATTTTTAATTAAAAATAAAAATATAATTATGAAGTTGAAGGAGAAATTGGCACGTGGCATTAATTGTAGTGTTTTACTAATATTTAGATCGATGCACAAATATATATTAGGCCATATGTTATACATCTTGAGCGTGAGAGGCAACCGAGCTACCGGAACATCACACCCTATGCGTGAGTGTTCTTTGAGGTGTGACTGTGCAAGTATACTTAGATAGACAACGATTATAGATGATCTGAAGTTCTGAATTTGAGAGTATGGTTTGTGAAAATCGGTAATTTATTAGTTCGAATCCGTACATTGTAACTAATCACGTTTATTTTGATTATGCGCATTGGTCTTAATTTTTCTAAATTAGGTCACATGAAATCTAGTATAGCCCATTATATGCGTTGGATTTGTATATTTATGAGACTAAGAAGAAGTCCTATATTTTAGAAGAAGTCCTATATTTTTAGATCACCGTTAGATATAAATAAGAAGCAAAAAGATTCCATCGTAATTTAATAAAGAAAAAAATTGTTAAGATACTCAAAAATATTCTCAAGAAATATCAACAAAATAAAATGGAAATAGTACGGATAGAAAATATTTGGGTTAGAAATTGAATACAAACAAGAAGTCTTTCAAGAAGTGTTTCCAGTTCAATTGATAGAAACAAAGTGTGGAGGACAAGGGCAAATGGAGAATTTGATAATGGACGGAGCATAAACATTGTTCGTCTCGGAGAGGACAGCCATGGTGGGTTTTGGAAGATAAAAAATATTTTTAACATCAACAACTCAAGAAAACATAAGAAAGATACCTCAAAGACTCATCAGAAGATTATTGCCAGTTCTAGTGACGAGTTTCAAAGCAGATTGCTATCTTAAAATTTTAATAATATAATATCTACACTCTAATTCGTTATTTAAAAACAACTAAGCACCCCGCGTTGCGGTGGGGTGTAAACCATGCCAAATAGTATCGATGTCACACCACCGCCAGTGACCACTAACACTGACTCGACCTAGGACCTACGTGTTGCGACGAACCTGTCAAACAGGAAAAATAGATGTATAAACGTTGAATCACACATGAACGTTGCGCGATGTTAACTCGCAAATTTTTGAGTTAATTATAAAAACGTTGACCAACACATGTACGTTACGTCGTACTAACTCGAAAATTTTAGAACGAAACGTAAAAGGAATATTTCCGAAAGATGAAAAGTATAGGGGACAAAAGTTGAAAGTAGAAAGTTGTGATGTTAAATTGCAAATAATGAAAAGTTATGGGCTTGAATTCCTAATCATCAGTTTAAGCTGTTTGGAATACTGAGTTTGTAAGCGTTCATGTTTGTTCACATATTGTGGAAACACACTAACATACATTGTTCACGAATACATGAAAAAAACTTAATGAATTGAAAAGAACTTTGAGATTTGTGCAAATGCCTAAGTTATGCAGCTTGTTGCTCTGTAGGCTTACACTAAAAGTCTCAGAGCATTACAATGCAAGTGAAAGATATCGTTACAATAAAAAGAGACAATGTAACCATAAGATTTGATTTTGGAGAGAGAGATCTGATCAGATTTGATTTGATTTTGCGTCTTGATTGTGTGTATGATCCAGATCTTGATTTTGGATCTTAAAAGAAAAATATAAACTTTATATAAAAAGACTAATTTACCCTCAGATAGGCTTCACTTGGTCAGATTTAACCATTAAATTAAAGTTAGTTAGAACTAAAGGACATAACATGTAAGGGTTTGCAAACATCGAGTACGGTTTTTTTTTTCTTTTTAGAGACAAAGAACAAAATTTACAATCTAGTGTCAACATAAAGGACGATTTTTATAATTTACTCAAGTAAATAACTAAAACTAACCGAACCAAAATACACATGATAAAAGAATTGTATTGAAATTTGTATTTGTATAAGAATAATAAATCGATTAACTAATTAATTAATTGTTATGTACCGAAGCCCAAATCACCCTCCGAGTCCGTTACCGAGTCCAAGAGATGCATTTCAAGTGAAGCCCATGCATATGTGCATGAGTAAAGCACGTGTAGTCCAGCCACTTTATTTTGAATATTCAAGTTGTTAGTCATGTGTTAAAATAAAGGAAAATAAGGGAATGCCCATGTTTTCCATAAAGTATTTTTCCATATTGTTAGGAGTAGTTGGTAACTAATTTGTGAGTAGTGGGTACATCTAATAATTTAGGGTTAGTGGCATGAGTATTAACTATAGTCTTGTACGTTTACATTTTGGATTATGAATGAAAGTTTTCAAATCAAATTATCTGTCTATTTTCTAGTCTAGCTTCTGTCTATTTTTTTGGTGAATTTATCAAGAACCATAACATTATTTTAGAATATTTTATAAAATAAAAGTGATAAAAAGAATAAAAGAAAAGAAAAGAAATGTAAAAGAGTTAAAAATATCAAAGAAAAGAAAATAACAATAATTACAAAAATTACAAATTTGGTACTTTACGGACAAGGGTAAATTTGTTATTTTCATTTAATAAACTAAAGTTTTCAAAGGCAGTTAATGTAAATAATCTAATCTGTTACAAAAGGTTAACATATAGTTTGTATACACTTTATCAAAATAAAAGCAGCCATACTAGCACAAGTAGGAAGCATCCATCACTAGCTCGCTACTATTCCATATAGACTTATTTCACAATTACAAAAAAAAAAAAAAAAAAAAAAAAAAAAAAAGCACACTTTAATTTTAGGCAAACCATTCACACATAACGTAAAAGACTGTATTTAGATAACATTTTAATTAAGTTCATAAATATAACACAATCGACATGATTGAAGTCAAACCTCTTAACTCAGACTTCACTTCTTTTAGTTAACCTCACTTTCAAACCATGTTTCATCTCCAGGATAACAGATTCACTTGGTATGACTGGGTGACCTTCAACCAGCTCAACATGGTAATGGTATATGATTGTAGCAGCCACTATCTTCATCTGAGTGAAACTCGTTTGCTTACCCAAACAAGTTCTTGGTCCAGCGTTAAACGCGGGGAACTTATATGATGGTTGATGTTCGATTCCACCTCCTGTTGCAACCCACCTTTCAGGTTTAAATTCCAGGCAATCCTTTCCCCATATTGAATCCATCCTTCCCATGGTATAAAAACATAAAATAATCGTAGTGTTACAATCTACTTGATAGCCACTTGGAAGAATATCGGGTTGTACTGGCTCTTTGTGCTGAAACGGAACTGCAGGGAAAAGCCTTAAGGCCTCACATAATCCACCATGAAGATAAACCAGTTTACCCAAATCTATTGCTTGGATATCACCCATTTCCTTATTTAGTTGTGTCTCGAGCTCTTCTCGGATCTTATCTTCTGCTTTTGGGTTTTTGGCAAGAAGATAAAAAAACCAAGAGAGAGTGCTGCTAGTGGTATCTCGTCCCGCAACAATTAAATTCAACAAGATATCTCTCAAAAACATATCGTGATCCTTAGACGTGACACTTTGGCCTTTTACCTCTTTTATTAGAGCGGTTAAAAAATTAAAATTTTCCTCTCCGGGTTCATCGTTACTATGATCTGTTTGATTTTCGGCTAAGTGTTTGTATATGAATTGATCAATGTCTTTCCATGCATTGCTTAACTTCTTCTCATTTCCCATTCTAAGAAATCGTTGCAATTTCCATAATTTTTCGGGCACAATATGCCTAATCAAGATGGCTTCTTCGGCATGTGACAAAGCCTTTTCACATGGAATGTAAGGAAAATCAAGAGACATGCTTTTAGGGTCGTAACCAAAAACTGATTCACATATAATATCAAAAGCAAACCTTTGAAATATATCCTGCAAATCCATCTCCACCCCTTGTTGTGAAATGTTGTCTAGTGCCGGTAGTAACCCTTTTTCAACCTTGTTCCAAATCGTCATTTTTAGGAGGCTATGGAAGCTAGGTTGGTTCAGGAGGCCCATGAGGGTTCTGCGATGGAACTCCCATAAGTCTCCGTCACTATTAGACACTCCATCTCCTAGGATATCAAAGATCTCACCGAATTTGTGGCCTTTCGGATAATTAGGGAAGTTTTTGCTCAAAATGTGATGGATGTCAGCAGGACTTGCAGTGAGAAGCATATCCATTTTGGCTAACCAAGGTCCTTTTAACAAGAACGTACCACCAGTACATGCTAGAAGATCAGTGGCAAATTCTTGGAGTTTGTGGGAATTTACAACGAGTGCTGGTATTGTACCAATAACTGGCCAATTTGTGGGGATGATAGAATTACGGCGTTGACATATGTATAAGACATATAGAAAGCAAGGTGCAAAGAGAAAGAGAATGGTGTGGTGTTCAAAGAAGGCCATGGAAAGAATGCTAATTAGAAGGCAAAGAGCAGGAGGTGTTTTCTATAAGAGGAATGCTTGTATTCAAGTGGTGAGGAATAAAAGAAGCTCCCTGATCCTTTAAATACCCGTTATCACAACTAGTTTTTATCCAACAAAAGATCTTAGATTATGAATTATGGTTTAATCATCATTTTATATAGTTCAATAGTGAGCTCTAACTATTTGTAGGGGTGAGATGAATAATATAAATGGTTAGAATAATTAGATTTGAATTTATTATTATTGCATATTAGTTTTGAAATAGCTTGATAATAACTACTCATTACATTGCAAAAATAAGTAGAGCGGTTATTAGGGTATACGGGGCACCAGCGGGGAGTGGCCGCGGTGACCCAATTCCCCCAGCGGGAACACCGCCGCCATCCCTGCGGTGACCCAATTCGGGGTGTGGACTCGGGGCATATTCACCGATGAAGGAGAGGGGGTGATGGTGGGCCAGCCTCTTCTCAAACCAATCAAATAATTCCTTTTTTTTTAATAAAAAAAACAAGTCACCTAATAGGGGAGACCTAATAGGGGAGTGGTGCCATCAAATTGGGGTGTGAGGGAAGTTTAAGAGGGGAGTTGACGTGGCACACGAGGATTTGTTATGCGTAAGAGAGGGGACTCCCCTCCTAGGGGAGTGCCCCTTACACCCTTATTATGCCACTTTAAAACATTATGGTAATATTACATACTCTAGCATAGCTATTTTAGTTAGGGATCTGAAAAATAGACCCAAAATAAGGATTAATATATCAAATTAGTCAACTTGATAATGAATAACTACTTTAATACATTATTTTATTCTAAAGTCAAAAGTAATAATTATATTTTTTATATTATTTTATAATACTTTTGTTACTTGTTTTTACTTTTTTATATTTTGTTATAATGTTATTAGTATTAATATCAATATAAATAAATAATCAAGACAGTTTATTATAAACACGAAAGTGAAAAAGTTCATTATAAATAAATAAATAACGAGTCTCTAATAAAAAGTAAATGTGCAAAATTAAAACAATTAATCACCTAGATCGATAAAACCATTTTCACAACGATAAAGTTAGATATATAATTCTAGACCCCACCCATATAATGCTAGACGCCACCCATCATGAAACTCATCGATATGGCTTTAATTCTTTTGGAAACAAAATGAACAGTTGCAAACAATTTAATAAAAATAACAGTTGCAAACAATTTTAAAAAATTACAATTAGGATAACTTTATAAATTTGGTACATACAAGGGAAAACACAATACACTAACACAGATACTCTAAAGCGCATAACCACATATTGTTAAATTTAAAAAAATAATAATAAACTATGGCAATACCATACTCAAATTATATTTTTATAAGCTGCATAATTATTTTTAACTAGTGTGTAATTATTGTGTGTTGTTATTTATTACTTTGCGAAATTACATATATATGTTGTGTTATTATTTTACCTTAAGCGAAACTGTAACAGCCCAAGCACTCGTCGAGTGAAAACAAAAATGTGAGTTCTTGGATGGGCAACCCATCGGGAGCAAATAAGACAATATTTTGGCACGGTTTACTTAGGTTGCTATAAATGGTATCAGAGCCAGTGACAGGGACCGGGCTTGTGTGCCAACAAGGATGCTGGGCTCCCTGGGGATGGGGTGAAGATGTAAGTCACGCATCGAATGAGGAGGAGAACGAAGCCTTCCTTATAAGGGGGTGAACCTTCTCTACCAAGACGCGTTTTGCCTGGGCGAGCAACTCGTTGGGTGAAAAAAAAAACCGGGAGTTCCTAGATGGGCAACCCATCATGGGCAAAGCGGATAATATCTTGGCCAAACTTAACAGAAAAAAACGAACCAAGTTAGCTATTTGGATGAAAAACGCTAAAAAAATGCAAACCTCAGAGTTAGATTTGTTATAAATTAGATTTTTGGACTATACTAGTTAAAAATGATAAACCTTAGGGACAAAAACAAAAATTTACTAGTTAAAAATGACAAACCTCATATTCGAATTAGGTATCTATATACATTAAACCTGAATATACCTTATACTTGAATATCATTGGACGTATTATTATTCAGTTAGAATAATAAACTTGTAATATATTGTCCAAAACTTGAAATATATTATGTATTTGTTTTTTATACATTGGGTTCCCTATCTTCGGAGGTCGTGGAATCTCTAAACAGGATACAACGGGTCATGAATAGTAATTTCTCAACCCCTTAAGAGTCGATTTATCTTTGTAGGATCGGTTTTGTAATTCAAAAGAGGGTTGTGGCGCAATTTGTTCCCCTTTACCTGTCACTTGTTTTTAATTTGTTGTTTTGACATTTTAATAAGAAAATGGGTATGAGCGATTTAAAAAATTATCATTTAAATGAAACTATATTAAAAAAAATCAATATAACATGCATAAATTATCATAATCTTTCAATGCCTTTAATTACAAATATTTTCGGTCACGTTTTTTATATATTATATAAAAGTCAATGCACACATTTATTTGTATATAAAGTTAATGCTAACTAAACGTATAGTGCGCCCACCAGCATCCAAATTGTTTGCTGTACGGAATGGCCACTCATACTTTGATTTTTCAAGAGAATGGCAGTCACATGGCAATCTCAGCTCACATCGTAATTGGGTTTGCTATACAAATAAATGAATGTAATGGCATAATTGGGTTTGCTATACAAATAAATGAATGTTGTGGCAATCACATCTTTAAAGGGGTCCTTTTGTTGTGGGTTTAGAAGGGAAGGCATGTTGTGTGCGTAGGTTTTGATGTTTCCTACTTAAATGAATGAAGCTAACATTTATCCGTTTTAGGGACCATTTATGCTACATTTTGAAAGATGGTATTCTGACACCCCATAAGGGTATACTATAGAACGCGTATATAGCGCTATACGCGTCGTATAACCTTTTTAAATTTTCAAAAAGTTATGTACCTGTTATATCATGTCTGGGGACTGGGATCTACTCGTGTTGTTTGGGTCTATACGAGTCGTATAACTCTATATGACTCGTATTGCCCTAGTTTTTATCCTTTTTTTACAAATATTTTTATACAACATTTATCGTTTTAACAACTATTTTTAGTAAAAATATTTTATAACAAAAGTTATCAATTTTATATGACATTTATCGTTTTAATTAGTAAGTTTCATTTTATAAAAGAATATATTACCCATGATTGTTTTCCAGACTCGAGAAAGTTACTTATACTAAAAACTATTTATTGTTAATACATAATTAAAATCATAGAAAAAGGATGACATATTATATGTCTAAGTTGATTTGGGTGAGTACGCCTAAGAGCATTCACATCCTGGGAATCAAAATCTGTGTGTGGGGTTTTAAAATATAAAGAGTATAAAAAGTGGTTGTGAGTGGAGGAGATAGAAAATGTTACTGTTCATCTGTATATTTGGGGGGACACTATTCACCCACTATAATTTTTTAATATGTATTGAAAGTGGTTGTGAGTGAAGAATAGAGAAAAATGTAATGATAAAAGTATATAAATATTATTTAATTGAAAAGGAGAGAGAAAACGTATTTGTTTTTAGTGGAAATATATTGATACAGGAGCTGTTTTTTAGTTGAACGTATATATATTTTTAGAGAGCTGGGTATGAATGCTCTAACTTTTTTTTTTTTTGTAGCTGGTTATTTTCAAATAAGTAGTGGTATTGATCAAATAAAGATCTTGATCTTTATGTGATAGTATTATTTTTACCACCAACTAATCATAATTTACTCACCTATCAGTTCATTAATTCTAAAACCGCCCGTAATGGGGAGTTTGTTTTTAAAAAAAAATAAAAAAAAACGCTCGAAAACGCCCCCCACCCATTACACCCCGGCGTGATGTGGCGTTTTTCCACAAAAAAATTGGCCCGGCGAGTTTCAAAAAACGCCTAAAATTGAATTGTGAAAAGAGTTGACCGTTGGCAACGGTCATTTGTTTATTTATTTATTTATTTATTTATTTATTTATAATTCCAATAATATCTCACTATATATATTACCTACTTGTTCATCATTTTTTATAAAAAAACCCACTTGTTCTCTCTACTACTTCTACAATTTATAAAAAGATGCATCCATTCCGACCCCCATTTGGTGTCCCCTCAAAACCCATGAACCCGAACACAACCCAACCGCAACAACCCTTTACCCTTCAAGACATGGACCCGAACATGTTATCGTACGCGGCTTACTTGAGTGGCGCTACTCCATTCGTGCAATCCACTTTCGGGTTTGGTCAAGCCGGTGGGTCGCAACCTTCACAACAACAAGCCGAACCCGATGTGGATATCGTGCCGGAGACGCAACCCTAACCGGAGCGAGAGACATCGAAACGCGGTAGAATGTCGCATAAGAAGAAGGAAACGAACGAACCTCGACGTAAGCATTCTTACCTTAATTGGACGAAGGAGGAGGAATACACGTTGGCTCGGGCGTGGCTCGAGGTTTCGGAGGACCCCGAAATTGATAACTTTTATATTTTTTTTTTACTTATTTTTTCGTACACGTCTATTTTATTTTATTTTTAACGTACAACTTTATATTTCAATTTGTAGCAAACTTTCAAACGGGCCCCGAATTTTGGAATAGAATTCGTGCACTCTTTTATAGCACGTGGGGTAAGGGCGAGCATCGTGACAAAGATTCCATTTCTAGCAAATGGACCATCAACAACAAGTGTCACTCCTTCCAAGAAGTGTATCAACGTAACTACGATAATCGCCCGAGCGGAGAAGGTGACGTCGGGGTTTTAACGAAGGCTTTGGAAGAGTACGAGAGAACGAAAAGCGCTTTCTCTTACTATAAGTGTTGGGAACTGCTACGAAAAAGTCCAAAGTGGGCGGGCGTAGTGACCATGATGTCGAGTAGTAGACGTCGAGCTAAACGGTCAAAAGAATCATCCTCCGTTGACCCTGAAACACCGACTTCCGATGCCCGCAATGTCGATCTAAATGATGTTGTGGAGGTTGACGAGCTACTTGAAGAAGAGTTGACCCGACCGCCCGGTAGAAGAAAGGATAAGCAAACCGGGAAAAAACGGTGGAGTCGTCTTTCGATCTTGAGTTGAAGGAAGATTTCAAGGAGATGAACCGTCGTTTCCAAGACATGCGCAACCTCGGCCACAAACGTTGGGAGACTATGAAAGAATGAGTCGCCGAAACCAAAAAGTTTAACGAGATGCAAGAGGCGAGGCAAATGAAAAAGGACATTGAGTTTTTGTCCAAACCGGTCGACCACCTCCAAGGCTACGCGTTGATCCTTGCGCAAATGCATCGCCAAAAAATTCGGAAAAAATACGGACTCTAGATCTTCATCTTTTTTTTTAACTTCATTTTTTTATTTCCGTTTTTTTATAATGTTTTTTTTTATTTCTAGTAGTGTAATTTTTTTTTTTAAATTGATGAAGTATTTTTAGTTTAAAATTTAAAAAAATAAATAATTGTGTAATGATTGCATGGGCGTTATTGGGCATTATTCCCACTACGGCATTTTTGCAATAACGCCCAATAATACCTCCATGCTAACTAGACTGCCACATAGCAGAAAACGCCCCATGGTGAGAACATTATTGAGCTAACCACTAAAAAAAACAGATAAAGAAAATGTTAGTAGATCATCCCAGCCCATCTTATATATGACCAACAAAAAAAATCTATATATGACCAAATTATTCCAACAACAAATTATTGGCACAATGTTTGATGTTATAATCAACCACCAAAAAAACTAAAGCCACCAAAAAAATTCTACACAATAGATCACATTTACACCAAAGCTCCCATGTTAATTCTCGAACTTTGTCCGGTTACTAAGCCACAAGAAGCCAAAGAATTTAATCTCGTCTATTAAGCTTGCAGAGGGCGCTTGTTTTCTATTGAACTGGGTGTGCAATCCACCTAGTTTAATCACCAAATTTATGAGCATGATTTAGCCATTTAAGATTCTGTCACAAATTTATGATAAAAGCTGCATGCTTCATAAGAAAATTTGAAACTAAGTTACAATAATAAACGATTGACTAAACCAAAAATTAAGAGATCATGCAAAAGTAGCAGAGCTCTTAAATAGCTAAGTTACAACAATAAACGATTGACTAAACAAAAAACAAACTGAATTTACGTCAACATATAACCTCAATTAGCTTGTTGGTTTTAGGAAGGCACTATAGTAGTGTCACTTGCAGGGGCTATCATCCAGACTCTTTTAGTCTGATCAACACTCCTTCCATGAGACAAAATACAAATAATGAAAAACTAATGTGAAGAGTAAACACCTTTAAAACTTTCTAATCAACACTCCTTCCACCAGTGGAAGCTCAACCTCCCATGTAATCAAAATAACACGTCATCTGTTTTGCGTTTTTAGTTTGAAAAATTGGTTTTTAATAAACCAACCTTTACCCCGTTGGTAAATAATAATCTTACCTACGTAATTGGTATACAATAATCCTACCTATCAACATGTTGGTACTCAATGAACTTTCGTTAATTTTTTTTAACTGAAGTTGGTTTTTAAGTTTTATTTATTACACAAACAGTACCTGTAGTTGTAATTTACTAGTTTTAACTAGTACACATATGTATATATAAAATTTAATTACATGGCCCTTGACGTTTTTTTGTTTTGCAAAATAGTTAAAACTAGTAAATTATAACTATAGGGGTGTTTGTGTAATAAATAAAACTTAAAAACTAACTTCGGTTAAAAATAATTAACGGAAGTTCATTAAGAACCAACATGTTGATAGGTAGGATTATTGTATACCAATTACGTAGGTAGAATTATTATTTACTAACGAGGCAAAAGTTGATTTATTAAAAACTAATTTTCCTTTTAGTTTTACCAGGTCCACTTTTTCCACAAACCAAATTTTACTGAGTTATGCTTCTTTAAATGTTATAGCACCTGAATGAACACAATAAAAAACCATACCTTTAGCAATAGTCTAAGTTGTTGATTGACCAATGAAACTACCGAATGATGTATCACAACTTCCAAGTGACCTAACTTTTTTAATATATCTAGAATATAATGATTAGAAAAAGTAAAAGTCAATTAGTTGTAAAACAATTCCAATTTACCCATATGACAACCCGTAGTGGGCGTGGAATGCCCAAAAACGCTCCACAATGCCCACCACACCGCCCCCTGGGTGTTTTTTGCCTTTTTTAATGGCGTTTTCTTTTCCACGCCGGAGATGATTGTGAATGGCCAATAGGATCCTCCGACATCTATTTTGAACCCATTTTATATTTATTTAAAAAATAATTGAACAAAATTGAAAAATAATTGAAGGGGCAAGAATGGGGCTTGAACCACTACACCCTTTTTGGATGAAAAATACCTTTGATGACGTGGCATTCACATGACAGAAAACGCCCCTAAGAGGCTTGAACATCTATACATGGTCTAATATGATACTATAAGTTTTATAAAGTAAATTGTTCATATTTACATGTAATAGAAGAGAATTTGCAACTTTGGAACAGATTGGGAAGTGGGCCCTTTAATCAGTATTAATTTAGGTATAACTAGATATTTTTTTTAATTTTTTGAAAACTTTCATTAAGAACAAACCGCCGGCCCAAAACGGGCCGGCAAACAAACATACAGACGGATTACATATTTACAAAAGAACACCACTCCCCCAATCAATCCCTTTAAATCTAGATCTATTTGAGAACCAAAGAAAGCCTAAAGCTTTAACTTCGCTTAAAATACCATCGATCTTAACCGGAATGTTCCAGAACCGAAGATTGTTTCTAGCTCGCCAAAGACTCCAACACGCGATTATGATAATGCCTTGAACCGCTTCCTTCTTTTTCTCCGACGCTCTCAGACTCTTAAGTATACTAACTAAAACATGTATTGGTACATAAGTCCACTTTGAAAGTCATCATAAAAGAGATATTGGGCTAATGACATTAGCTCTACTACCACAAAGGTTCAATTGCATTGACAATTGGCAATTAATGTGAAAAAGAGATAAAACATCATTTTGGTAAATTTTTTTGAAATAACACTTTTATGGTAAATATTTTTTTCACCAACATCACTTTGAAAAAAAAAAAAAAAAAACCTGCTAACACCTTATTTTCACAATGAATGCAAAAGAGATTCAATTAATTAATTTCATATAGGTCAGTCCAGCTTATTCAATTATGCTTTTGTATTGCTCATAGCAGCAGGTAGTAAATGCCAAAAAGCAACTTAAACCCCTCTAGCAAAGTAAAAGCCATGGTTTAGACTTTTTAGGCCTTTATATGTACTGAAAAGTGGTTCATGAGTAACAAACATATGATGTATAAACAGAGAGTTTTATTACAATCAAAATAAGCAAACTTTCCAACGAAGTAATCATCTAAGCATCAAAAACAAATAAAAATAATCTAGTTGTACGCATAGTTTCTCCACAAGCACAAAAACGAACAGATTAGGGCTAACTCACAAAAAAAACCATGACAAAACAAACAAAATTTCATATACCACAGTACTAGTGGCCACAACGACCACGAGAAAAAGGGGAGAAGGGGCCAAAGTAGATAGGGCAACAGTCGTTGGCTGGAGGTCCTTCACCGGCGATCAAATAAGTTCTATCTCTCTCTGAAACCAATCAATAGTACACTACATATTATTCAATTAATTTCAATACACTACATATTATTCAATTAAACAAACTGTATGCTAAAACAATATGTACGCTAGATGAAATATTACACATAAACACTTCAAAAGTTGAAATATACACTGACTAATACCCTACATTATGTTCAAACTGTTAAACCTGAATAATTAGAATGCTTATGAACGATACCTAATTGGCTAATTTCATCATCATAAAATAATATCAGCATATGACATAAAACTATAGAAAAAAAATATCTACCGGCATCAAATCAAACAAAGCATTTATGCAGTTAATGCGGTAAAATATCGGATATTGGTCAAGGACCGATATTTGAAATATAGGTTATCTCGGTGAGATATCGGTGGGATATCGGTAATTTTAATAGAATGTAGAATTTATATATATAGCAATTTAACACCAATTATTCAGTGATATATTGGTTATATCGGTCAAATATCGATGATATATCGGTTATATCGGTCAAATATCGGTCAATATCGCTGATAATATCGGTACTGATATTTTGACCGATATTTGACACCGATATTTTACTAAGGGTCCGATATATCAACGATATTAACTGCATAGCAAAGCATCACATATCGAAACGAAAAGCGAAAACAGATTTACATGAATCAAAATGATGAATAATAATCGGATGATATGGATTTAGTAAAACTAGGGTCTGAGGCGTGTGTAAGTGAAATCAGTGACGTAAGACTTACCATAGATAGAATCATTATGAAACGTTTAGAAGATTATTGATCGAGATGAAGCACCACATCTACCTTTTTAGTCATGACCAACTATAGATTTCTTTAGATTGAAAAAGATGTTGAGATTTGATACAACAATTATGGATCTGTGACGAGATTGAAAAAAATGGAAGGGAGGATTTGTGGGATTGAAGAAACACCAAATTAATCCAACGATTAGCTTGTAGTTCATGTCTCGTCCAAATAAGGTTAATCTTCTTCTGAACTCGATGAATAGTTACGTCAATCCTGCAAAACAATCAACACACCGTGAAGCTCGTTACAAGGAGGGGAATAGGGGATTCTCCTTGTAACCACCCTCCGGCGTGAGAATACGAACTTGCTTTGAGGATAAGAGTGTGTTTATTAAGTGAGAGAGCAAGAGAGCGATTCTTAAATCTGGAGATGAAGTTCTCTATTTATAGTCGAGGTGATTTGTGAATGAGATGGGTTGATGGGCCTTGGGCCTGAGATCGACAACAAGGAATATCCATTCTGCCTCCTCTGCCACGACCGTTAGTGATCCCAGGTGAGAGAGTAGTTGGCGCATGTTGAATGGATCCACGTGTGTGTCCTTGTTGTCTGGTCTATCGTCAACAGTTAAGTGGAGATCATGGAGCAGTGGTCGGTGCAAGCTGATTGGTGCCACGTATGTGTCCTTGTATACTTCTTGTCTCCTGCACGATTGTTCATCATGCAGCATGATCCGATACAGCATTTTGAGCGCCTATTGGCCTACTGCTCTGCCACTCGTACCTTCTATACTTGTTCGATGTTACCTTGCGCTTCTTTTACCCTGTTAGGCGTTCTAAGGACTAGCCTTAGCAAAGACTACCTAACCGATCCTAATGCTCCTTAACTAAGAACCTAAACTAAGAAAGCGATAAATAAATGAATAATGAAAAGGAAAAGAAAATTACCTCAAAAAGAAGCTTTACAAAACAAGAAGAGCTTGCTGGGCAGCATATCCTCGTTGAGAGCGTAAAAGAACTTCTATGCACAACACCCAAAGGGGTATTGCACTTGTAGAACCACCAAAATTTGGTTATTCCCTTTATTTATACTTAAACTAGGTGTTGCAAGATATAAGGAACCAAGCAAGGATATTTGTAGGTGTGAAAGGGAGCAGCATAAAATTGTTTTTGGGGAGATGTGGGATGAGTGAAAAAGGGGCGCCAAATTTATTTTCGCAATTCCCGCTTCGTTATAACTCTGTTTCGCGCGTGGTTTTTGCCCACGTTCACTATTTTCAGAGTATTATCACAAGGAAGGGAGTAAAATAATATTCATGGTGCTAAGAATTGGGTTTAAGCCTTGGATCTTGATGCGGGTGGAGGGTTACATTCTTAAACTTGTGTGTATGATTCCCACTACGCTTAGGCTCGGTTCTATGCACCATTTGAACCTACTTGCTCCTTAATATACCAAGTGTATCTTGGAGCTTTGAATGGTCCAGAATGATAGCCCAAGGATGCAGAAAAGTTGGCAAGAAAGCCACCCCAAAGTCATCTTATGCCAAAACTAAGAATGCAATATGTGAGCTTCTTACTTGCTATCATTTACATGTAAACCCTACAAAACACAATGTACTATCTTAGGAATGTGTATAATTAAGTTTGGATGATAAGAAGGTCAGGATATCTTGAGAGATGGATGGTTGTTTTAAGATACATGAAAATGAATTTAGAAACTTGTATAAAACATGTATGAGACTATAAATCACCAAACAATTAATGTAACATGTATGATCAAAACATAGAATCCGAAACATTTTATTGCTTGAACATTAAATAAAATTACATGGAATATGAAAACGAATCAGGTTACAAACGAGTCGGGTTCTAGGATTCGTTTTTTTACGGATGTTACATTCTTGTTCTTCGTCGTTAAAATGTGTTAATAAAGTGTGTGATTGGACCTGATTTTCCAACAGTTTCATTTGAAATACTTTAGGAGATGGAAATAAATACCAAAGTTTGTTAATCTATTTATGATTTCTTCATACACAATATGATAACAATCATTTATTTTTACACAAACCTAATACTATTCCATATAAAGGATCACATTTTATTTTTACACAAGTCACTAACACACATGCCCTAAAGGACTGTATTTAGAACATATATCATGTTTTATAAGTCTCCCTAAAGGACTGTATTTATAACATATATTAAGTTTTATAAGTCACAAGTAACACAACCTATATGACTGACATCAAACCTCGAGCTCAAACTTCACTTCTTTTAGATAACTTCACTTTCATACCATACTTCATCTGTAGGATAATAGAATCACTTGGTATACAGAGGCGTCTCTAAGAATTCACGTACCCTGTTCGAGATTGAAAAAATGTGCCCTTGTGTTATGTTTTGTTATTATTTAAAAAAGATCAAATCAGTATTGGGCTTAATAAACATAATTCCAAGTGGGCTAAATTCTAAACCATAAAAATGATTTGTAAATGGACCTATATTGAAAAGGGTATGTGTTTACTATTTAAAAAATAACATATACGTATCGGATTTTTTTTTTTAAATCACATGCCCCTCGAAATCGTGGGCCTTGTGCGGAGGTCCTCCCCGCACACCATCAAAGCCTCCCATGCTTGGTAAGACTGGGTGGCCTTCAACAAGCTCCACATGGTAACGGTATACGATTCTAGCAACCATTATCTTAATCTGAGTAAAACTCATTTGCTTACCCAAACAACTTCTTGGCCCAGCATTAAACGCTGGGAACTTATAAGATGGTTGATGTTTAATCCCTCCTCTTTTGTCAAACCACCTTTCAAGTTTAAATTCCAAGCAATCCTTTCCCCATACTGATTCCATCCTTCCCATGGTATAAAAAAATAGAATGATTGTGGTGTTACAATCTACTTGACATCCACTTGGAAGCGTATCCGGTTGTACTGGAATTTTGTGCTCAAACGGTACAGCAGGAAAAGCCTTAGGGTTTCACATATTACACCATTGAGATAAACCAGTTTCGACAACTCTATTGCTCGGATATCATTGCATTTTCCCTCTAGTTGTGTGTCAAGCTCTTCTTGGATCTTATCTTCTGCTATTGGGTTTTTGGCAATAAGATAGAATAACCAAGAGAGAGTGCTACCAGTTGAGTCTCTTCCTGCGAGTAGGGGTGTTTCAGCATTCAAATCAAGCTCCAAAAACTCTAAATTCATTTCAAATCAAATTCGAATGCTATTTTTAAATTCCGTTTTCGATTTGGGAATCGAATCTGAGTTTGATTCAAATTTAGATATGGAATTTCAAATTTGTAATTCTCCAATAAATTCAATCCGTATTCAAAATATGCATATATCCACACACAGATGTTAACAAACTAACACCGTAGTATCCAACCCACATAGCAAATATCCAATATCAATTTTAAGAATTTAAATTTTGAGTCATTGAGATTTTAATGTTTTATTAGTTATATATAGTTGCGAATTTTAATGTTAAAAATGTTCAAGCTTGCAATAGTTTTAAAAATTGCATTTAATGAAATTATTTTTTTTACTGAATCCGAATTAGGTTGGATCAATCTAACTGAATTCAAATTGGGTTTTAGGAATTTATCTAATTCGTGGGCATTGGTAGGCCCCTGAACACTAGACCAGACAAAACCTTAACATTGGATAAGGGAAAACTTAGATTTTCGGTAACTAATCTGGCCCATAGATCCTTCCAACAACTTATAAATAGGTTAGATGATTATTGGATACATGGTTTCCAAATGCAGGGTTTTGGTTTTTAGTTGTAAATTGCGATTAAAAAAGTATAATTCTAATCGGAATTCATAGGAATCCATCTTAAAAGATTAGGTTCCATGAACCCGAGAACTTGTAAATTCTGTTAAATGAAAGAATAGTGTCTTAAAAACACCTTTACCTGCAAGTATCAAATTAAACGAGATATCTCTTAAAAACTTATTGGGATCCCCAGACCTCCCACTTTGGTCTTTTAACTCTCTCATTAGAGATCTTAAAAAATTAAAACTTTCCCCTTCCTCTTCACCTTCATACTTGATGTCACCATACTCCTTACGTTTTTCAGCTAACGCTTTGTATATAAATTCATCAATAATTTTCCATGCACCACTTAACTTTTTCTCATTTCCCATTCTAAGTAATCTCTGCAACTTCCACACCTTTTCTGGCATGATATGTCTACTAAGATCCCTTCTTCTGCATGTGAGAAAGCCTTTACACATGGAATGTTAGGATAATCTACCGACAGGCTTTCGGGGTCGTAATCGATGATTATCCCACATGTAAGATCAAACCCAAATCTTTGAAATATCTCCTGCAAATCTATCTCCACCCCTTGTCTTGAAATGTTGTCAAGAAACGGTAGTAACCCTTTTTCAACTTTGTTCCATATAGTCTTTTTGAGTAGACTATCAAAGCTAGGATGGTTTAGGAGGAGCAGGAGTGTTTTACTGTGGAACCGCCATAATTCTCCGTCGGTATTGGAAAATCCATCTCCAATGATATCAAAGATCTGACCGAATTTGTCGCCTTTTGGGTAATTAGGGAAGTTTTTGCTCAAAATGTAATGGATGTCTGCAGGACTTGCGGTGCAAAGCATGTCCATTTTGGCTAACCAAGGACCTTTAAACATGAATGCACCACCAGTACATACCAGAACCTCAGTGGCGTATTCATGGATTCGATGGGCGATTACCACCAACCCAGGTATTGCACCGAGAACCGGCCAAGTTGTCGGGATGATAGAGTTTTGGTGTGTATATACATACAAGACAAATAGAATGCAAATTGCAAATAGAAAGATATATTGGAATGAATTCGCTGGTATAGATCAGAATGTTTATGATGTTCAGATAATGAATTGGTGAATCTGAATGATACATACATCGTTTACTATATACAACCGAGGGGTTTAAGAATAACCGCCCTTAACTTAGGTTAACCCTATTAATAATAGAAAAACATAACAGAACTTATGTTATACCTAATATAAATACATATAAACTTATAATATGATCTAGCTTAATACTTGTCTCGGTCTAATACCCTCCCGTAAGCTAGATCAACTTCTAGTTGACTCTTCTGGATAGCCTTCACATATCTGCAGTTGACTCTTTAATCTTGAAAAACTTTTGTATTGCAGAGCTTTAGTAAGAATATCTGCAATTTGATTTCCTGTGGAGCAGAAGCAGACATCAACATTGTTATTCTTGATCAGATCCCGAATAAAGTGATATTTGATCCTTATATGTTTGCTCTTGCCATGAAACACAGGGTCCTTAGCTAGGCAAATTGTAGACTTGTTATCACAGTATATAGTTACTGGATCCTTGATCCCTTCTTGAAGTTCATCTAGAATCCCTTTGATCCAAAGTGCTTGGCAACCAGCCATGGATAGAGCAATGTACTCGGCTTCTGTTGATGACAAAGCCACTACTTTTTGTTTCTTCGATTGCCATGCTATCGTTCCTGTTCCTAATTGAAAAACATATCCTGATGTGCTCTTGCTATCATCAACATTCCCTGCATAATCACTATCGCTATATCCAGTTAGTGTTCCTTTGCCTCCTTTTGAATATACAAGTCCTTGATTTAATGTTCCTTTGACATATCTAAGTATTCTTTTCCCTGCTTCCCAGTGACTTCGTTTGGGTTGCTCCATGAATTGACTTATTTTGTTTACTGCAAACATTATGTCCGGCCTTGTGTTGGTTAAGTACATAAGACTTCCAACTAATCTCCTATATAGATTTGGATCTACTTCATCGTCTGGATCATTTTTGGACAACCGTAATCCATACTCCATTGGAGTTGAAATTCCAGAGCAGTTCGACATGTTGAACTTGTCCAATAAACCTTTTGCATATTGTCGTTGAGATAAGAGGATGTTCCCATTGTCGAATAACACTTCCATTCCCAGAAAGTAATGTAGGATCCCCATATCGGTCATTTCAAACTCGGTTTTCATTAAATCTTTAAAAGATTCAAGATTTGTTAATGAGTCACTTGCAACTATAAGGTCATCTACGTACAGACAAATGATTAATTTCCCTTCCTTAGATATTTTTGTAAATAAAGTGTGTTCGTAAGTACACTTCTTGAAACCATTTTTGGTAAAATATCCTTCTATTCTACTATACCATGCCCTTGGAGCTTGTTTTAAACCATACAACGCCTTTTTTAGCTTACACACCTTTTTTTCTTTTCCTTTCACAACATATCCTTCCGGTTGTTCGATAAAGACATGTTCTTTTAGATATCCATTTAAAAAGGCAGTTTTTACATCCATTTGATGTAAATGCCATCCATGTTGTGCTGCTAGTGCAAGTACAAGTCGAACAGTATCAAACCTGATAACGGGTGCAAAGACATCTTGATAATCTATTCCATACTTCTGATTATAACCTTTTACGACCAACCTCGCTTTGTGTTTACTTATTTCCCCATGTTCATCATACTTGGTCTTATATATCCATTTAACACCTATTGGTGTTTGATTCGGAGGTGGATCTACTAGCTCCCACGTATCATTTTTTGTGATTGATTCCATTTCTTTATCCATGGCGTCTTGCCAAATTGCTTCTTTGCTTGCTTCAACATATGTCGTAGGATCCGTATCCGCATATAAAACAAAATTTACCACTCCATTTGAGCATCCTTGTTCTTTCTCATAGAGTTCCCTTACTTGTGCATCGGTTAGCTCTGTGGAGTCTTGATACACTTGAGTTATTGCCTTGGTTCTAATGACTTCGTTTTCCGAGTCTGATGAGGAGCCAGTATCTTCATGGTTAACTGTTTCTTCAATATTTCCCGAATTTTCATTATGATTTATGTCATCAGATTGCGTGTTGTCCTCTTCATTTATCTCTAATTCTGTAATCATGTCATCCACTGCAATCTGCTTGTCATCTTCGCTTGCGTTACCGATCTCTATGCAAAACTTACCATTATCTGTTTTACTAGTTATCCAGTGCTGATTTTCACTGAATATCACGTCTCTACTAACAATCATTCTGTTCGTTATTGGGTTGAATAACTTGTACGCTTTGCTGTGTTCGCTATAACCGACAAAGATGACCCGTTCAGTTTTATCATCCAGTTTGTACCGCTTCTGCTTGGGAACATGTACGTAGGCGATACAGCCAAACACGCGAAGATGTTCTATATTTGGTTTCCTTCCACTCCATACTTCTTGTGGGGTTATCTTCGGTACGCTTTTAGTGGTTGCCCGATTTACCAGATAGGTAGCACAGGCTACTGCCTCGGCCCAATACATATTTGGTAATTCTTTCATTTTTAGCATACTCCTACTTAACTCCATTAGAGTCCTATTTTTTCTTTCGGCTACACCGTTTTGCTGAGGGGTATAGCTTGTCGTGAGTTGGTGATGTATACCATTATCTTTGAGAAATTTCTGATATTCGTGTCCACAATACTCACCTCCCCTATCTGTTCTTATGCCTTTTATTTTATGTTCCGCCTGGTTTTCAACTAGTTGTTTGAAGTTCTTAAAATAGTAAAGTGCTTCAGATTTAAGCTTTAAGAAATATACCCATGTCTTTCTTGAGTAATCATCTATAAAAGTGATGAAATATTTGCAGCCTCCAATGGACGGTGTCTTCATCGGTCCACATATGTCAGAGTGAACAAGTTGTAATGGTTTACTTGCTCGCCATGTAGCCTTTTTTGCAAATGGTTTTCTGGCATGTTTTCCGAAGACACATCCTTCACAGACATGTTGCACTTTTGTGATCTTAGGTAGTCCTTTCACTATATTATTCGCCCCCATATCTTGTAAAGTTTCGAAATTTAGATGTCCATATCTTCGATGCCATAAGGTTGAATTATCTTGTGTGGTCATATTACATACTCGCGGAATTATGTCATGTTTTAGATTCAATGGAAACATCTTATTTCCTGTCATCTTTACGGCTCCTATACAGCATCCAGACGAGTCGGTGATGAAGCATCCCTTGTCATTGAACCTCACATCATAGCCCTTTTGTACGAGTTGTCCAACACTTAAGAGATTGTGCTTTAATCCTGCCACATAAAATACATTAGGGATTCGCTTCTCGTGGCCTTTAATTCTAACATTTACATCACCGCATCCGAGAACTTCAAGTCTTTTATCATCACCGGTTCGAACTTCTCGCCTCTCTGATTCATCCAGGCTTATAAATAAATTTTTGTCACCTGTCATGTGATTGCTACAACCACTATCGAGATACCAGCAATCATTCTTTACTATTTCTTCCATGTTAAAAATCATAAACATGGTATCCTCGATTTCTTCTTGTGCATCTTCTTTATGCAACAATACATTATTTGATCGATCACCTTCTTCCCGTTTATTGCAAAACCTTGCCGTATGTCCTAATTTTTGGCAATTATAACACCGAATCATTTTATTAAATTTGCCCTTTCCCTTTCCTCGGCCTCTTTCGGTGTAATCAAATCTAGATAATCTAGATTTATCGTAGCCACTTCCCTGAACTTGGAAGGCCTGTTCGACCGAGGTATCATCATCATATTGTTTAATTCTTAATTCGTGCGATTGCAGGATTCCTAGCAATTCCTCTGTGGAGATTGCGTTTAAGTCTTTTGACTCCTCAATCGCTACTACAACCGATTCATATTTTCTAGTCAGACTTCTGAGTATCTTTTCAATTACGCGTTGTTCTTCTATTCGTTCTTCATTCATGCGCAATTGATTGACTATTACAGTAATTCGGTTAACATAATCTTCTACAGTTTCTGTTTCTTTCATCTTTAAACTATCGAATTCACATCTTAGGGTTTGAAGCCTTACCGTTTTAACCCTATTCTCGCCCCTGTAGGCTTTGTGAAGAACTCCCCACGCATCTTTGGATGTTTTGCATGTTGCAATGCGTTCAAACACCACTTCATTTACTGCCTGAAACATAATATGCAGTGCCTTCTTATCCTTCTTTACCTTTTCTTTATAAACGTTCTGTTCATTCTCCGGTGCTCCTGTTGCAATTTCTGTATAGCCTTCCTCCACAATTGTCCACAAATCCTGTGACTCCAGTAAGACTTTCATCTGTATGTGCCAGTGATAGTAATTTTGTCCCAGTAATTTAGGAATTTGAGTCTGAAATCCGCCATTAGACGTCATGTTTGTTTAATCGTCGGAATGGATTTTTGTGAATCTGAAGTCTGATATGATCTGGTATGTGATGAATTATTTGAGATTGAAAAGAAAAACTTGATTGGAGATCGGTGGCTCTGATACCACTTTATTGGAATGAATTCGCTGGTATAGATCAGAATGTTTATGATGTTCAGATAATGAATTGGTGAATCTGAATGATACATACATCGTTTACTATATACAACCGAGGGGTTTAAGAATAACCGCCCTTAACTTAGGTTAACCCTATTAATAATAGAAAAACATAACAGAACTTATGTTATACCTAATATAAATACATATAAACTTATAATATGATCTAGCTTAATACTTGTCTCGGTCTAATACCCTCCCGTAAGCTAGATCAACTTCTAGGGCCAAGTTGTCGGGATGATAGAGTTTTGGTGTGTATATACATACAAGACAAATAGAATGCAAATTGCAAATAGAAAGATAATGGTAAGGTCTTCAAGTAAAGCCATGGAAGGAAAGGCAAGTCAAGGGGAAGAACAGGATGTTGTAGTCGAGTGGTGACGAATAGAAGAATCTCACTATTCGTTTAAATAGATGTTCAAATCCTGCAATGTGCTTGCAGCTAAATGAGTATTTAGGAGGAGGTTAGCTTTCCCATCTAATAATTTTTTTTTTGAAAATTCGTTGAAGTAGTGACTTCTAACAATATGATGTAAGTGGCATTATGATATATCACATATTGATCTTTAATTCGTTTTTCTATTTTAATTTTTTGGTTATCTAGTATCCTATTTTATTGTAAGCTCATGTCGCACATTTTACAAATATGAATACAAAAGGAGTATGTATGTGTTTAACTAGGTGAAAGAGAGAACAGTGTGACAGGCAGTTCATTGTTTGTACTTATCCTTGATAATGTGTTTAACAATCAGTGAATTTGTCTCAAATCAATTTCAGTTCATTGTTTATACTTATCCTTGATAATTAATGTGATGATGAATTCAAATTATCTTCTGTATTCTTCATTTTCTGTTACTCAAATACCCTATTTGGTTTTACTATATTCATATTCCACTACAAACAACTTTGTGACCACCAAACCAATTCGAGTTAATATATTGAAGAGCAATAATCAGTGTAAGGAAGCTAAAAGAACCCTTGATCTAACACTTGATGGATACTATTGCAACATCTTTTATAAGTAAACAGTTTATTTTAAGTTTTAAAGAAATATAAGAACTTGATTGAAGATTGTTGTTCTTGCTAAATTTAAGGATACATCTCTAAGAGCATCTCCAATGCTAATAAACGGACTTAGTCCAAATTCCAAACTCACAAACCAAAGTCCAAACCTTGGCATGCGTTGGAGGTGATGAGGTGGTGGAGTCCAATCCTATCAAGCGGACTCAAACCGGGCCAATGTGTGGGACCCCACATACCAATATTATTTTATAATATATCTTTTATATAAAAGTGGGGTGTGAGGTGCAGGTTGGATTGGTTTATCGTTGAAGGAAAAAAGTAATTATTTTGGGTAGAGGTCTGAAAAGATGTAGGCATGCTGAGGTGACAGGTCTGAAACCAAACTCACATTTTGCATTGGAGATGCTCTTACCACACACTATCACTGATGGGGAGCATCTTGGGTGCCCGGAGGGTCCCGACCGCTCCCAATTTTTGCCGAAAAAATTATAGTGTAAAATATTGCATTTTTAAAAGTTCGGCCACCACTGATTTGGATTTTGAGAGTACCCCACTGATTTTTCGTTCAAGCTCACCAGTACATCGCATTAAAGTAACTGAAGGGGTATGGTCACAAAAACTGTGCCGGCTAATCAGGTCGCGCACGAGACCGTACTCATAGTAGACCATTTGGTAGCTTTCCCGACCTCGCGCCGGCTAATCAGATGTACTACAGGTCGCACGCGAGGTCAAGGTCAACACAGGGCCAGATTTGACACTTAACTCCTTGGATAAAAACCTTGTCTTCCTAGACCTTGCGCCGGCTACACGGGACATTCCTGGAGGCCGCGCGGAGGTAGGAAGCGCATGTAAACCTAGGACAAGTTCCAAAGGTACAAGCAGCAAAGCAGTGGACCAATGATATATACCAAGTTTCCCTTACGATTTTTAAACACTTGTAACTATAGTGTTTGAATTCCCCATTGCACTGCGCATCACCCTTTTGTTCAATAAAATGGGGATTACGTGGAGTTTTCATGTGCAAATCTGGTTGTGGCTGGAAATAAGGGTGTGCATGGTCCGGTTATAAGCCTCAACTGAAATTGAAGTCATCAGGTAATCCATTTTATTAAACAACCGATTTTTGATTGATTGGTTCATTTAATTCGATTAGTTTGTCGGTTTTTGGTTTAGTTCAATTAATTTCAGTTAGTAACCAAAACCAGCCTTGGGCTTAAATTTTTGCTTAGAACCCATAAAATTGAGGTATAAAACCTAGAAATATATGAAAATATGAATAGTTCAGTTCGGTTAACCGAGTGTAAAAAAAATCGATAACTGATTTTTGGTTAATTCGATTTCAGTTAATCGACTTTCGGTTAATTTGGTATTTAGTTAATTTTGGTTTGGTTCGTTGGTTTTCAGTTTGTTTTCGATTAACAGTTCGATTATACAGGAGAATAATATTTCACCAAGTAAATGTAATGATGATGGCCTTGCTTTGATTTTAAAAATGGGGTGCCTTTGTTAAAAAAGACTTGAACCTACTGCCATATCCATTATTACTGAGCTGAGCCAAATTTTTAGGTTTTGGGGCTATAGTTATGTGATTGGGGAACAAAAGAAAATACGAAAGTCTCAAACATTTTTTATTGGGCCGCCCCATGTGTGTACGATGGGCAAATTGGGCCTATTAATACACTGTTTTCGACATTGGTGGCTAGAGATGGGCATTTTCGGGTATTTTTATAACCCGGAACCGGTTCCAACCCGGAACCGGGTATGGGTACAAGTGAATGGAACCGGGTGGTTAGTGGAACCGGGTCCGGGTATAACCCGGGTACACGTCATTTTTTTTAGAACCGGTAGAACCGGGTTCGGGTACTATAGAACCGGGTCCGGGTACTGTGCAGAACCGGTTACGGGTACTGACCAGAACCGGTTCCTCTGCGTATTTCAGAAAAAGTGGCTGACGGCTACTGTTGTAACCGGTTCCGTCTGAAAAAGCTGTTTTTTTTTTTTAAATTTTGACCGTTATAACCGGTTTTGAATTATAAAAATCGATTATTTCATCAAACTCTCAACACATTTCCAATTTTCATCTTCCATCACTCTTCTTTCCCATTTACATTCAAACAATCAAACCCGGAAGAACACTATGGCATCAGAAGAAGGAGTGGTTTTGATATTAGAAACCAAGCGTAACCCGGCTATTTGGAAAAATTTTGATTTGTGTTTGATGTCGGATAACCATGAGATGGCTCGTTGCAAGAATTGTGGTAAGTTCATGAAGGCGGCGGCAAACTCCACCCTCAAGAAGCATACCGACAAACATTGCCCGGTCACAAAGGCAAAAAAGGAAGAAAAGGGCGAAGGATCGGGTTCTTCTAATATGTAGTTTGGTGGATGCGTTTGTTTAGTTATGTTTAATGTCTTATGTTTTATGTGTGATGTTTGAAGTGTTTGATGTGTTATGTTTTAAGTGTTATGTTTGTTTTAAGTGTTATGTTTAAAGTGTTATGTATTTAATGAGTTAGCATATATCTAGGAACCGGGTACAACGGTCATATCCATATACGAATCGGTTACAACGGTAACATACCGGGTATACATAGGAACCGGGTACGGGGAGGAACCGGGTACGGGTATAAACCGGGTACGGATAGGAACCGGGTATGGTTGACTTTTTTTAGAAAAAATGGGAACCGGGTAGTACCCGTCGGGTTTTTTAAACCTGGGACCGGTTCCTCTGAGCATCGGGTAGGAACCGGAACCGGGTCCGGGCCGGATCCACTGGAATCGGGTTGGAACCGGGTTTTATGCCCATCTCTATTGGTGGCTACTGTGGCACAAACGGAATCATTTAGTTGCCCAAATAACATTAAAAACTACTTACGTGTATAAGTAGTTGAGCGAAATGGTCACTTTATTTAAAAAAGGCAAAGAGGTCCTCGTCTAGAACCATGGATGAGATTTTTTACCGAAAAATACTGATATCTTACGATATCATACCGGTATCGTATCGTACCGATCATAAACGGTATTAGATTTTTTGAATACTGGTATCGATAAATAACGGTATCGGTACCGGTATGCTATACGGGGAAAATCAAGTTGCTACGGGGGGAAAGAAAGTTGCTGGCATGCTAAGGAAGAGTAGAAAGTGGAGACGTAAAGAAAAGATGAGCTGAATAACCTATGCATTTAGCTACAGTGATATGTACTCACATACTGAAGTTTCTTATTATTTGATATTATATAATTAGACTGTGTGATGCTTTTGTGAGTCGATGGCCGGATGCCACTTTACTCGCGCTTGCCAGAGAAATTCAGATCACAGTCCCCACTTTTGTGAACAATAGTTTCGGTCTGTCTCCTTTTCGTTTTTTTAGTAGTGGGATGATGTTGCCAGGTTTTGTTTAGGCGATAAAAAAGGGGTGGTTTAAGGATGAGATTTTGGAAACCAAGTTAAGGGCGGTGAAACTTGTGGAGAAATAAAAATAAGGAAACAGAAAGATTGCTAACGTTAGCGAGGACGAGGTACAGTTTACTTGATATGGAAGCGGAATCTAGAATTTTAACGGAAGCGGAAATTGGGGAGTGGCAGCAATGTAAATAAGGGAGTGGCATAAAGTTCAGAATATGGATCACGGGTAAAGTGGATTGGGTTGGGTGATGAAAATACTGCGGGCTATTTGCCAACTTCTGAATGGTTAAATGCTGAACCAGTAAGAGGTTTGAACCACTAAGTGTTGAACCAGTAAAGGTCTGAGTCATTAAGAGACAATATTTTGTTTAACCCTTCAAAGGCAAATGTCTGACCAATTCAGATTAGAGGTCTTAACCATTCAGATTCTGTATAATACTTAATCATTCAGAAGCAAATGTCTGAACCATTCAGACATCTGCTCACGAAACAAACAGTCTGAATCATTAAGTATTGAACCAGTAAGAGGTCTGAACCATTAAGAGTCTCATTAAGAGGTAAACAAACAATCGTTTTCATGCTATTGTAAACAACCCCATAGCTACAAACAGGCTGAATTGGGCTATGGATTGATGTGATGGTGAGTGGGTTACGGAGGCGACAGTAACGGAGCTAGCCCTTTAATTCAGGGGTATCCCAAATTAATTTTTTTTTACCATGCAAATATACAATAATAAATAACCAACGGTTGTGGTTGCAACCGGTAAAATCAAAGCTAGCTTCACTACCCGATAAACCAAATGACAAGCACTATGTGTTCTAGTTTTTGTCATAAGACGAGTAAGATCACTAGAACTTCCAATTGCAATTTGGTGCCCATGTCCATAATCAATGGATTATTTTACTTACTTGGGCTTAATTATCATGTAACTTATTATTTGGGCTTAATTGTTAAATAAGTATTGGGCTAAAGGAATAATATCAAGTTTCATATTTTTCTGTTAAGGGTATCCTCATATATGTTTAGGGATATCCTATGTATAAAACCGAAAAAATACACTGCGAATACGGGGTTGAGCCGTATCCTGTGCTACGGCTAGTTACTCATTGGTTCCGCCCTGGAGGCGACTAAAATAAAAGAAAAGTTTAAGGAAGCATTTGAATTAAAATTCCAAGAATCATTGAGTTCTAGGCCAAGAGTAGACGGGGACAGTTTCAAGAAGCTCGATCAAGGTCAATGTTTAGGGTTGATTGTGTCGTTTTCTATCGAGGAACTTCGTGCGTCTGTATGGGAGTGTGGGGGAATAAAGCACTAGGTCCGGATGGATAACTTTCAATCTTATAAAGAAGTACTGGGAAGATCTAAAATCGGTAGCGATGGACATGATTAAGTTGTTTTCGTACACGACTCTATCCGTCATACCTGTAGTTCTTAGTTTGTTTCGCTTATTCCAAGGTACCAGATCCTGTGACTTTCTCTGAATTTAGACCTATTTCTTTGATTGTAGTTAATAAAATAATATCAAAAACCTTGGCGAATCGTATGAAAAGTGTCATAAGTAGTGTGGTTTCAAATGCTCAGTCGGCATTTGTGTCAGGGAGGAATTTTGTTGGCGGGCCACTAGTGGTAAACGAAATAGCAGGTTGGGTAAAAAAAACAAAGAAACATATTTTTTGTTTTAAAAGTCGATATTGAAAAGGCATACGATACTCTTAACTGGAAGTTCTTTTTTTCTGTGATGAAACATATGGGTTTTCCTCGGATGCGGAGAAATTGGGTGATGGGGATACTCTTTAAGGGAAGAGGGTCCGTTTTAGTAAATGGGTCGCCATCCGGGGAGTTTCAGTACATGTGTGGTTTACGCCAAGGCGATCCTTTGTCGCCATTTTTGTTTATTATAGCTACGGAGGCACGTCATGTTATGATGACAAAGGTACTCGGCATGGGGAAGTCACCGCGGAGCTAGCTTGGTCGGGTAGCGGCTCCCGGAGTGAGATCACTTCGGCGGTTGGGAGGACCGTGCACTATCCCCCCCCCCCCCCGAATTGAAAGTTTATTCGAGGAGAGTCAACCTTTTGGGTTCGGGAGAGAGGAAGAAGAAGTACATGAGACGGTGAAAGTTTTTAATTGTAAGGCTGGGAAGTTTTCGTTTACTTATTTAGGGCTTAAAGTTGGATCAAATATGAAGCGTGCGATACATTGGAAGGAGGTTATTGATACGTTCAATAGAAGACTTTCGAATTGGAAAGCGAAACTTTTATCATTTGTGGGTAGAGTGGTCTTGGTATAATCAGTTTTGGGAAGTTTGGCAAACTATTTTCTATCTATTTATATGTGCCCTTTAATGGTCATAAAAATAAGGTATAAGGAGAAAATTTTTAGGGGGGGGGGGGGGGGGTCAACAAATAAATTAAGGTGGGTGAAAAAAACTGAACATTAGTTTTCTGTATTCATGTTGTGTTCCAGTTGACAACAAAATATGTACATTCTATGATCAAAGACATTCCATTTCTTTTAATAGAACTACTAGTTTTTTAGTATATCCTTACACCAACCTAACCACTCACATTTTCCGAAGAGTAGTCTTGTGCAGATTGTTAACATTTTCAGAAAGTTCTAGTAGCAAATTCATATGTCAAACCCTAGTCACAGATTGAACTTTAAATTATGAGTTTATACTATTGTTGCACAACATTCTACAGCTAATAAATAATTAGCCACAAGTTAATACAATAGAATCATATAATTAGAAATGACTTGCAATAAGCTCAGGATTGGTGTTGCCATACCTTAACACTCTGTAGTTAGTCATGCGTGATGTAAACTACATAGTGACTTGCAGAAAGTTCCATTATACCAACTAGCGGTATCAATGTTGATTTGCATATATTAATATAAAACCAGTGGTGTCAATACATTTGCTTCAAGCCCATGGTAATTTGCAATTTGTTTATCTACAATGAGTTTCAAAACCAATCACATAGTGATGCCCAAAGCCCGACCCGACCCATTTAGAACTGAAAATAAACTAGAAGTGAAAACATACTAACATAGTAAAATACACGGCCACCGGATGTGCATCTTGGTTGTTTAGTCGGCCAGCTAATCAAGTTTCCTAAGGTATCACAAGCACTGTAATTGGGATATCTTCGCAACTGCTTCAAAATACTACACTTTCTCTCGAAAATATGACTTGAATATCCCTAATCTATTATCTTTGGAACACTAATTGAAACCATCACAAACTTGATAGTCTAATAACGCCATTCCGCGATCATCGCGGATCAATACGCAGGGTTTTCTGACAAATTATAGATACAATATCATTCACTTTGGGGTAATCACACGGTCGTAATGATGTGATATGTTATTAAATCGAAGGTCATAAAGATTGAAAGAGGAATAAGGTTACGATGGGTATGAAGCCTTCTTCACATCATGCAACTTCGAAAAATTAAGCAATCCGTTATGGTTGAATTTGGGAGAGTTATTTGTGCTGTGGGGTTTCAAATTCGGAAAATGAAATTTGGATTTTGATTTTGGAACGTAATGAGACATAATGAGAGGACGGGAGTGGAACTCCAGGCGGATTCAGGAATTTTCTCGAGGGGTTCACTTTTTTAAATGTTCTAATTTCATATGTCCGGACATAAAAATTATTGGGTCGGGTCGATGGTTCAGGTCGGTTATCCCACGGTTCGGGCCAAGTTCATTTAATAAGCTTGTCTTTTAAGGGTCTATTTGATATGGCGTAATGGAATAGATAAGGGAATGGAATGGACGAGGTAATGAAATGGACAAAGGAATGAAATGGATCATTACATTCCTTAGTCTTGTTTGGTTACCATGCAGGAACGGAATAAATCATTATCTTGTGTTGTTTGGTAGATAAGAAAAGAGGAATGAATTAAATCGGTGATGGGTGGTAGCAGTTATCGGTGACGGCTAGTGGAGGTGGCAGCGATGGGTGGTGGTGGTCGGTGGTAGCGGTGGTCGGTGGCGGTCGTCGGTGGGTGAGGGTTGTTAGTGGTGGTGGCGGCGATGGTTGGGGTTGGCGGTGATGGTTGGGGTTGGCGATGGTCTGCGGTGGCAGGTGGCGGCGATGGTGGTCGATGGTGGTGGCGACGACAGTGGGTGGTGGTGGTTGACGGTAGCGGGTGGTGGCAGCGGAGGATGGTGGTGGTGGTCGGCGGAGGGTGGCGGTAGTGTTCAGGGTGGCGGTGGTTTACGATGGCGAGTGGCAATGATAGTAGTTTATGGCGGTGGCAGTGGGCGGCGGTGGCAGTGGGCGGCAGAGGACGGTGGTGGTGGTGGTGGTGGTTGGCGGAGGTTGGTGGCGGGTGGTGACGACGGTAGGTGCTGGTGGTGGCAAATGGTGGAGGTGATGGGCGGTGTTTGTGAAGTAGGCTGAGAGAGGGAATGGAATGGGAAAAAACAGGGGGAGTGGATGGAATGAATTTGAGGGAATGGAATGACTTATGTAATGGGTGATTCCATTACGTTTACCAACCAAACACATTTTTTTTCATTCCCTCGCAATAGTTCATTTCATTCCACCTCCCATTCCTACATACCAAACACTACCTAAAAGTGTAAGGAGTGAAAATTATTCAAAAAATTTTATAATTCATAGTCATTATGAGAATTCCCACTACATTCATATATACAGGTTATCCCAATGTGATAAAAAATTATGAAATCTTACCCTGAAGGACAATTTCTTTTGTTGATGTTAAGTCATAACATGATAATATAATGATAGTCATTTCATCAAGCAGGGCAATAAATATTGAAAATACAGATTTGAAGATGAAAGTTCCTACACAAACATTTCATCAAACAGTTGGTATGCAAATATTAATACAATGTACAAATATAGAATTTGATTAAGTGAGCCCCAGAATCACAAGTCTAAACTTTGCAATGATAATTCAAAAGGGGGCCGCTAGAATGAGAACCACCTCGAGTTGTAAGAACAGCGAGAACTATTTGATCCGGGGCGAGGTGGACCAATTTTTTTTTTCAAAAACGTAGATGCATGTATTATAAACACATTCGTAAAAAAAATTAAAAAAAATGCCGTGCGTGTAGTTTTTTACACCACAAGTTTGTGGTTTACGAGTTCCGTAAATTTACGGAACTCGTAAACCACAAACTTGTGGTGTAAAAAACTACACGCACGGCATTTTTTTTTAAATTTTTTTTACGAATGTGTTTATAATACATGCATCTACGTTTTTGAAAAAAAAAATTTGGTCCACCTCGCCCCGTACGGTGTGATTTTCGCGGTTCTTACAACTCGAGGTGTTTCTCATTCTAGCGGTCCCCTAATTCAAAAAGAATTTAGTACCTGCAAACAAGGTGATCATTAGATAGAAAGAAACTTGACCAGGTTTAGGAGTCAGCCAAATATTTGATTTTAATTCAACATAAAAAGATCAACTTAGTTCTTCATTTTGAACAAAAGAAGAGACTAGAGAGTTATTGAGTGAGTACTAAGGAGGTTGGAGGGGCTGTGTGAGGCTGAAGTGACTCCAGCGTCCGATGAGGGTTGTGGCTAGGGCTGGCAAAACGGGTGGGTCGGGTTGGGTCAGGTGGCGAGTCAGAACGGGTTCAGGTCAAATTGGGTTCGGGTCAGAACGAGTTGATATAAAAAAGGGTTATTTTGGTTCGGGTCAGAACGGGTATAGGTCAGGACAGGTTCGGGTCAGAACGGGTTTGGGTCATAACGGGTTCGGGTCAGAACGGGTTTCGGGTCAAAACAGGTTGGGTTGTTCTATAAAAAGAAATGTTAAATTATAAAATTATATTATAAACTGAGCTATTATATTATATAGCAAATGTACGGCTTCGTTTGAACAATATATTTATTATATTATATAAAAAATTAAAAAAAAATTGTACAGTGATTGATGCTTGATGTTTGATGCTTGATGCTTGATGCTTGATGCTTGATGCTTGATGCTTGATGCTTGATGCTTGATGCTTGATGCTTGATGCTGGAGTTTTAAACTGCTCAGTGTGTTTCTTCTATTAATCCTTAGAGGTTAGTTTCTCTCTCTACACAAAGTTTTCATTTTCAAACCCCCCCCTCTCTAAAATCAACAGCATATGTACATGGTAAGTGGTGGTGGTGGAAGCGATTGAGCGGCGGCTGGAAGCTTGTGGTGGTGGTGGCGGCGACTGAACGGCGGCCGGAATATTCTGGTGGTGGCGGCGATTCAGCGGCGGCCGGAATCTTAAGGTAGCGGCCGGCGATTGGGCGGCGCAAACTTGTAGTTGTAACACCCCAGTGTTTCGAAGTCAAAGTCAAAGTCAAGATTGAAGTCAAAGGAAGAAAAGATTGCTAATTGCAATCTGTCTCTCCTCGCTCAATTCCTGTTTTGACTTCTTTGACTTGTAGTTAGCCTATTTTTATGTTTTTCGTTAGTTGTATTATGTGGAGTAATTAATTACAATCGCAGCAATCGACGAATATTTATCGCTACGAATCGTTTTACGACTGTGAACAATAGGAAGTATCAATGCGATAAAGTCAACTAAACGCTAATCGAACTAATCTAATCAACATCTCGCTCGCAACTCGAATATCGCATTTTGGTGGTTGTTATACGTGTGTGTGCGCCTTATGTGTTACTTGTGCATGTTTATTTATGTTATGTGTGGTAATCAATCAAATTGCAATCGAACTCAATCGCAATCGAATCGCAATCGCTAAACGAATACGAAATAAGGATGATTGTATGTTGATATAGTATGATAATTAGTGGAGAAGAGATAGTGTGAGATATGAGTAGTTGGGATTAAAAGTAATTTGACTAGGAAACCTATCGCATCGCAACGCTCACAATCAAAATCGAAACAGCAAAACTCGTCGCACCGAACACTCGAATCAGGCGACCGATCGATCAGGTAACCAGCCGATCAACCAGCCGTCCGTCCGGACTGCCGTCCGATCGGACAGGCTGTCCGATCGAGCTGCCTGGCCGATCGGCCAGCCCTTTCCTTTTTGGAACTCTATAAATACCCATGTCACTTTCATTCTTTCTACTTTTGGAAACTCTCTGACCGACCAGCTCGTGCTCCTCGCCTTTTCCTCGATTTCTCTCAATTCCGGTAAGATCTCGTCCTAAATCTTGTACTTCCTTAATCTACACGCACTCCTACACCTTTCTATCTTTTAAATCTTAACTTTTAACCGTGAAATCACCAAGATTCAAGGTATTCTAGGATGACGTCATCATGTGTTCTTGAAGAACTTCATGTTTTGGCCTCAATCCACCAAGAACGACTTGGATCTAACCGATTTCCAAATAAACAACAAAGATCTTTCATAGATCTAAACATGTTCACGGTGAAAAGAATTGAGAGAATGTTTTCCAACCTTCTTTCAACTCTTTTACACTCAATGCACTCAAAACCGATAGAATCGGAGCTTGTACCGACTTCCTACTCATTCCTGTGGATGTGTTGGTCCAAGATCCGGAACCTATCGACGAGGGTTACCGATTACGGGTTAAACTTGGAACACCGTCTTGAACAGTTAACTGACCGGATTTGGGTGATTCCTGTCCGATCAGGAATGCCAAGTATTGACGAGGTTTCTGTTGCTTAACACATTATCAAAAGCATCTCGATAAAACGATAAATAATCAGAACAACCAAGTGTAAGACGAACAGGACGACCAGGACGGGGTGTCGTCCAATCGAACTGCTGACCGAACGGACAGTCACCCGAACAACCGGTCAGCCGAACGGCTTACACCTTGGGTCCCACACTTAACCGACTTTATCTGAAGTTTGAGTATTGAACGAATTGCTATCCGATCGGACTACCATCCGACCGGATTGCCCTTCGGATCATGAGATACTTGGGCTTTAACACTTAATCGATTTTTCAAACACGTTCAATGCACTAAGGTTGCCACCCGACCGGACTGTTGTCCAATCGAGTGACATCCTGCTGAAAACTTGTTCTCGCTGAAGTGCCAGCCGAACGGGTTGCCGGCCGATCGAACGAACGTCCGATCGACCGACCTGAAAGGTAGAGACACTTCAATGTTTTCAAAATGCTGCAACAAAAACTTCAAAAGCCAAACCATCATACACAAACACATCCCTCTCAAAGGAAGAAACAATCCACTCGAATGACCATCCGAGCGGACAGCCGTCCGAACGGACTATCAACCGCACGATCAGCTGTCCGATCGGACTACCATCTGAGCGACCAGCTGTTCGAACCACCAACACTTACTCTCGTTCTACGTGTTACTTATCGTTATGCTATCGAACTATTCAGGCTAACCTCACTCTCAAGCGTTCCCTTCAATCCATCAACCGCTGTGAGTATACTCGATCCCTTTTTGCTTTACACACTTTTAGGTGTTACATACGTTACTTATTCAAAATCACAAATGAACACACTACGCAATACTTTAAACGCTAACCGATATCGCATGTTATACGTGACTTAATGAATGCTTGTTTGTTATGTTTACACATGGAATGCTGTCTACCTGCCTTAACGACGATAGTACTATAGTTTGGACTCAGCACCCATTCACTCAGGGGTTGTTAAGGACAATTATTTGCATGGATTACAGTGGTGATCATGTATTACGAACTGCCTTGGGCAGTCAACCCGCAGTCATTAGTATCGATAGGTTCATGTCGATAACTAACATGCTTCGTGTTACTCAGTGTACGTGCTGGTTAATGTATACTATTTCAAACTCTATATGCTATATCGAACTTGTATACTCGCCTTTACACTATGTGTATTGACTTTTATTTTAACGTATGTGACAGGTGCTTAAGGTGTCTATTTGCTTGGAAATCAAGGCTAGGAAAGAGTCTTAGTTACCAACAAATAGTTGCCTGTACTAATGAAACCTGAGTTGTCGAAACAGAACAATTTGCCTAGTTTTGTCTGTAATAATTTGTTTACCTTTTGAGACATGGTATGGGACATGTTACTTTAAATTAATTGGTAATGATAATTGTTATGGAAACTTCTGGACAATCTGTTTCGCTCAGTGCCACGCCTCGATGTTTCCGCCATCGGTTGGGGTGTGACAGTAGTAGTGGTCGGCGACTGGGCAGCGAAATAGTGGCCGATGATTGGGTGGCGCAGACTTATGGTGGTGGCTGGCGACAGAGCAACGGAAGCATGTGGTGGTGACTTGATTTTTGAGTTTTCATGAATGCGTTGGACATCGATGTTTCCCGTTCTGACCCTTTCTCAACTTCAGAAACAACCCATTCTAACCCTTCCTCAATTCCAGAACAACCCATTCTAACCCGTTTTCAAATTTTCTTGTTTTATTTCTAACCCGTTTAGATTCATTCTTAATTTTACCCAGACTGGAAATGACCCAGGAAGTCAGTTTAATGACCCATCATGACCCAAAATTAGGTTTACGGGTTACCTTTGCCAGGTATAGTTGTGGTAGTGTGTCCAGGCCCGCAGTGTGTTTTCTGTTTATATTATCGCGCTAGGTAAAAAAAGAAAAAAAAAACAGGCTAAAGGGGACTCGAACACGGGAACTCGGCGAAAACAAGCGTGCTACTTACCAATCGACCAGCCAGCTTGCACACTTGTTTATAAGTTCCCCTACAAAATATTAAAGGGTTCCTACAGAATTTTCTATATAAGTTAACGCTATAAATTAGGAACCGAGGAGGTTCCTGTGAACCCCCTAAATAAGTATAGATCCGCCACTCCTCCCTGTAACTGTATCAAACACAGGGTCGACCCAAGCCCAAGCACACTTGTTTATAAGTTCCCCTACAAAATATTAAAGGGTTCCTACAGAATTTTCTATATAAGTTAACGCTATAAATTAGGAACCGAGGAGGTTCCTGTGAACCCCCTAAATAAGTATAGATCCGCCACTCCTCCCTGTAACTGTATCAAACACAGGGTCGACCCAAGCCCAAGTCAAATGAGGCTTGAGCCTTGGACCACCAAAACTATAGGGTTTCCATGTTAAAAAAAATTATATTATATGTATTGGGCTTGTCTGCGATTAGATTTAGAGATGAAAGGTCAAAACAAACTTCAAAGAGAAACATTATTGGGCGTCGTATAGGTTAGGGCGGCAATCTCCATACCGGGAAGAGAAACAGCCAGCTAGCTCATCATCTTCTTCAACGGTAATTTATTGATTCCACTGCTGACTACATCATCTTCTTTATATGGATATTTATATGGAGATTGCCGCTGCATCGTCTTCTTCAATGGTAAACAGTCGAACAAAGTATCAACTATCAAGTCGCTGCATAATTGATTCCGCTGCATCGTCTTCTTCAACGCTGCATAATTGATTCCGCTGCATCATCTTCTGAATCTGACTTCGAAGAAAAGTATCCAGCCGCTGGTACGCTGCATCATCTTCTGTCTTCGAAGCAACCACTATCGCCGACCGAGATCGTCTGTTGAAGGTATGATTAATGCGAATTCTAGTTAAAATTTGTTGCCTAATTGAAGTTTGTGTTATTAGCCCTAATTTCCTAGTTGCTTAATTGAAGTTTGTGATATATTTGCTTGTTTGTGATATTAGCCCTAATTTCCTAGTTGCCTAATTTTATGTTTGTTAGCGAGTTCTGTGAATTTGTGATAGATTTATAATGTCTAATAGATATCGTAAACATGAATCCGGTCATTCTAAAAGGCAAAAGAAACAAAAACGAGAAGCTGAAATAGAATCACTAAAGGGTTCTTTACTCAAATTCGTAAAACCTATAAATGTTGAAGAGTCTATACATGTTGATGTTGATAAAACTGTAAATGTTGATGAACCTTTAGATGTTGATGTTGATGAACCTTTAAATGTTGATGATTTTGTACATGTATATGGACCTTCAAATATATTTGATCCTAGTCAGTGGACTACTATTAACACCAATTTAAGAGATTTCCTTGTAGAAAAAGGTCCGGTTAAGATTGATAGTTATGATTTTCCTAAAGATGAGCTTTCTAGGAGCTTTAGTCCTTCGCTCTATATGCAAAAAATGGCAAATGGAGAGAAATATGAAAGAAAATGGTTGATTTACTCTATAGAGTTAGATAAAGTATTCTGTTTTTTGTTGCAAATTGTTTGATGTGAATTTATCTAAAAATAACTTAGCTAAAAAAGGTATTAACGATTGGAAAAATACTAGTGCTAAATTAAAACAACGTGAAGCAAGTAAGTAACATATAGTCAATATGAGAACATGGATTGAGTTAGAAACGAGATTAGCGAAAAATAATACAATTAATAAAGAAACTCAAATTCTTATAAATAAAGATAAGGAACATTGGAAAGATGTACTTAAAAGAATTATTGGCTTTGTAAAAACTTTTAGCATGAACAATATACTATTTCGTGGAGATAACGAAAAACTTTATGAAAAAAAAAACAATGGTAATTTTTAGCTGTTGTTCAAATGATTGCAGAATTTGATCTCGTAATGAAAGAACATGTTAGACGAATAAAGAACAAAAAAAAACTACAATTATTATCTTGGTCATAATATGCAGAACGAACTAATTAGTTTATTAGCATGTGAAGTTAAAAATAAAATTGTTAACAAAGTTAAAGAAGCTAAATACTTTTCAGTTATACTTGATTGCACACCCAATACTAGTCATAAAGAACAAATGTCAATTATTTTTACGATGCTTAGATATCTCATCAACACAGATTGAAGTTAAAGAATATTTTTTTTGAATTTATAATAGTAGATGATACAACCGGTAAAGGTCTATTTGATGCTATGGTTGAAGAAATTAGTAATATAGGACTTGACATAAATAATATTAGAGGACAAGGCTATGAGAATGGTTCAAACATGAAAGGAAAGCATCAAGGTGTTCTAAAAAGATTGTTAGATATTAATCCCAGTGCCTTTTATACACCATGTGGTTGTCATAGTTTAAATTTAGTTCTTTGTGATATGGCTAATTCGTGTACAAAAGCTCGTGAGTTTTATGGAATTATACAACGTACTTATACAATTTTTGCTTCATCAACCAAAAGGTGGAAAATACTACAAGATTGTTTACCAAAATTAACTCTAAAACCTTTATCACAAACACGTTGAGAAAGTAGGGTAGAAAGTGTTAAGGCAATTAGATATCAAGCACCACAAATAAAAAAGGCACTTATGAAATTATATAATGATGATGATGCAAAAGTTCTAAGTGATGCTAAATCCTTGGCAGCTATTGAATTCAGTAAGTTTGAATTTTTATTAGGAATAGTTATTTGGTATGAAATTTTGTGTGCTATTAATCATGTTAGCAAGAGCTTACAGGAAAAAGATATGTGTACTGATAGTGCTATAAAAAATTAGATGGCCTTTTGTGTTATTTTGAAAATTATAGAGAAAATGGATTCGAAAATGCTATTATTGATGCAAAAGAAATCGCTTTAGAGATGTATGTAGAACCTATGTTTCGTGAAAAACGTATCATCCATAGAAATAGGCGATTTGATGAAAATGTTGCTAATGAAACTACTAAAACTCCTATTGAATTGTTTAAAACTGATTACTTTTTATATATAGTAGATCAAACTATTTCTTCAATCAAGACTAGATTTGATCAATTTAAAATGTTTGAAAGTATTTTTGGTTTTCTGTTTAGTATAAAAAGCTGAAATTATTAGATGATAATACTTTAAAACGACATTGTATTAATCTTGAAAGTTCTTTAAAACATGATACTAGTATAGATATTGATGGCTTGGATTTATTTGAAGAATTAAAAGTTCTAATACATATGATACATTTAGAATGTGACACCCCTATAAACATACTAAACTATATTAAAGATTTTAAATCTTTTCGAAATGCTTATATTGCTTAAAGAATTATGTTAACTATTCCGGTAACTGTTGCGTCGGCTGAAGCTTTTGTAAACAAGAATTGTTAAAAAATTATTTAAGATCTACAATGTCACAAGAAGGATTTAATGGATTAGCTACTTTGTCAGTTGAAAACGATTTGTTAGAAGAAACTGATTATGAAAATTTTATTAAAAAGTTTGCATCTGTTAAAGCTAGAAAAGTAAACTTAATCTAAACATATCTTTACACATATAACAAATGTATAAGAATAAAAAAAATTAACTCCGACAACAATAAACCTTGCTTCGTGTGAATCTTGGTGGTTGTCTGCTACGGAATAGGTTCATGCTATGTCTTTGACTGTGTGTTTTTGACCTTTAGGGAGAATTGGCCAATAAACCCTAGAAGTAATTGTTAGTAATTTGCTAGATTTTAGTATTCTACTAGACCTTATAGTTGGAAGGTGCGGGGCTATTGATAGGTCTTACTCGGCGAATTGCTTTAGACAGTCTTTGGAAAAAGTCATGCCTTAGTTCCCCGTCGGTTTATTAGTCTATCAAGTCAAGTTAAGAAACCTAAACTACCCTAGATCTATAATTGGAAAAGAGTAGGTCAACATTAGGGTACTTACACAATAATTAGACAACTGCAAAGACGTCTAATAACCGGTAGGATTAACGGCCTAGGTAGTGCCATAAGTTTCACCTCGAGAAGGGTTGAGGGGCTTAGTTGGTATCTTAATAGGTTTAGTATCATAAGATCCCGGTTCCATAAATCATGCAGTTAACTTAATTGGTAAATCCTTAAAATCAATCCAGGATTCTAGTCTAGGTGGTCTCGTTCATCATAAAAGAAAAGTCTTTGCCTTACTTCCTATTAGTCTAGTTTTAATTTAATAATTAATTTAAATAGATTTCCTTAGATTTTCAGTAAACCCCCCCCCCCCAAAACAATTAAACAGTTCCAGTCGTGTCTGTCAGTGTCTGTTAAAGTCTAGTTAACGTGATTAATAGAGTCTCGTGGTTCGATATCCGGACTTCCTAGGTCATACTACAGTGATCGGTACACTTGTCGATTGTGTGGTTTAGGTCGAGTCAAGATTTAAAGCTTTTAAGTGTCTAGCTTATAGAGTCTAATTTAGTTAATTTTAATAGTCTGTTTAGCACACATCAAGTTTTTGGCGCCGTTGTCAGGGATTCTTGGCAATCACGTTCATTAGCTTTGATAGACTTTATTGACATATACGTGCTACGTGTTTTTGTTTTATTTTGAGTCTTTCAATTTTTGATTTTGTTTTTATTTTTGAATCGCAGTGACTAGTGTCTGCTTTCACACATCTAGGTTTTTGCTTGTAGTGGATGCCACATCTGCGCTCGCATGGATCGCCGAAGCCGTCAGTCACAGAGTCATCATATCGATTGGGTTAAGGCCCATAGGTCAGTATTTCATCCTGTTCTCAATTTCCGAATTTCGATTCTACTCCTTTACCCACCCCACCTCAATCACCACCCCCATTCACCTAAAACATCACCTAAGGTTTCCCCACCCGATAGTCCCACTTCTAGCACCTCTAGCGCCACAGAAAACATAAACTTAGAACACATAGCCAACGCAAGACAGACCGTCCATCAACAAGCCACCCGAAATTTTACCAGTCTTGCTTCACCCATCACCGTTACACCCATCGTTAGCGAAAACTCATGGCAGATTCCATCTTATGCCATGCAAGCCATCACCAATAGCATCCAGTTCCACAGACGCGAGGATGAGGACGCCCCGTCCCACATAAACCGTTTCTCTCGTATACTTGCTACTTTTAGCCTTCACGGAGCCCCAAATGATGCTACCTACTTGCAGCTTTTTCCCTTTTCAAGAGCCGGCCGTGCGGCTACTTGGTTGGACTCTCAGCCAACCGGTACTTTTACCACATGGGCGGGCCTTCGTCAAGCCTTTTTGAACAAGTATTTCCCGCCCGCTAAAGCCTCACACCTTCGTGACCAAATTCACTCCTTCCGCATGGAGCCCGACGAGCCCTATTACCTTGCTTGGGAGCGTTTCCAAAACCTTTGTGCTCGTTGCTCCCAGCATGGTCTTTCCGATTGGGCCCTTTGTGAAAAATTCTATAACGGTGTCACCCAAAAGACTCGTGATCGTTTTGACACTAATTCTTACTGTTACCGAGTGTTTAGAGCGTTTCGAGGCATTTGCCCAATCTCAATCTCAGTCGCGAGCCGATCAACGGTATCATAGTGGCAATTCAAATACCACCACTAGTGCACCCGCCCGAGGGGTGAACCATATCACTATGGATCCTAGTATAGCCGCTGTGTTGGAAAATGTGACTAGAGAGCTTAAGGAGATTAAGGCAAAGGTAGATAAGTGTGAGTTTTGCCGAGGGGGTCACGATACGAATACGCGTCCATTGCTAGTTGGTGAGGAGCAGGTCGATTTCGTGGGAGGGGATCAAGGTAGAGGTCAACCTAGTGGGTTTGGTAATTTTAATTCGGGTTGGAGAAATAATAATAATAATAATTTTAATAATAATAATAATAATAATTATCGCCCTAATGGCCCTCATGGTTTCCAAATAGCTCAAAATCCAAATAGGGGTCAAGGTTCATTCTTTGGTGGGGGTTCAAATGGACAAGTCAATAAGGGGTTCAATGGGCATGTCAAAGATAGGGGTTCAAATAATCAGGTTCAACCAGTTCAGGGTCCAAGTTATGATCTAGCGGGTAGTCTTGAGAGAATGGAGGCAATGATGAGCCAGTTAATTGTTAAGGACCAAACCACCCAAAAGATACTTAACGAACACGACCATATGCTTAAGAACCACCAAGCCTCTTTCCAAGACCTTCAAAGGGTTATAGGTGACATGTCGAGGAAACTAGAGGAGAGATTACCCGGTCAGTTTGCGGGTAACACCCAACCGAACCCAAACGCCCATGTTAAAGCCATTACCACTCGTAGTGGCAAAACCGTAAGGAACCCGAGAGTTGAGGAAATAGTAGAAGAGGAAGATGAGGACAAAGTGCAATCGAGGCTAAGCCCGCCAAGTACCGCACAACCCAGTGAGCCTCAAGGTGAGAAGAAAGTAGAGAAACCACCTGTAGACGTTAGACCTTCTCCACCTATAGACCATTCGCGTGTCTCGTTTCCTTCACGTCTTAGGAACCAAAATTACTCAAGGGAATACGAGCAATTCTTAGACATCTTCAAGCAATTGAAGATTAATCTCCCTTTCATTGTGGCACTCCAATCGATGCCTAAGTACGCGAAATTCTTAAAGGACCTTCTTAGGAACAAGGAGAAGTTAGGGGAGTTGTCGAATGTCCCGTTGAATGGAGGGTGTTCCGCCGTTGTTCTAAATAAGCTTCCGGAAAAGCTTACCGATCCCGGTATTTTTACTATTCCATGTCTATTCGGTAGTAATACCAATACTAGAGCCTTAGCCGACCTAGGTGCTAGCATCAATTTGATGCCCTTTTCTCTCTATGAGAAGCTAGACTTAGGCGAGCTTTCACCTACCTGAATGACATTATCCTTAGCTGATCAGTCCGTGAAATACCCGAGGGGTATTGTTGAGAATTTGCTTGTCAAGGTCGACAAATTTGTGTTTCCCGCAGATTTCGTCATTCTCGATATGGAAACGGATGAGAGAGTTCCTATTATACTTGGTCGCCCATTCTTGCGTACCGCTAAAGCCCTCATAGATGTGTTCGATGGTAAGATTACACTTAGGGTCGGTGAGGAGAGAGTCACCTTTGAGATAGATCGTTCCATGAACTACCCAAGTGGTTCCGATGACTATAGTGGTCCTTGCCATTCCGTATATTTCTTGAACTCTTTATCTCATGTGTCGATCATTGTTTAGAGTATATTAGTGGTGCCGACTTAGTGGTAGGAGAGAGAGTAGAGGAGGAGTCATTGAGGGTAGATGAAGTTGAGGATGAGGGGATTTCTTTGATTCCCGAAGTGTTAGCCGTTAGTGATGACACCACCCAACCCCCACCCTTAGAGTTTAAGGTACTTCCATCTCATTTAGAGTACGCTTTTCTAGGGGAGGGTTCCGAGCTACTCATTATTATATCATCGAAGTTGGAAGAAGGAGAGAAGTTGAGGTTGTTGGAGGTATTGAAGGCCAACAAAGAGGCCATTGCATGGAGGTTGTCTGAGATTAAGGGCATAAGCCCTTCTTATTGCACCCACTGGATACTCATGGAGGATGATTTCAAGCCAGTGGTGCAACCCCAAAGGCGGCTCAACCCCAATATGCAAGATGTTGTGAAGAAGGAGGTTCTAAAACTCCTAGATGTCGGGATGATATATCCCATCTCAGATTCACTTTGGGTTAGTCCCACTCAGGTTGTCCCTAAGAAGGGAGGGATGACCGTTGTCATGAACTCGGAGAATGAGCTTATCCCTTCTCGTACGGTCACGGGTTGGCGCGTGTTCATCGACTACCGAAAGTTAAATGATGTCACCCGAAAAGACCACTTCCCATTGCCCTTTATCGATCAAATGTTGGAGCGTCTCACGGGTCAACCATTTTATTGTTTTCTCGACGGGTTTTTCGGGTACTTCCAGATCCCCATCGCCCCGGAGGATCAGGATAAGACCACCTTCACATGCCCCTATGGCACCTATGCATACCGACGCATGCCATTTGGGCTGTGTAACGCTCCAGCTACCTTTCAGCGGCGCATGGTTGCCATATTTCAAGATATGATTGGGAGTTCCATGGAGGTTTTCATGGACACTTTTTCGGTATATGGTAACTCCTTTGATGAGTGTTTGAAGAATCTCGAGAGGATGTTGAAGCGATGTGTCGAGACGAAGCTTATGTTAAATTGGGAGAAGTGTCACTTCATGGTGACGGAAGGTATTGTGTTAGGACACAAGATCTTGAGGGATGGCATAGAGGTAGATCGTGCGAAAATAGATACCATTAGTAGGTTACCTCCACCCACTAGTGTTAAGTCAATCCGGAGTTTTTTAGGTCACGCGGGCTTCTATAGACGCTTCATTAGGGAGTTTTCTAAAATTACTCGCTCCATGACCCGTCTTTTAGAGAAAGATGTTCCATTCGTCTTTGACGAGGAGTGTCTTAAGGCCTTCAACTTTTTGAAGGAACAGCTTGTTAGTGCACCTATTCTTATCTCGCCCGATTGGAGCTTACCGTTTGAGCTCATGTGCGATGCGAGTGACTATGCCGTTGGAGGGGTATTAGGACAAAGAAAGGATAAGCACTTCCACCCCATATACTACGCGAGCGAAACGCTAAATGATGCTCAAGAGAACTACACCGCCACGGAGAAAGAACTCTTAGCCGTAGTCTTTTCTTTCGACAAATTCTGCTCATACCTCGTCAAGACCATAGTTTTCACCAATCATTCTACGTTGCGTTTTCTTTTTCAAAAGAAAGACGCCAAAGCCTGACTTATTCGGTGGATTCTATTTCTTAGTGAGTTTGATATTGAGATTAGTGATAAGAGAGGGGCCGAAAACGTTGCAGCCGATCATCTTTCACGTTTAGAGGACCCTAGGAGAGAGGAGATTCGTGAGGAAGAGATATGAGACACATTTCCTCACGAGTCAATCGAGTTTGTAGAGGCCGAGAAAGAGGGATTACCTTGGTTTTGTGACTTAGCAAATTATCTTTCAAGTGGCAATATTGTGAGGGGAATGACCACATAACAAAGGAGGAAGTTCCTTAGTGAATCGAGAAAGTATGTGTGGGATGATCCTTTTCTCTTTAGAATAGGGGGAGATAGGATTCTAAGACATTGCGTGTCGAGAGAGGAGGGGTGGAACATCATTAAACATGTACATGAAGGCCTCACGAGAGGCCACCATGGTGCATATGCCACCGCACAAAAGGTGTTCGATTGTGACTTTTATTGGCCTACGATACTTCATGATGCCGTTAAGTTCGTGAGAACTTGTGATGCGTGTCAACGAACCGGCAACATTTCAGCCAAAGAGGAGATGCCTCAAAATCCGATCCAAGTATTGGAGGTTTTTGATGTTTGGGGCATTGATTTCATGGGACCCTTTCCGGTCTCCAAAGGACACCGTTATATACTTGTGGCGATTGACTACGTGTCTAAGTGGGTAGAGGCTCAAGCTCTTCCTACAAATGAAGCCCGAGTAGTCTTGAAATTCCTTAAGAAACTCTTTTCCCGCTTCGGTACACCTAAAGCCTTAATTAGTGACCATGGTACTCACTTTTGCAATGCTTTGATGGAAAAATTGCTTGCATGCTACGGAGTCACTCATCGTTTGTCTACCGCATATCATCCACAGACAAGTGGTCAAGTGGAGAATGCGAATCGCGGTATCAAACGTATCTTAGAGAAAACCGTTGGTAAGAATAGGAAGGATTGGTCCGACAAGCTTGACGATGCATTGTGGGCGTTTCGAACCGCTTACAAAATGCCTTTAGGAACCACGCCATTTATGATCGTCTATGGAAAAGCTTGTTACCTTCCCGTAGAGCTAGAACACCAAGCGCTTTGGGCTTTAAAAACCGTTAATCTTGATATGACCGAAGCCGCTAGGAAGCATTTCTTTCAAATCCATGAACTTGAGGAGCTTAGGGATGCGGGTTATGCTCGGTCGTTGGGAATTAAGGAGAAGACGAAAGCTACACATGATAGGAAGTTAAGAAAGGTTAAGGAGTTTAGCAAAGGTGATAAAGTACTTCTTTACAATTCAAGATTGAAGTTGTTTGCGGGGAAGTTGAAATCGAAGTGGTCGGGACCTTATATGGTTCATTACGTATTTCCGTACGGAGCGGTGGAGATTATGGATGAGTCGGATGGCCGAAGTTGGAAGGTGAATGGCCACCGGTTGAAGCACTACATTGGAGGAGCAATAGACAAGAACGAGATGGAGGAAACTCCTCTAGAAATTCCATCAAAAGCCGCCACTTAGTGCTTTGGGATGAAATCCCAAGTGTAGAGTATGTACCGTTTGTAATTTTCGTTAATTTTCGTAATCTTTCGTAGTTTTTCGTGTCTTTGTTTCGTATGTTTGAGTAATTTTGCAGGAATCGTACCATCGAGGAGCCGAATTTGTGAAGAAAACAACATTCCAAGTAAGTACCAACACTTAGAAAAATTTGGGATGGGTTTGGGAAGGATTGGTAAAACTTGAAAAATTTTCCAAGGCATAAAACAAGATTTTTCACGCAACCTACTGTCCAAAACACGATGTCGCGTGCCGCCACCATAAACCCATCACCCTGTGGCGCGACGCCACCCCTAGGTCCAAAACTTCATTTTGAACCCCCTCGTCGCGGCACGCCACCACATTTAACCCTACCTGCCGCGCTACGCGACCCCCAATCTGACCCTTATTGTTGAACCGACATGTGGCGCTACGCCACAATCCGTTTTTTTCACCGTAGCGCGCCACGGCGGTCTTCCAGGTCGGTTAAAACCTATTTTCCCATCAGTTTTCCCCAAAGTTCTCAAACCCTTATCCCTTTTCACTCCCACCGCCAAACACACCCACAGCCGCCATAACTCAGCCGTAAACTCACCAAATCCCACCATTTTAACACTTATGTGACCGGATTTCATCACCTAACAATCCCCACCATCAGAAATCATCATCCATCCGCCATATCTCTCCGGTTCGGGACTTCCCATTAACGAAAAAGGTAGCCGTTGGTAGGTGTTAGGCTCATGTTTTTGATAGAATGGGGTTGCGGGTTGGATTCGGTTTGGCTATTTCAGCAGAATACCGGTTGCGGATGGTTCGGGTTGGGGCTTGATGCCAATGTTTACTTCATCCTAGTCTCGGGTTTACTAACATTAAGTGTGGGGATGCGGTTGGGTAATTTTTGAGTTTAAATTCAGATTTACAACACCGTTTTGACCCGTTTCATTAATGCGACACTAAAGTTTTAAACTTTGCTTTGTTTGCGGCTCAATGTTAGTTTGGTTTGTGGTTTGATATGAGTACGGATGTTTGTCGGGTTGGGTTTGGGAATTGATATGCTGAATTTAGTGTTTGGGTTGGAATACATTGACGCCTAAAGTGCCGAACTTGCATTATTGAACCAAAATTTTTGCAAAAAATAGATACCTCCTTTAATTAGGCGGAATTTTTCGATGCTTAAGTTTGTTTTAAACTAATAAATGGCTGATTTTAAGCAACTTTGGACGTCAATGATGTCTTGGTTAGGCACTAGGATTTAATTGCAGACAATTAAAGTGCCGAGGGGGGTAGTGTACATTGAGTCCAATTTAGTGTCTTTGTGTCGTTCTAGTCAAGCTTTAGTTTTGTTCGAGTCGTATTTAGTCGGTCTTGGGTATACTTGCACGTACAAGTGATTTAGGCTCGCACGTACTCAATCTCCATTCAGGTGAGTTTAATTATCACTTAGCATTTGTAAAAAGGTAACCCGGTTTTTATTTCAACTTTATCTTTCAGAATTAGCCGCGAATGAAATGCTATACAGCTATTCTAATTTTTTTCGAAATATTTTATAAAAATCCAAAAAAATATAAAAATTTCAAAAAAAAAAAATTCAAAAAAAATTAAAAATCGAAAAATACCAAAAATAGTTTGTTATTACTAATTTTTTATTTGTTTTGTCTTGTTAATATCTGTTTTGCAGACATGGCTAGCAGCTCACGCAGCGGTAGGGCCCGAAAAAGGGGTGCAGATCAGACAGCACCACAACAGGATCCACCCCAGCAAGATCCGATTCCACAGGAGACCCCAATTTTACAGATAGCCGCTAATGATCCAAAGTTGAGAAAAATTTAGTATCAAAGGTCTCATGAGTTTATTCCAACACATAAAGTTAATCGTCTTGACCACCCGTTACTGCAGTTCGAGCTGAACACATCTGAGTGGGAGAAGTATGATAAGTTGGGGAATACGGACTTGCTTCAGCACAGGGTGATAGACTGGACCTTGTTGGAGGAGATAGGTTCGAGGCAGGTAGTGTTGGACCTCCTGGGTCCAAAGTAGACTGATGCATTAGAGTGTACGCAGGCTTAGTATGAAGAGTTAGTGCTGGAGTTTCACAGCGCATGGAGACATAAGGAAGGAAAGTTTGATAATGACACAGCTGTGTCCTTCAGTCTGGGTAGGCAGGTATTTGAGATGAATATGGCGAGGTTTTCCATTGTGTCGGGGTTTTATACTGAGGAGGAAGTGAAGCAGCCGGAATTTGTGACTTATTTGAGAGGTGCTTATTCTACTGTGAGGGATCACAGTGTTGGAGGAGCCGAGCTTCGTAATTTTTAGAAGACGATTTCCGACCACCCATTCACAGCTACAAACCTGATCACTTCGGTTCGTAACCCAGTTTATAGGTACATTTTGAAGATTTTGTCGACGACATTGGTGGGGCGGAAATCGGGGGAAAATAAGGCGAATTAGATCGAGTTATTCATTCTCATGTTTCGTGTGGAGAACCGAACTTGGCTACAGTGTTAGCAGATTCTTTTAGCAGGGGACGTCGAGGTGGTCATCGTGCGGTTGGCTATGGGCCCCTATATATCTCGTATTGCACAAAATTTGGGGGTGTTTACCAAGTATGTACCCCAATTTCTACATAAGGGGCCGAAGATGATGACGTTTGGGATTAAGGAATTGCAGCAAGCTGGGATAGTGTCGTATACGGAGCCCTACGGCTGGGAGCCGATTAGGCAGGGCTCGCAGGTGCAGCCGCCAAAGGGACATCCAGCTGAGGATGTGATGATTCAGATTGACCTTACTCGCCGACAGCGACCACCACAGCGACACGAGCTGCCAGCGCCTCAGTACCCTCGCAGGCAGCCACCACCTGAGCCTCTCACTTTGTAGTCGCTCTCTGGCCATGTGGAGCAGAGATTCGATAGGTTGGATCATCTTATTCAGTCGATTCAGTTGGGTTAGGAGAGGCAGGATGATGCTCTCAGGTACATGATGAGTACGCACAGCATGGGGATCCCAGACTTCTTTCAGCCGAGACAGCAGGGTGGCTCAGCTGGTGCTGGAGAGGGGTTTGATCCGGATCCTCCGTTCCGTGTATTTGGTGAGGGTAGCTCTGGTGCAGGTGAACGACAGGAGGGCAGTGAGGAGACTGCCAGCGAGCATGGTGAAGACTAGTGTGGGGATGATGAGATGAGGATGCAGCAGCTGACTATATCTTTTGTTTGACTTTTCTTTTATGTTTTTTTTATCCTCATTTGTTGGTTGGGAAGGATAGGTTGGTTTGTGTTGAAACTGATACTTTGATGGTATGTATATATTATGATCTTTTGGGTAGTGTTTGCTTATGATGTGATAGGTTGATGTTTAGCCGCTTTCGTTCGCGTGTCCGAGAATAGGAGTTGTTTGCTGAGCGCGTTTCGAATTGGAGGGCTTATGTGGAAACGACTGGCACTTTGACGGTCTCACATATTCAGCTAAGTCGTTTCCCTTGTATTCTCTTGTATTTGTTTATTTATTCCGTCTTTAGTTTTTAGTATTTATGTTTTTAGGTAGTTTGTTGAGTCGTATTTCCGTTCTTGCATTAGGGACAATGCAATCTTTAAGTGCGGGGATGGGATACATGTAAATAATCGAGTCATAAATATGAAAAATACAAAAAAAAATTTAAATTTAAAAAATCCAAAAAAAAAATTGAAAAATGAGAAAAATGTTTTTCGAATAAAGAAGTTTGCAAATAAAAAGCGGAAAATGATAGAAAAGATGAGTTTTTATTCGGGTTCAAATAATAATAATAAGAGACTAAATAAATCGAGCTTGTGTCTAGTTAGGGATATGTGGATAGGCCCGAGTTTGGTTTTAAGTCCCTTTGAGTTAATATACCTTAATTGTTGGTCTACTAGTGGGTTTTCGCCTGGGAAATATGGGAAATTGAAACCGCCAATAAGAGTATAAGGAACACCATTATAAGTCGTATTTCCGTTCTTGCATTAGGGACAATGCAATCTTTAAGTGTGGGGATGGGATACATGTAAATAATGGAGTCATAAATATGAAAAATACAAAAAAAAATTAAATTTAAAAAATCCAAAAAAAAAAATTGAAAAATGAGAAAAATGTTTTTCGAATAAAGAAGTTTGCAAATAAAAAGCGGAAAATGATAGAAAAGATAAGTTTTTATTCGAATAATAATAATAAGAGACTAAATAAATCGAGCTTGTGTCTAGCTAGTTAGGGATATGTGGATAGGCCCGAGTTTGGTTTTAAGTCCCTTTGAGTTAATATACCTTACTTGTTGGTCTACTAGTGGGTTTTCGCCTGGGAAATATGTGAAATTGAAACCGCCAATAAGAGTATAAGAAACACCGTTATAAGTTAAAACCGTTAGAATTTTTTATCATGAAAAAAAAAAGAAAAAATAGAAAAAATGAGCTAGAAACTGAATGAAAGTAGCGCAGTTCTATGTAGTGTGGGTTGGGGATAGTGACTTTACAACTAGATTTCCTCTAGGGTGTGTGAAATCGAACTTGCAAAGAAAAGAAAAAAGTACGAAGCCTAAGTAATCCGAGTTGGGGATAGCGACTCTATAGCCGGAGTGCCTCTTGGTTAGGGAAAACAACGTCTACGCTCATTAAAAGAAAAAAAAAAGAAAAGTGAAAAAAATGGAAAAAAGAAAAAAATTGATTGTAAATTCTCTTGGTTTTGATATAAGATGGTTGGGAGTTGGTCCAGTGATCGTTCCTTTCATTCTATAAGCTTGAGGCGAGAGTAGGTGGACCGTAGATTCTAGTGTGAGACCCTAGGTAGATTGACCGCACTTAATTTAAATTCACATGATAAGGGCTTAAGATCGGATTGGGTTTTAAAGGGACAAGTATATTCGCAATCGCGGCTAATGCAAGCTTTGGTTTTAATAGAATATAAATATGCTTTTGACCCGAGTGACTATTCATCTCCGATTCCGTTGCATAATTCTTTTTCGAGGATGAAAAAAGAGTAAGTGTGAGGATATTTGATGTATTGCAAAATACATCTCTTATTCGTGTATAGTTTGTATAGTTTTCTGGTTATATTTAGTTCAATTTTGGTTAGAATGTGCATACTATTGATCAATTCGAGTTTTCCAGGTCTTGATGCTTAAATTTGCTGAAAATTGAGTGAAAACAAGCCACAATGTTGAAACACCAAGTCGAGGAACTAGTTGAAAAGAGTTAGAATAAATTTTGTAGTTTTTGGGATGCTAGAGCTGGAAAAATTACGCACTAGTCTGTGAAAAATGCGACGTCGCGCTACGCCACGGCTAAACAACATTGCAGTCACGCCCCGCCATGAATTAAATAAGAATTTCTGGATTTTTCTGCTGTCGCGCTACGCGACCTCAAAGAGTGATACCCTCGCGCGACGCGACGGGGTTAAATTACGAGTTTAATTTGTTGTTGATTAGGGTTTACTATAAAAACCAAGAAATCATTATCAAAACCCTAGTTACGAATTAAGGACATCATAGGCGATCTTGGGAGCATTCTTGGAGCAATTTTGAAGGTTTTGAAGCATAGGAATCAGTGGTACGAGTCCGGGACCAAGAATTGAAGACTTGCTCGGGTTTTCCAATTCCTTGTTTGTTTTGTTGATTTCTTTCCCGAAACTCGTTGTCATGAATTCTTACTTGAACATCTTTGTTTTGTTTTCATCATTTGACATGTTCGGCTAAACTTTTAAGCCACCTAGACTAAGATGAATGGATTGATATAAAGTTTTAACCTTTTTCGTTAATTGCATGTATTTTATGGGTTGATTGTGTTTAGTAAAAGGTTTGGTCTATCGATTTGATGTGTATGCGTACTTTAATTTGGTTTATTATTATAAATTGCTTCGTGTGAATCTTGGTGATTGTCTGATACGGAATAGGTTCATGCTAGGTCTTTGACTGTGTGTTTTTCACCTTTAGGGAGAATTTTCCAATAAACCCTAGAATTAATTGCTAGTAATTTGCTAGATTTTAGTATTCTACTAGTCCTTATAGTTGGAAGGTGTGGGGCTATTGATAGGTCTTACCCGGCGAATTGCTTTAGACAGACTTTGGAAAAAGTCGTGCCTTAGTTGCCCCGTCAGTTTATTAGTCTATCAAGTCAAGTTAAGAAACCTAAACTACCCTAGATCTATAATTGGAAAAGAGTAGGTCAACATTAGGGTACTTACACAATAATTAGACAACTGGAAAGACGTCTAATAACCGGTAGGATTAACGGCCTAGGTAGTGCCATAAGTTTCACCTCGAGAAGGGTTGAGGGGCTTAGTTGGTATCTTAATAAGTTTAGTATCATAAGATCCTGGTTCCATAAATCATGCAGTTAACTTAATTGGTAAATCCTTAAAATCAATCCAGTATTCTAGTCTAGGTGGTCTCGTTCATCATATAAGAAAAGTCTTTGCCTTACTTCGTATTAGTCTAGTTTTAGTTTAATAATTAGTTTAAATAGATTTCCTTAGATTTTCAGTAACCCCCCCCCCCAAAAAAAAAAAAAAAACAATTAAACAGTTTCAGTCGTGTCTGTCAATGTCTATTAGAGTCTAGTTAACGTGATTAATAGAGTCTCGTGGTTCGATATCCGAACTTCTGTAGGTAATACTACAGTGATCGGTACACTTGCCGATTGTGTGGTTTAGGTCGAGTCTAGATTTAAAGCTTTTTATTGTCTAGCTTAGAGAGTCTAATTTAGTTAATTTTAATAGTCTGTTTGGCACACATCAATTGTAGACCATTACATTGACGTATTTGATAACTAAACCGGTTATACTTATGTGTTAGTAAGATTGACTCTTTAATGGTAAAATATTTAGTCTTTGTAGTTTATTTTTCTTATGCTCTGTTCAACGTGTCTGTATTTACCAATCGTAATATAGTCATAAACGGACAGCGACGATTCAATATTGAATGATTCAGTTAAAAATTGTTAAACACGGTTATAATAAGTGTAAAATTCCGAACCATTAAAGTTAGTTATAAGAACTGTACGGTTATAGAAAGTGTAGATTTGTGAACCATTTAAGTTAGGTTTTTTCATGATGTGAATGTTCATTATGTGCAGTCGAATCAGTAATCTGTCTGTAGTGTTTTTTATGTATATTTTAAGTATTAGTATTCAGTAAAGTACGAGAATGTGATCTTTTTATTTTTTGAAATCAAGCTTCTTATCATATTTATTGTTGCAGGTTTGATAATGTATTGTTCGTTTGTGAAGTATCTTGTGAACCCTGCATCATTGAGTATAGTAAGCATTATTTATGTTATGTGTAATTCCTTTTTTTGAATATTAGTGTTTAGGATTTTTTATGGTTAAAAGTTATAATACTAAATAGTAATATATATAGGATGTACCTATTTCCTTTGTTAAGCAAGTCTATGGAGAAACTTGGGAAGATAAGAAGCTGCATATCTATCATGCCAGTGGGAAAAAATGGGTAGTAAGGCTCAAACGAGTAAATTCTATGCCAGTTTTAACTGACGGGTGGCAAACAGTTGCTTCAGACCTTAATCTTCAAAAGGATTGTTTGCTAAACTTTCAACCATTATCACAATTTGGTATCGATCTTTCATGTTATGTTAACGGCATGTGTGGTGAATCTTATTACACAATTAAATGTTATCTAAGATTGGGTGTTACGGTACAGAATCTCATTTTAGTTTCATTACATTTTATCGTTTACAGGTTTTTCACACTTTATCACCTAACTTAGAAACTTAAATTATATGTATTATGTTTCATCTTATGTAGATCATTGAAGATTCTTTTGTTGAAGAATGTTATGGAGACAACCCACCAACTGGCACATATGAAATATGTTATAAGGGTTCTTTGTGGATTGTGTCTACAAGTAAGCTTCATTCAGGTTATGTATTCTCGCATGGGTGGCCGGAACTTTGCAACGATCTTGGTATACATGAAGATGATTTACTGCTCTTCCAAAAACTGGATGATGTTTTTTTTTTTTTTTTTTGACTTAACAGATTATCGAAACGAGATAGAGATAAGGTTGAGCAAGAGAGTTGAATCCCATGAAGATGATGTGTTTCTGATATCTAAAGCTGATTACTATGACACTCTTTTGAAGGTGCGTATGTATTCAGTATTACATTTTGTATCCATTTTTACCTGTATTTTATTTGTTTTCCAACCGATGTTTGCCAGGACTTAGAGGATGATGATAAAGTTTATATTCCTGACGAAAATCCATCATTCGGTAAGGTAGTTATTTAAGTATTACAAACAATAGTGCTTTTTAGATACATTTAAATTTACTGATTTTTAAAAGTCATATTGTTAATGATCTTGTTACTTTGTCTAAGAAATCAACAAGTCTACCAGCAGGAACAGTGCAGTCCCCTAAACCGAAGAAGGTTGATGTTCAAGAGACCTCAAGGAAACGTGATACTTCACAGTTGAAGACAATGCAAGATGTAAGTTTACCACCACTAACATTGATTTATATTAATTTATTTATGATTAAAGCATATTTAAAATGATACAAAAGTTATGTCTCGCCTAAAGTTCTAACTTACTAACATTTCATAATATACAAACAAGTTGTGCTCGACGGAGATAACTCAGTCGGAATGAACCGTCGCCGGTGTGCTCGACGAAGATAACTCAGTCGGAATAGCAAGTCAGGTCCCGGTTTCCTTCTTTTCTGGTTTGTACCTGTCCCTCTATCTTGATTCGGTGATTCTCCCACTCGCATCCGGGTTGGTTATTCTCTACTTCCTTCTTGTCTCTTCATCTCCTCTTTACCCTCACTTCCCGCAGTAGTTCCTCGACTTCTTTGGGGCTTAGTGGGTCTGATATTGATCGCGGCTATCTGAGTATAGTTCAGCTAGATCGATTCGAATCCCATTAACACCTTTAGGGTCGGGGCACTACTGATTCGTTTGTTCGTTTTTGAGGGGCAAGGGAGATAGTATACGCATATCGGTTCCTTTCATAAGTATATTTGATATGGAGTCTGGTAGACAATATTACAATGGCAATGGGTATGAAGATAGGCAGGAGAAAGAATGGCGTGTGGCTAAGTACAAAGGCAAAAGATTAGTTTATGAAGACAAAAATCGAAGCAGGTTTCAAGTGAAGGAAACTACTTTCTTCGTTGGAAATCTACCGGATGACAGTTCCAGTTACCTACTTTGGGATGTATTCAATGGTTTTAGAAAAATGTCAGATGCATATGTCCCAAAGAAAAAAGACAAGAGAGGCAACAAGTTTGGATTCATAAGATTCGAGAACGTAAGAGACATTCATGGCATGGCTGCAGATCTTGGTATGGTAAAGATTGATCACAGAAAACTGTTTGTAAAACCAGCCAAGTTTGCTAAGGAGGCAGAAAGAAAAGGAACCAACTACCCTCAATCGAAACAAATGAAACAATTGAATCCCATAAACCACCCACCAGATATGGTAATTGGTAGAATAAACAATATAACGGGGGCACAGATCCAAACTAATGACAAAAGATCATATGCAGAGGTAATCATCGGAATCAGACATGCTGAGGTACGAGAAAATGATGTAAGCATAAAGGTGATAGAAAGTGAAGCGTCAAAACGATGGAGGAATACGTCACTAGTGGCAGAATTAAGAAATCTGTTTGAGCTTAAATGTTTTCAACAACTACTCAATGAGGATGATCTGAATGGTTTCACAGCTCGTTACATGGGTGGTCTTAGAATACTGTTAACATTCGATAACCAGAAAGAGGCAATGTTCTTCTTAGAACATAAGAAAGATAGCTGGGAAAAATGGTTGAAATCTCTTCATGTTTGGGATGGACGGCACATTCCATTTCAACGTCTAGCAAAATTATTCATTAAGGGGGTTCCATTGCAATTTTGGGGACCGGAAATCTTTGATCAAATTGGTGGGCTACTAGGAATGGTGGTTTTACCTTCAACGGCCAGCGAAGAAGATGAGGATCTCACAGTCAGTACAATAGGGATTATTACATATAATGTTGCTCGTTTTAACAGTAAATTAACTATTGCATGGCATGGGCAACCCCATAATATACTAATTACGGAGGACATCAGTGCCGGATTTCCCTTTGTCCCGACCATGTCTGATCAGTACGAAGTCGAAGACAGAACAAAACCAGTGGAAACTGCTTCAAACAATTCTGTAAAAGAAGTCAGAGGGTCGACCTTGGAAAACGGTGGAATTGGGATGAGCGGTAGTAACCAAAAGTTGGATGATAACGTTAATTCCCCTACTCCAAAAAAGGCGGCTGTGTTAGGTTCCCCAAATAACCCCCAATCAAGTAATCCTAATTCCAATGAGGGGTCCACAACGGTTTCAAAATCGGATAACTCAAATTTGGGCCCATATGACACTCCCCCACCTCCTCCACGTATCAGGCCTGTAGACTTGTGAGCCAACAACTCTGCAATTGGGCTTAATAATCTCTTTGATGATGATGTGCCCATAATTGAAACGCCACCAGTTGGGCCAATTAATGAAGATATATCGGACCAGCCCATCATGCAAGACAACAGTAATCAAGCTTCGTTGTCCCCTGATCCATTTAATCTAAGGGAACTCTTACAGCAGGTCAAAGATAAAGAGCATACCCTTGATCTGAACAAACCTCCCTCCCAACCCGTGATCTCAGTTCACAATTCCACCTCTACAAGTCGGCCTGACAACACCAGGAAAGGGAAATTCAGGTTCCCCTCTCTGAAAATGAAAGATACTCTGTGGGTTCCAAAAAATGGTGATAGTTCAAAAAGTAAATCGAAATCGGTGGTGCCCAGATCCGATGACGGGAAAGCACCTTCTCAAACCTCAGATATGCGATGTAAGGAGTTGGAGGTTGACGAGGAAGTCCAGCGAACTAAGGAGATTGGAGAATTTTTGGGTTTCAATTTAAATGGAAAGGAAGGTGACCTCAGGAAACAGGTCATGGAGGAACAGGTGTCAAGCAAGATCCAATGAATTACTTATCTGCAAACATTAGAGGGGCGGGTGATCCTTTGAAAGCGGATCATATAAAAGAATTGAAAAGGAAAAACAACATAAATTTCATTGCAATTCAAGAGACCCAGTTCACAGACTCATCCAAACTCAAGGTAAACACTTTCTGGGATAATTCTATTTTTGAGTCCGAGTCGGTGGCAGCGATGGGCAGATCTGGTGGTTTGTTAAACATTTGGGACCCAACGATCTTTTCCAAGAAATCCTCGATTTCTAACAGGTTCTATCTGGCCACAATGGGGGAATTAATAAATGGGGGAGGTGAAATTAATGTTGTTAATGTTTACGCACCACACGATATTAATCTTAAAAAGGAACTTTGGGCGGAGTTAACCAGCCTTATGACAACCTACAATGGGGCATGGATTCTCATGGGTGATTTCAATTGTGTACGAGAGCCCCATGAAAGGAAAAACTCACAATTCAACTCACAAATGGCTGAATCGTTTAACCAATTCATTTGCTCAGTTGCCTTATCAGAATACACTATGTTGGGCTGCTCTTTTACTCACAGATCTGATGATGGCAAACGATTCAGTAAAATCGATAGGATGCTAGTATGTCCTTCGTTTCTATCCAAATGGCCGACTGCAGTCCTAACTGGTCTACAGAGATACAGGTCTGATCATCAACCGCTTTTGTTAACATGCAATGATGTAAAATTTGGTATTCCTCCTTTTCGGTTCTTCAACTCCTGGCTGAATGAAGACAGTCCGTAGAAGGTAGTCACTGATTCGTTTGCAATCTTTCAACAGCCTAATCCGCCAGATAAGTTATTGGCTCAACGTTTGAAAGAGGTAAAAAAGGCAATCAAATCGTGGAGTAAAAACTTAAAAGTTCGTGACAGAAACACAATCAATGATCTTACTAAGAAAATTGAAAGTTTGGATCTTAAAGCCGAAACCACATCCCTTTCGGAGGAGGAAAGTTCAAATAGGGAAGTGTGGGCCAAAACGTTGGCTGAGATTGAAGATAACAACCTCGAAGACCTCAAGCAAAGAGCGAAGGTAAAGTGGATTACTGAAGGGGATGAAAACTCCTCCTTTTTTCATGGCATTATCAAAAGCCACCAGAAACATAATAGAATAAACGATCTCAGTTTCAACAATATTTGGGTCTCGGAACCATGTTCTCTAAAGGAGGAAATAAAGACATACTTTGAGAAATTATTCAAAGAAGAAAATCAAGATAGGCCGGGTTTCATCAATGACGGGTTTAAGACACTCACTTTGGAACAATCAGCCATGTTAGTCAAACGTTTCTCCAAAGATGAGATTAAAGAAGCTGTATGGGAATGTGGTGGCGAAAAAACTCCGGGTCCGGACGGGTTTACCTTCTGTTTCATTAAGCACTTTTGGAACATTCTTGAAGCTGACTTTGTCTCCCTTTTCGATTACTTTTACGTGCATGGTAAGCTAAATCCTGGTTGCAACTCGAGCTTTATTACGTTGGTGCCAAAAATTGCAAACCCACAACGCATTAATGAGTTTAGACCCATCAATCTCATTGGCTGTATATCGAAGTTAATCTCAAAAGTCTTGGCTAGTAGATTGAAGCGTATAATTGGGTTTCTGGTAAGTGAAACTCAGACTGCCTACGTCGAGGGGCGCAGTATTCTTGATGGGCCTCTGATAATCAATGAGCTAATATCCTGGTGTAAGAAATCAAAAAAGAAAATGTTGTTGTTCAAAGTCGATTTTGAAAAGGCCTTCGATTCCATCAGCTGGAAATTCTTGGATTCTACACTTGCACAAATGGGGTTTCCTGCATTATGGAGGAAATGGATTACGGGTATTCTCTCCTCATCTAGATCTTCCGTTCTAGTAAATGGCTCACCATCACATGAATTTAACATTGAACGAGGTGTCCGACAAGGTGATCCGTTATCACCACTGTTGTTCATCCTTGCAATGGAAGCACTCCATGTCGCTACGATAAAGGCAAACACTCAAGGAATCTTCAAAGGCTGTGCAACGCCGGATAATGGGCTTACCATTTCCCACCTACTTTATGTGGACGATGTCCTATTTGTAGGTGAATGGTCGAATTCAAATCTCCTAAATCTGTCTAGACTACTCAGATGTTTTCACTTGTCTTTCGGCCTCAAAGTCAATTTCAACAAGAGCCATCTTTTTAGGGTGGGTGTTCCTACCGATATAGTTGAATCAAAAGCTTCGATACTTCAATGCAGAACGGGAGCTTTTCCTTTTACTTATCTATGGCTCCCGGTTGGTGCTAACATGGGCTTGGTTAGAAGTTGGAAACCGGTAATTCAAAGGTTTGAAGAGAAACTCACATTATGGAAAGCACGCACGTTATCTTTTGGTGGCAGGGTGACACTCATTGAAGCGGTCCTAGGTAATCTCCCATCCTATTACCTTTCACTCTTTAATGCTCCTATTCAGGTTATAAAACAACTGGAAAGAATCCGTCGCAAGTTTCTGTGGGGCGGGTGTCTTGAAAAAAACAAAATAAGTTGGGTCCCGTGGTTTAAAGTAGTAGCTCTAAAAAATGATGGGGGGTTGGGGATAGGAAGTCTTGCCTCTACTAATAAAGCTCTCATGGTCAAATGGTGTGTGCGATTCAAAACTGAGAACTACTCGCTTTGGGCAAGAGTTATCAGTGCCATTCACGGTGGAACTAGATGCCAAAACTTTATTCCGTTGAAAAGTTCAATTGGTGGGGTATGGAAGTCAATTGTTAACATGGGCCGGTTAACCCATAACCAACCAATCAATGTTCAAGATAGGCTAATTCCGAAGGTGGGTAATGGTGACAAGATCTTATTTTGGCAGGACAAATGGGTGGGAAACAGAACACTTCGTGAAAGATTTCCCAATCTTTATGTTATGGAAAGCGAGAAAGGGTGCAAAGTTTCGGATCGGTATAAAGTTGGTCAGCACGGCATCGAGTGGTTCTGGGGCAGTAACAATGAACTAACGAATGATGATATGTTATGTGAATGGGTCGATTGTATCTCAGTGGTAAAAGAAGTTAGTATTCAAGAATCGCCGGATGTTTGGCGTTGGAAAACAGGCTCGGTGACATCAGATTTTATGGTAAAAACGATTAGGGGAGAGCTAGATCATATCAATGTCCTAAACGAAACGAAGGTTCTCAAATGGCTTCATTGGATTCCAAAAAAGGTCAACTGTTTTCTTTGGAGGGTAGTTCTTGACCGGATTGCTACGAAAGAAGCACTTCAAATCCGAAGAATTAATTTATCTTCCTTGCAATATGTCCTCTGTAACAATGCGGTGGAATCAGTCAACCATCTCCTCATGACCTGTGAAACGGCTCAACTGGTGTGGTCTCTAATCTTTCAATGGGTGAACATCCCTATTCCAGGGTACATCCTAAGTGTGGTCCAACTATTGGAAACCGTTGACTCTCACAGTTGGCAAAAGAAAATCAAAAGGGCGGTCTACGTGGTTGTGGCGGCTACGTGTTAGAATTTATGGCTAATGAGAAACGAATATATCTTTAAGAATAAACCTCCTAACATCACAAATCTGATTGGAAACATAAAGGCAAATTCGTACATGTGGATCAAAAACCGTGCGGGGCTTCAGGAGGAGATTACATGGGAGAAATGGAGGAGCTTCAGTTTCTAGTCTTTGTTTATTTTTGTTACTGTTTTTAATGATGTATGTTTCGTATCGTTTCTTTTTCATTGTACTGTTTTCTTGAGCATCTTTCTTGAGTTTATAAAATTTCCGCCCTTTTCAAAAAAAAAAAAAAAGCTGGCCGGATTGTCATTTAATGCTTATCTTTTTATTTTCGTTTGTTTTAATATAATCTTATTCAAATATAATTTACTAGCGGGCCGGATTGTCATTTATTTAAGTGGTAAATATAGTATCTAACTTCCTTTAAACTGTAAACCAATCTGTGTTTTTCTTTCTTGGAGATAATTACAATAAATAAAAATGATATAACTGTTCTTGGAGATAATTACAAGAAAATAAAAATGATATAACTTAAAAACTGAGATCATGTTGCACAAATCATTTTCATTATTTTTATAGCTAGAAAGGTTAATATGTACGTTTTATCTATGTGGTTGTATTTTAGGATAAGATATTAATAATTTTTTTAATTAATATTTGAGTGGTTTAGCTTTTTTTAATTAATATTTGTGCCTAAACAGAACTTTTGTAGTTATTTATTTATTTATTTATTTATCTATTTATTTATTTGTGGTTCATAATAATAAAAGGGTCAACCAGGTTCGTTCAATGTATTGTTTTTTGTTTGTGTTTGAGGCCTTAATTTTTAAAACATAACTGTACACTCTTAGGAAACATTTGTGTTAACTAAAATTTCTTGACGCTAAAACCTTTTTGTGAAAGAGCATCCAAGGTATTAGCATTATCAGAACCAACAAAATAACGCCGCCGTGAACTGTTATGTCAACTGTTTGCAAATAGTTACAGGCTAAAATGTCAACTGTTTGTAAATTAATCGGGTCTCCGAGCTTTTAGGTTCTTAAACATTATTAGTTAACAAATAAGCTCTCATTGAAAAAGAAGTCCTGTTCGGATGACATAGCTATAGCTTTCAAAAAACATTTATGATGTAAAAACATGGAGGTGCTAACATTATTCTGTCCCAACAGGTTAAAGGAAAAGGAAAAGGTAAACTTATTGCTGATGTGTTAGTGCACTATGTGTGTGGCCATAGATAGAAATCTAACTGTACATGTAAAGTCTAGTGTCTTGAGTTTATAAAATACCGGACAGAGGTTTCGCTAGGTTTCACTAGGTGTCGTTAGGCAATGTCAAGTCAGTATACGGTACGGCACGATGTGAAGAAACTGAGCAAGATCCAAAGTGATGTCATCATTATGTAATGATGACATCATATTCAATATGATATGCTAGAAAACCATAATTTCGTATGAACTGTCAATGCTATGTAATTCCGTTTGTAGTGTCACACGGAATTCAGTTTCGCACGGAATTGGGAGGGTCATTCATACGAAATCATGCAACTATATATATCAGTAATTCATTTTCACACGGAATCAGAAGAGCAATCGGAAGAGAACAACCTCATTTCGTATGAACTGAAGTTGTTCAAAGTTCATCAGATCTTCATCAAGAACGACTCCGATTTCGTCACGTTGATTAGATTACGAGTGTCTAGTATGTAGATCGAATCAAAACTCTGTCCGGTTGTAGTTGATACGTAATAAAACATTGTTTAATTACGTTTTCGCGCACGATTACGGTTCGATTTAACGGATTCCGCATGTTTAATCGAATCCACCGCAGATCTAGTGATCATTTACGATCCAATCCTGAACTCACAAGTGGTATCAGAGCTACGGATGCTCTGCGTGTAATCGTGTTCTAATCGGACGAATTTTCGATGAAATCGGTTGTTTTTCGGTATAAAATTCGAATTTATCAGTTAAACTTCAGTGAATTTTAGACATATCAGATGTGATTTGAATGTTTTCGATGAGTTTCGAATCATTACCATATATTTTGAACAAGTTTTATTTTTTTCGGATCTGTTTCTATGAATTACAAACTGTTCTTTACAAGTAAAATCTGATACATGTTATAGTTCAGATCTGAATAATCTGACAAACAGTAAGAAAATAAGTTTCTTTCTTCAAAAACTCATCATTGATAAAGCACATAATCAGTACATCATTTTGGTTATACACGCTATAATTCAGATCTGAATCAGTGAGTTGTTTGATGATATCGAACTGATCCAGTTGTTTTAGTTGTGATTACAGTTTGTTCCGGATCATCTGGAAGTTATACAAACTGTTTTTGATTGATTTTAGACGAGTTTCGGCATAATCAAATCGTTTTCGGTTAAATCTCGGTGTTTTTCGAATCAAATATTTGATAATTTCGAACTGTTTTCGGTGTGATTTCAAATTGTTTGGATACATTTCAGTTTGTTTCAGATTGAAGTTTGGCGATTTCGAACGTAATTACACATCGAAGAAGATAACAATTGTCACTTGAAACTCTACATATCATATTTAGAACAAATCTGAGTTGTTGATTGAATCTGAGTTGTAGGTTTTGCCGAATAGATCTGGATCTGAGTTGAGGTGTTGTAAATCTGAAAGTGATATTGTAGAAGAAGAGATAGTGTTATTGCGACAGTTTGTTGTGTTGGAAATTTTTAGTAACGGTTGGTAGTTAGTGGTTATAGTTTTGTGGTCTGAAAGGTTGATCTATTGAAGTTGTTAGTATAACTAAAAAAAGTGGTAGGTTATCAGTTCTAATGATGGCATTTGGGGTTTGAAAGAATAAAAATTAAATAAAAAAATCATAAAATTTGGATCGAAAAGTAAAAGTTTTGTGAATATTGGGTTGATTAGCTTGGGGCGAAATTTTTAAATCGTTTGGGCTACAAGATTTAAATCAAGTTTAGGCCAAATTTTTGGATCAAGTCTGTATTAAATTTTAAGTGGGCCGGAGATATTTGGGTTAAATTTTGGTTTCACATGTGAACTGAGATTGGTTAAGTGGGCCGGACGGTTTCTAGTACATTTAGACCGTGATATTTGGATCGTATTTCGTGTACAAGAGTATTTCGAGTCACAAGAATTTTGGACCGAGATTAGACGAAAACTTTGGGCTATTACAAGTTGTATTATTTGGGCCAAGTTTGAATAAGTTTGTTGCCAGTTTTAAATTGGATTTGATTAGTGGGTCGATACAAAATGTTTGACGAAATGGAAAACGATAACCTTGAAATGTTAAATAATTGGTTTGATGGGGTTTGGGGTAGTAGATATCAGAATGAGAATAAGAATGTTTGGGATAAAAGATTCGAATGTTTTTTGTGTAAGAAAGATGAAACAGTTAATGAGCTGGAAAAACGGTATGAAAGCTTACTTGACAATTTAAAAAGGTACGAGATAAGAATGTCAAATGCTGAAAAAATATCAAAATTTGCAGACGCGTTACCTTCAGAGTGGGATGAATTTTTGATTGAATTGAAAAATGATTCTAGGTTCTCAAATTTTTATCCAAATGAATTTATCAATAAGCTCAAAACACACAAGTATGAAAATGAAAAGAAAAAGAAGGGGTTGATGAATGGAATAGAAAAAGAATTGGAAAAAAATAAGTTTGGATGTGATTATTGAAATGAGAAGAAGAGTCAATATGTGTCTTGTAGCAAAAGATGTTATGAAATATGATATTAAGAGGGGTTGTTATCTAGATTTTGTTAAATTTTTTTGTGCAGGCACATACAAGACAGAGACAAAGGTAGTGTCGAAAAATGAAGAATCCGAGAAAAATGAAGCTTCAAGTTCTGAACCAGTGTCCTCAAAATGTGATAAATCTGAATCAGACAATGTCAAACTCTTGAAGGATGTGGAGAGTTTGACATTGGAAAACAAAATTTTAAAAGAAAAAGAAAAAGATTTTCAAAATAAAATGACATCTTTAGAAAATGAAAAATTGAAGATTGGAAAAGATTTTGAAAAGATTAAAATTGAAAATAAAGATGTTTCTTGGATAAAATTGGAGAATAAAGTTTTAAAAGAAAAAGAAACTGAATTCCAAGAGCAAATAAAGATTTTAGAAAATGAAAAATCTGTTTTTGATAAAAATAAAATTGAAAATGAAAATCAAATAAGTTCTCATCTTGAAAAAATCACTCAACTTGAAAATGAAGTTGAGAGTGCAAGAAATAAAATTGATGAGCTTGAAAAGAAATTGAAAGGTTTTGTGATCTCATCAGAATTTCTGAATCATCTTTGTCCAAAACCGATCAATTCAGTTCCAATAAGTGACAATGTCACAAATTTTGACATAGTCAAAATTTGATGAGAAAGCTGATGATGAAGATGAGAAAAAGAAAATATTTTTGAAATTAAAAGAAAAGTTCCAAGAAACTGTTTTACATTCTACTGAAAAAGGTGAATGTTCAACGCAAAAACCTGTAAAGAAGAATGTGGAACAAAAACAAAATGTTAAAAGGCCGAAAAATGTTCAAAACAAAAATAAAAGCTCATCAGTTCGATCATCCAATCGTGATAAAAAACCACAAAAATTTGAAAATCAAAACTCACAAAAAGTTGGTAATAAGTGGTGCAGGTTTGACCACAGTGCTCAAGCGTTAAATCAAGCTTATAGGAGAAGTCATGAGTACTACAAATCAAATCAGTGTTATGATTTGAGTGTTTGGATTGATGGTGGAGATTGGTACGATAACAGGATGTGTTACAACTGTGGTTTTCAAGGACACATTGCTGTTAACTGCCAGAGACAGAGATTTGAGACAAGAAGATGTTATGAATGCCAAATCAAAGGTCACATTGCCAGAGATTGCCCAATGAGATTAATGGGAAGATCAAGGGCTGAATCCCAGAAAAAAATGAAGAAATCAGTCAAGGTCGAAGAAAAGCCCAAAGAACAGAAGGTGAAAGAACAGAAAGTGAAGCTTTCACAAGGGCAGAAAGATCAACTAAGAAAGAAAAGAAAAAAAAGCTCGAGAGTATCTTGAAAGGATTTTGTCCTCGGATACAACCGGAAAATCAGATAACAGTTCTGATAAATCGTTTTGCTCTCCAAAGAATGATCAGTCAAGTAAAACGAATTCATCAGATACAAATCTGAGGACAGAAGAGAGAGTAAAGAAAGAAATTGTGGTTAATCAAATGATTAACAAACCAAAGAAAGTGGAATGTTCACTTTCTGGCGATGAATTTGTTTCTTCGGAAACAAAGGAGCCATGTTCTGGCGATGATTCTGATTCGTCAAAATCAGAGGAGCCACAAGTTGAGCTCAAAAGTGAAAATTCAGTTCCGCCAATGGATGACATAAACTTTCCACCATTGCGAGCTGAAAATATTAAACAAAAAGTTGACAAAGTTGAGATTTCAAATCAATTTTTTTCTGAAAAGAAAGATTTTGATGTTGAAAAAGCCTTTAACCCCAATGTTCTAAACATTTTTGGAAAAATGGTTGACGGAAAAGTCAAAGGGGTAAAGGAATTTTATGAATCAAAGAGGAATACTGATACACCGAGTAAAAATAACTCGGATGCTCCCAAGACTGGTCAGGCTTGGGTGTCACCATTCTCTGTATGAAATCCTGACTTGTCGGAACTCTCGGGTTGGTAATTTTGGAGTATGAATCGGCATCTTTCTTGGGAAATGTTTTATCAAGGACATTAAGTTGTACTTGATTTAACTTTCGAACGAAGTGATTGAGATAACAAAGTGATGAAGTAATTGCCTAAGAAAATCAACAAAACTAATTTTCCGGAAAAAACCATTTTGATTAAAACAAACTTAAGTGTTTTGAAATCATAATGGGAAAATAGTTTGTTGTCAGGAGGAATTCTGATTGTTTATGCCAAGAGGATGGCGAATTGAAGCAATTCTCATCGGTTTGTCATTTTGTTTGTATAGTTTACTGTTTTATTTTTCAAATTTTCCCAGAAAATCAAAATTTGAAATATAATTTTGATTTTAGGGGGAGAAATTTTTTTTTTAAAAATTTGAAAATTTGAAAAAGCCAAAAACATTGAAAAAATCAAAAACGAGTTTTATTGAGAAAAAGAGGAAACGATAGTACATCCGTGAACTATCAGTGCACGCTAGAGAAATGTAAAGTTTTATAAAGTTTTAAACAGTCTCACTAGGGATGTGTCGATAGGCTCAGCTAAGACTAGTTGTTTTGCGAAAATGATACAAACATAAAGCAAAAGGCCTAAGTCTGGTGGGAAACACGGTCGAACGCATAGTACTTAGTTTTGTCCTTCTTGATTGTGTGCCTACTCAGTAATCGTTGAATGCAAAGAGCATAAAAACTTGTTAAATTTGTGAACTTTCACAATTTTGCTGAAAAATCACTGTGATTGTGTTTTCTTTTTGCAAAAGATTTAAACTTGTTTGATTTCTTTATTTTGTTTAAGCATTGGACATCCTCTGCGTATACGTGAGTATCGAACTGGATGTTATTGCCTAAACGTTATGCTTTATTTTCTTTGGTGTTTCGTTTAAGCTTTGGATCACCTCTGCGTATACGGGAGTATCGATCTGGTGGTTAAAGCCTAAACAACTTCATCTTGTTTTTTATTTCTTATTTTGTTTAAACATTGGACTTTCTCTGCGTATACGGAAGTATCGACCTGATTGTTAATGTTTAAACATTCCGCGTTATTTTTGCACAAATCACAGTTGATGAAAGTTTAAAAGCATTACGTGAGTCAGTGTATTGCATGATGAGGGGATATGCTAAGACCGTGGGGCACATAAGACTTTAGTGCTATCTAATATACCCTAATCGTATCAGTAAGCATTACGAACATCTTAGAGGAGTTTAAGTGGATCACAATATCGATAATCTAGGGTGAATTGTTTAAAAGCTTTAAGTGGTAAATTTTTAGATCAACGGTGGAGCTGATATGTCTCATTAAACTGATATGATCCTCTTACACAAGCTCACAAAAATATGTCTGTAAATATTTCTTTACTGCTTTTCATTAAGCAAAAATCCAAAAAGATTTTATGTGTGTATTAGCATAAAATTTTGAAAAATCAAAAAGATTTTACTTCATCTTATTTTCGACAACTGTGTTGAAGAGTTTATTTTCAAAATTCCGAGTGCTAAACATGATGAACCACATTGGGTTGGGGAGTTTGTTTAAATAAGAAATGTTTTTGAGAATGATTGCATGTTTAGTTAATCAAGGTCATTAATTTGAACTTGATGTAACTATTAATGTTTGGTGAATGAATGCTCTCTATCAGTAAGTTTTTCAAAGAGATATAAATAAAAACTTATGTTTTGGGTAGAGAATATGCAGGATGCTAAATGAAAGGGGGAGCAAGATTAAATGTCAAATCTTAGAATTTCGGGGTATCATTCAAGGGGGAGACTGCGGTTTCACTTAAAGATGTTATCCAAGGCAGTTCAAGACTAAACATCACAGATTTCTAGCTATGTCCAAGGGGGAGATTGTTAGTGCACTATGTGTGTGGCCATAGATAGAAATCTAACTGTACATGTAAAGTCTAGTGTCTTGAGTTTGTAAAATACCGGACAGAGGTTTTGCTAGGTTTCACTAGGTGTTGTTAGGCAATGTCAGGTCAGTATACTGTACGGCACGATGTGAAGAAACTGAGCAAGATCCAAAGTGATGTCATCATTATGTAATGATGACATCATATTCAATATCATATGCTAGAAAACCATAATTTCGTATGAACTATCAATGCTATGTAATTCCGTTTGTAGTGTCACATGGAATTCAGTTTCGTAGGGAATTGGGAGGGTCATTCATATGAAATCATGCAACTATATATATCAGTAATTCATTTTCACACGGAATCAGAAGAGCAATCGGAAGAGAACAACCTCATTTCGTATGAACTGAAGTTGTTCATAGTTCATCAGATCTTCATCAAGAACGACTCCGATTTCATCACGTTGATTAGATTACTAGTGTCTAGTATGTAGATCGAGTCGAAACTCTGTCCGGTTGTAGTTGATACGTAATAAAACATTGTTTAATTACGTTTTCGCGCACGATTACGGTTTAATTTAACGGATTCCGCATGTTAAATAGAATCCACCACAGATCTAGTGATCGTTTACGATCCGATCCTGAACTCACATGATGGATCCGAGACAGTCGACAAAATGAACAAAGAATTCGAAGGCCGACAACGTATTAAAAAATCTGATTTTATTGAGTATCGTCGCTCTGCTGATTACGTCAAGGTATCGACTATTTAATGTATTTTGAGGAATTTGACTAAAAGCCATTTTTAATGTCAATGACTGCTTACTTTCCATGATGCTCCCTTTTCTGAAACAATTTTAAAATCACCACGTTCGTGTCAAATGTATAATTTTTTTAATTAAATAAAAAGGGGTCGTTAAGAGTTGTTAGGAGGTAACAACATCTGATGTAATGTACAAAACGTTTATACTGTTCTTCATTCACCCCGTTATGTTTTTTTATGCCTTTTCTCCATTTCCTGCGATTCAGTTCTTGATATTCTGGCTATAGTTGTCGTCCCCTTTTCGGTTATAAAACAACACAATCTGTATAAGATTTAAGTATCACAAAGTGGTAGAAATGTGACCCGTTTACTTATGCATGTGTTGATTTTGGTTATGTATTATCTATAACAGTTTGAATGGGCCTAATAAAAAACATTAGTTAAAAATGAAACGAGTCCAAATTTAGGTAAAAGGGAATAGGTTTAGATTGAATGGTGCAAAGCGGTTATAATTCATACAAAGCAGCGTGTTAGCCAATCTCATAAATACTCTTTATACAAGTAAACTTCATTTCGACAATATATACAATACTTGATGTTAACCACCTCTATATATTTGAATTTTATAAACAAGGGAAAGAAGCCGGTGAAGGCTGTTCAAAATGTGAAGCATCGAAAGAAGTTGACAACAAATGCAAGCAAAGTTTCTGGTGATGGCATGGATGCTAAATTCTTCAACTTTAGTCATAAAGGAGACTATAGGCTGATATGTTTTTTTACATGAATTAGCATCATATTTATTTCATTTTTTCCATTGACTTATATTTGTGTTTCGTACAACGCATTTAGCGTCTTCCTGTTGAAGTTGTAAAGAGAGCAGGCCTTTCTGTTAACTTGCAACCTTTGTTTGTTCAAAACATGACCGGGGATGTTGAGGTTTATGAAACGAATACCGAGTAAACAATGGTAGATTACGTTATGTCGTTGATGGTTGGCGGAAGTTCATGTCAGATAACCACTTGGAGTTTGGTCATATGCTGCACTTCACTTATGTAACTTCATAGAAAAAGATTGTCTTGAATGATGTTACCTCGATTTAATCAACACTGGTATGCATTTTGTTTTATAACAGCTATGGTTTGCTAAGTTGTGGGTTAGTATTTTTGGGTTGTACATTTTGATGGTTGTGTTGATGGACATGAAAACTTTGTTTAGTTTGTTATGGTTTCGTTTATGTAGATTTTTGTAGTGGTACAAAAAATTTAGTTAAATATGTGTTCGAATGGTGTTAGTTTTTTATGTTATTCTCATTTTTTGTAAATGTTTACAATAGTTTAAAATTAATTTTGATTTTGTCATATGGACATTTTTAACTTCCGTCTAGGTTAACGTTGTCTTATGTTTATAATGTCACGTTCTTGATTTATACAATAGTTACATGAGATTTTTATTTCATATGCATTAAAATTACTAACAATCTACATATATTAAGTACCCGTGTAGAAATATAGATTATAGAATTTATAGATTGGCATAAATTAGGTAACGATTTTTCTAACCATTGAGAATCTTCATATTTTTGCACTAAGATTCGGTTATTTTATTTGAAAGATTCAATCACACTAATTTTCCTTAAATAAATCTTTAATATAAGGTAAATATCTATTTTATTTATGGAAATATAAAGTAGCAATGTAATCAATTCCAAAAGTAAGATACTACATAAATATATTTCCAATTTTTTTAGCATGTAACTCTATATATTGATATTGGATTACTTTCAATTTGTTAGTTCGATGTGTCTGATAGAATAACAATTTATCAAAACAAGTTTCTTCAGGTGGTAATTTGGTCCTCGTGATTCAACCTTTGAAGTCGGTTAGTTTCTTGAGTTCATGTTTGAATCTACTGTTATGCTAATGATTGTTCATACTATTTTCACTCATGTGTTTTTTGTTTTCACAATAGTTGGTTTTGCATATTATCATTCAATTATCTTAAATGCTTGGATTAGAATGTTGATTTTTGTTTACTAATGCTTTTACTGATAATAATTTTATTTTATGTACAATAACCTTGATTCCATTGTTTTGTTAGAACTTTCTTTTAAATTATAATGGCTACCTCGCTATCTCTCTCTATATATATATATTAAAATAAAAGATAGATATAGATATACCCAATTCATCATTGTTATGTATTTCATATCTTTTTCTTCCGATGTAGTTTAGATCATGGAAGCTATTCATTTTGAGACATTAGTCGTGGAAGTTTTGTCTAGGCTCCCTTCCAAATCAATTTGTCGATTCAATTGTGTTAGTAAAGCATGGTGTGTGGAATTATCGAGTAATCAATTTGCCATGTTGCATTATCTTCGTGTTAATAAAACTAAAAATCGGAAGCTAATATCTCTAAATGATATGTCAATAGATGTTGAGAACATAATTTGTGGCAAGATTCATATCGGTTCAAGGAAAAGTATATCTTTTCCTTTTGAGACTCCACCACTTTCATTACGTTTTCTTTCTTCTCTCGATGGACTTTTATTAGTTTTCATGGAAAGCTGTATTAGTCAACTTATCCTTTGGAATCCAACTACTAATTGCTATACTATTTTATTTGATGACTACCCTAAACATGGATATGATCACCAATATGATACTAGCGCTATCTACTATGATCAATATAAAGACCTTAAAGTACTCCATATCAAACGTCGATACAATAATGTATTTACAAGTGTTTATTCTCGACGTTTTGGTATACGGAGAATGTTGAATTCTTGAATGCAACTGACTTTGGTTCAAGGTCTTATGCGTGGTCTGTTGGAACACTATCCGCTAAGACCGTATACTTCATTGTTTCACAATCTTGGTGGGTAATTAGAAAGAAGTTTATAATTGCTTTTGATGTTTTATCTGAAACATTCAAAGTTATTAATTTTCCTTAGAGTAAACATGTTATCCCTAGCCAAGGGCATCTTATCACCATGAACAGGAAGATTCACATGTTTATTGTTTCTGAACCTGAAGAGCTTATTTTTGAACTCTTCAAACTTGAAGGTGAATTATGGCATAAAGTCTTATATTTCCAGAATTCTCAAACAGTGTCTTTCCAAAGTAGGCGGCACCAATCACATATAATGGAGTACAACACATGGATTTTAATGAGTGAATGGGGACATATAGTTAACGTTAAACTAACAAGCGAAGAGTTGGAATATATACAAGATGTTGATACATTTACCGGAGTTAACGGATCGTTATTTATAGAGACAACTATTTCTCCTTTTAGTTAAAACTTATATCATTTGTTTGGTTATGTTTTTTATTGTTCCCAAGTCTTTACTTTATTTAAAAATATTTTATGGATTGATGTTGTTTTTACAATTTATTATGTTATTTCATTTTAATTTTTTCATTAATGTTACTGTATTCCATTGTTAATATACAGTGGTGTATCAATTTTTTTGTTTATTGTCGTTGACATAAATTTTATGATTTCTGAGTCCGTATACAATAGAGATCGATGTAGACGATTACCACGATAATGGTTACTTAGTGTTTATATCTGAATCACGATTTAGTAAATATTACTTAACCTGTGATCCAACATATCAACTCTTTATAATAAGACGTTTTTTAAAATTGTCAGCAATGCCTAAAAGACCAAAGACTGACTCCGTATACAATGACATTGATAAAGAAAACACTCAAGATGGTAAGTTACTTTAATTTTATGAACTTTTCTCCTACTCATTCCTAAAAAACAATAACTTTAAAATTAGCCAGCAGATGATAATTATTTTATCAACTATATGAATATATTGTTTTTTTATGCACAGTTCACCGAAATGGAAACACGTCCACCGACATTGTTAACGGTATTACACTAATTCTTTCATTACACATTTTGATTGTTTGACGTCTACTTAATTATCTAACTATCATGCTTGATTTTTTTTTATTTTTCCATTTTTTTGGTGTCTTCAAAGTTCGACGAGGCAGAAGACCTTTATCAAGCATAACCAATGGTATTATTTTAGCTATATATTTTTATAACAAAATGAAAATTACCCTTTGTTGATTTACAATTTAATAACTTGATTTGTTTTTGTTTTTTTTATTTTGTGAATATATACACGATTTTGTCTTAGTTGTCCTCCCAATTGTTAGTCAAGAGGAGGCTTCTCATAAAAGGAAATTATACTTGGATAATAAGAGATCAAACGGAGGAACTACATCGTCATCCCTCAATATTATATCCACCAATATTAATTCCAATTCCACTCCGTGTGTTATACAACATCGTCCAGTGTCACCTGATGGTATGTTATTTTCAAATCTGTATTTTTGTTTAATTTATTATCTCATATTTAATTACGTGTAGTGTGAAAGAAATTGTATATAAATACGTGATAATGATTTAATTTTTTATGCTTTAATATTTGCTATCAGTCACTCGAATTCTTCAAAACAAGGACAGAGACAACCTGCGATTACCTAGATCTTATATCGACAAAAGAAGATCTACTACCATAGGTGTTACGTCGGATACCATATGTCACAACCCCCGATCCCTAGTTCCCAGGAACGGGCGGCCGTGAGCCAGTTTCGGTGGTATCATGTTAATTACTTATTTGGCAGCGGAAATTTTCATCAGGACCGTAGTTAGGAAATATTAAATCAGAGTAAACCACCATATTTTATAATATTAAACACATGGGTAAAACCCAAGTTTTTATTACAAACTGATTTACAGGGATAAATCCCACTTTATTGGAATAAACGCTTTCTTTTATTTAGGTAACTTTTATAGCCACTTTTCCAAGCCTTCAGTGCTGTCCAGCTGGCTTCTAATTGGCTTTCACATTGTGTTACCTGAAACGCGTTTAAAAAAAGTTTTGTCAGTGGGAAATACTGGTGAGTGAATCCCAGTTTAATCAAGAAATATTAATTTAATTTAAACAGCATTGAGGGCGATTACAATGTTTATATCTACCAAATTACTCATTCAGTACTGTCAATCCTGACTTGTGGGTCATATTACACATTGGCTAACTCTTCGTCCAATGGTAACGTTACTCACATTTTGTATACAAAACCCCAACATACCGGCAGTAATTGTAGAATTACAAAGACTCAATCACTGCTAAATTACATTATAAAAAGGTTAAGGTTTTGTAAAAACTGTTGGTAAAAAGGAGATTACTCACATTGCTGTCTTAGGTTATTCTTTAGGGTTTCCTGGTGAATATCTATAATTTACACAAATGCACGTGTGTTAGTATAATAACCCATTTTAACATTAGTAATACCCTCCCCGAGACGGCATTCCAACGACTACGTCGGGCAGAACCACGACAGCCGTTACGGAACCCTAGATCAATCGGGCAGCGTATCTAATACGTCTCCAGGGGTTATAATACTTACATCGTAGCAGAACCTCACTATTTTAGGGGGTATAATGCCCGGGTATAGTAACGCCACTATAGAAATTTAAGAAAGAAAGAAAGGAAATGAACGACAGACTGAAGGCCCGTTGCCTTCTATTTATAGGGCTGAATTCGGACTTCCAGGCGGCCCGCGTGGGATATGGGCAGGGCTTACGCGGCCCGCATTGACTCCGGTCAACTACGTAGCTTGGCCCGGTCATCGTATAGCTTCGCCGTGTGTTGGGCCACGTGGCGGCCCAGGGCTGCGCCACAATTCAGGACACTCGCGGCCCGCATGGACTTAAGCGAGATCATACGCGGCCCGCATAAACTTAAGGTTTTGGCGAAGTCTGGTTATACCCTTACGCGGCCCGCATGAGCTTGAGGTGAGGTCCTACACGGCCCGCCTCAGCTTATCTTTTAGGGTTTTTAATTTATTTTATATGTTATTTTCTAATTTGGGCTCGGTTTTCACATACGGGGTGCATATAAAGACATGTTGAAGTATTTTATATATTAGGGTGTCAAAATTATTATAAGGGTGTCGGTTTTACCGAGGGTTGTTATATCCTCCCCACCTTGTTTTAGAGCTCGTCCTCGAGATCTACTGGAACAAGTGTGGATATTTCTTTTGCATTTCTGATTCAAGCTCCCATGTGTATTCAGGTCCTCTTTTGGAGTCCCACTTCACTTTGACCAGAACTAATCTCTTATGCTTGAGATTCTTAATTTTCCTATCTTCAATCTGTAGAGGTCTCTCTACAAATTTGAGTTGTTCATTTACCTCTATACCCTTAAGAGGTACTACGAGTGATTCATCAACTAGGCACTTTTTGAGATTAGATACATGAAAGACGTCATGTATTCCTGCCATTTCCTCTGGCAGTTGTAGCTGATAGGCTACGGGTCCTATTCTTTTAAGAATCTTAAAAGGTCCAATATACCTGGGACTTAGCTTTCCTCTTTTAATGAATCTTACTACTCCTTTCCAAGGAGAGACTTTTAATAATACTTTATCTCCTACATGAAATTCTAATGGTTTACGTATGTTGTCAGCGTAACTCTTTTGTCGATCACGTCCTGCTTTTAGTCGTTCCTTGACTTGAATGATTTTGTCAGTTGTTTCTTGTACTATCTCGGGTCCAGATAGTTGCTTTTCCCCAATTTCTGCCCAACAGACTGGGGTTCTGCACTTTCGTCCATAAAGTGCTTCGAATGGTGCAACATTGATACTTGTGTGATAACTGTTATTATAAGAAAATTCTATTAAAGGTAAGTGTTCGTCCCAATTACCTCCGAAATCAATTACACAAGCTCTAAGCATGTCTTCCATTGTCTGGATTGTCCTTTCACTTTGCCCATCTGTTTGAGGATGATAAGCTGTGCTTAAGTTCAACTTAGTTCCCATTGCTTTTTGGAAACTTGACCAGAAACGAGAGGTAAAGCGGCTATCCCTATCAGAAACAATTGATAAAGGTATTCCATGTAATGAAACGATTTCATTTACATACAATTTAGCTAATTGTTCCATGCTAAAGGTTCCCTTCATTGATAGGAAATGAGCTGACTTGGTTAGCCTATCTACAATCACCCAGATTGTATCATTACCTTTTCTTGTTTTGGGTAATTTAGTAACAAAATCCATTGTTATCAATTCCCATTTCCAAACTGGCATTTCTAATTGCTGTAACAAACCTGAGGGTTTCTGATGTTCAGCTTTAACTTGTGAGCAAGTTAAACATTTAGAAACGTAAGCTGCTATATCCTTTTTCATTCCTATCCACCAAAATTTTTTTCTTAAATCCTGGTACATTTTATTACTTCCTGGATGCATTGTATATTTAGACTTATGGGCTTCTTCTAATATACGGTGACGTAAATTTCCTAATTTAGGTATCCACATTCTCTTTTTATGGAACCTCCAAATTCCATCTGTTCCTTGTTCTAATTCCTTAATCATTCCTTTTAATTTTTCAGTATCCTCCTTGATTACTGATTTTTGTGCTTTTCTAATCTGATCGTTTAAATCTACTTGTAGATTTAATTTAAGAGAACGTACCCTTTTTGTCTTTTCGTGATACTTTCGACTTAAAGCATCAGCCACCACATTGGCTTTTCCTGCATGATACTGGATGTCACAATCATAATCACTAAGTAACTCCATCCAGCGTCTTTGTCTCATATTCAACTCTTTTTGCCCAAAAACATACCTTAAGCTCTTATGATCTGTGAATATGGTAAACTTACTACCATAAAGATAATGTCTCCAAATTTTAAGGGCAAAAATTATAGCTCCTAATTCCAAATCATGGGTTGAATAATTTTCTTCATGACTTTTAAGCTGTCTAGAGGCATAAGCTATAACCTTTTGACGTTGCATCAACACACATCCATAACCTAACTTAGAAGCATCACAATAGACTACAAAGTCTCCAGTTCCTTCTGGTAATGCTAGTATGGGTGTATTGGTTAACCTTTGCTTAAGGATTCTAAAAGCTTCTTCTTGTTTTGGTCCCCATTCAAACTTAACAGATTTACATGTTAACTTAGTTAAAGGAATGGCTATTCTAGAAAAATCTTGAATAAATCTTCTATAATAACCGGCCAGTCCTAAGAAACTTCTAACCTCAGTTGGTGACTCTGGGGTTTTCCATTTGGTAATTGCCTCGATCTTTGTTGGATCTACATGAATTCCTTCATGGTTAACTAAATGTCCGAGGAATTGCACCTGTTCTAACCAAAATTCGCACTTTAAAAACTTAGCATAAAGCTTTTCCTTTCTCAATAAACTTAAAAGTAAGTGCAAGTGCTTTGCATGCTCCTCTTTACTTTTAGAGTAAATTAGAATATCATCTATGAAGACAATTATGAATTTATCCAAATATGGTTTACATATTCGGTTCATCATGTCCATGAATGCGGCTGGGGCATTGGTTAAACCAAATGGCATGACAGTAAACTCATAATGACCATACCTTGTTCTAAATGCGGTTTTAGGAATGTCCTCTTCCTGTACCTTTAATTGATGATATCCTGATCTTAAATCGATTTTAGAGAAAAATCGAGCTCCCTGAAGTTGATCGAACAAATCATCGATCCTCGGTAATGGATACCGATTCTTAATCGTGACTTTGTTCAATTCACGGTAGTCAATGCACATACGCATTGATCCGTCCTTCTTTTTAACGAATAAAATCGGCGCTCCCCATGGCGATGAGCTTGGCTGGATAAATCCCTTCTCCAACAATTCGTCTAGTTGTTTCTTCAGTTCTTGCATTTCAGCGGGTGCCAAACGATAAGGTGCTTTGGCAATTGGTGTTGTCCCTGGTAATAGGTGAATTCTGAATTCAACTTCCCTGTCTGGCGGTAGTCCTGGCAATTCTTCTGGAAAGACATCTGAAAATTGGGACACTACTGGAATATCTTTTAATTCTTTTCCTTTAGTGTTAGTGATTATAGAAATCAAATACACTATTGATCCTTTCCTTATATAACTTGCAGTTTTCATCACTGAGATGAATTTAGTGGATCTAGATGGTTTATCTCCTTTAATTGTGATCTTTTCACCTCTTGGTGATTTTATCTGAATTGACTTTTGATCACATAAGATATTGGCTTTATTGGCTATTAACCAATCCATTCCTAACACGATATCAAATCCTACTAGATTCATTGGGTAAAGGTTTGCAATAAACTTTTGATTAAAAATTTCTATTCTTGCTCCTTGCAAGATTTCAGAAATTTTAACGGTTTCTCCATTTGCTGTCCCTACTAGACATTCTTGTGGTAGTTTAATTAATGATTGATTTAGGAGTTTGCAAAATGAAGTATTAATAAAACTTTGGTTTGCACCAGAGTCAAATAATACTTTAGCAAAAATATCATTAACTAAAAATGTACCAGCAATGACGTCCGGAATTAGTCTAGCTTCGTCTGAAGTTAGAACGAATGCTCTAGCATTTTTAGTGTTCTTGTTGTTTGCAACTGGAGCTAACTTTGGACAGTTTGGCTTGATATGGCCTTTTTCTCCACAGTTGAAGTATATTCGGTTGTTGGCTTTCTTTCTGCAGTCTTCTTCCTTGTGACCTGACATTTTGAAAAAATTGCAATATATGGAGCATTTTCCAGAATGCTTCCTTTTGCAATACTTGCAATAAGGTGCAGATGTAGACCCTACATTCCTACGGTTGGAATTCCCAGAACGGAATTCTTGAGTAAGCCTCTGAGTTAAGTTTCTCCTCTGATCTTCTTCCCTAGTCCGGATTAACTCATCTGTCAAGGTATTGGCTAGTTCTACAGCTTCTTCTATAGTTTGAGGTCTAGCTGCCTTGACTACATGTCTAATCTCTCCAATTAATCCCCAGATATAACGGGAGATTAATACCGGTTCAGGTGATGCAAGGGTTGGTACTATCCTAGCATATTCAAAGAATGTGGTAGTGTAACCTTTACTGTCTACCCCGGTCATTCTAAGATTCAGAAACTTATTTGCTATCTGTTCTTTTTCATTGGGAGGGCAGAATTTCCTTTCTACCATGTTTTTAAATTCCTCCCATTCCATTTTATAAATCCTATCACTTCCTCTTGACTGGAGGATAGTGTTCCACCATTCTAGGGCTGCATTTTTAAACAGATTTGAAGCAAACATTATCCTATCTTCTTCAGCATATTTGCTTATTTTCAGAACAACCTCAGTTTTCTCTATCCAGTGTAGGGCTGCAATGGGTCCTTCATTGCCCGAGAATTCTATTGGTTTACAGGACCAGAATTCTTTGTAAGAACAACCATATGGCATGGTTCTTCTTCTTTTGGGAATGGGCGCTTGAAGTACGGGTCCATTGTTCACGTTGTTTTCCAGTTCACTTGGTCGTTTACTGCTATGCTTACTTTTATTATTCGCTTCCTGCACCGTTTGAATAATAAATGGCATTGCATCTATAATTCCTTGTGCCACTATGTGTTGAACGGCACTATTATCCATTTGGTTTCCATTGTTGTTTGGATTCTCATTAACCACGTTATTGTTACTCTGGTTATCGTTATTCAGATTATCTTGATTTTCCTCGTCGGCCATCTGAATTTTAAACAATTACCAAACATTAATATCACAATTAATATTTGAATATAGCCAATCACATGACACGCACTCTTAACCAAAAGCGTCGAGCATTGCGACTTTTACTCTATTTATATAGTATGCATCATTACACACAAGTAGTAAAATTTAAATTACAATACTGACTGAAATATAAAGCTACAATACTAATAGTAGGCATCCGTAGTGTTTTTTTTCTAACACATACACACATATATTATTTTATTATTATTATTACTACCGTTCCTGTCATCGCATTCACTGATATGGATTCATCCAAAAATCCATATTACGCTCATCGTATTTCCATACGAGGCGTTCTCCCACCTGTCGCATTCTCTCACTGCTTTCTAAAATTTCCTCCCCAAAAGTCCTAAGTTCTTGGACATTTTCTGCACTCATTGGGGGTGCAGGTTCTAGGACTGGGTTTGGAAATGGTGGTACGGGTTCCTGATATGGAGGCATAGGGGCCTGGTACGGGTATGGATTCTCTAAAATTTCCCTAACATATGCATCACTAATGTTGTAGGGATCTTGAGGATTTAACCCTGGGTAAGCTCCTAAGTTGGGCATTGGCACATTTTCCTGTATTGGGTTTTGTTGTACGTAATCCCTAACATCGTCCCACCAGGGGTCATAGTTGTTTGGGTCTAGGGGATTTGGTGCAGGTACCCTAGGTATCTCCTTCGGGTTGTAATCATGCATTTCTATCTGGTTTTCTACTTCCATGGGTTGGTCAGGATTTGGTGGTTGGGGTGATAGCATTTGTTCCAGGTTTGGGTCAGCAGCAGCGGTTGCTAAAATATGGATATTAGCGATACCCCTATTGAGCATATCCTGATTATAAGCATCAGTCTCTCTTTTTGCTGCGGCTAACACTCGCTGTTCCTGCAACTTTTTCATTCTTTTCCTACGCTCGTGCGCTCCCCTACTGAACCATCCCCTCTTTTTCTGAGGAAATGGCTCTTCAGATTGAGCCTTAAACACAAAGATTCCTTCTTCCGTGTCAGCAGAATACCCTGAGAGGGCAGGCTGAGAAGAGGAGGTGCCTTCGCTCCTAGGCGAACCAGACAGTTGACAATAGGCGTCAGAAGGTCCTTGGTCGCTCATACTGTAAACTAACAAATAGTCAGATAACACATAGCAAGAAATACAATTATACACGTATTTCCATAATTTATTTCCTAACATTTTGAATTTTGATGTCAGCAGAACACTTCTGTGGTTGAATCAGTGGCATAGCTCTGATACCACCTTCTGTCACAACCCCCGATCCCTAGTTCCCAGGAACGGGCGGCCGTGAGCCAGTTTCGGTGGTATCATGTTAATTACTTATCTGGCAGCGGAAATTTTCATCAGGACCGTAGTTAGGAAATATTAAATCAGAGTAAACCACCATATTTTATAATATTAAACACATGGGTAAAACCCAAGTTTTTATTACAAACTGATTTACAGGGATAAATCCCACTTTATTGGAATAAACGCTTTCTTTTATTTAGGTAACTTTTATAGCCACTTTTCCAAGCCTTCAGTGCTGTCCAGCTGGCTTCTAATTGGCTTTCACATTGTGTTACCTGAAACGCGTTTAAAAAAAGTTTTGTCAGTGAGAAATACTGGTGAGTGAATCCCAGTTTAATCAAGAAATATTAATTTAATTTAAACAGTATTGAGGCGATTACAATGTTTATATCTACCAAATTACTCATTCAGTACTGTCAATCCTGACTTGTGGGTCATATTACACATTGGCTAACTCTTCGTCCAATGGTAACGTTACTCACATTTTGTATACAAAACCCCAACATACCGGCAGTAATTGTAGAATTACAAAGACTCAATCACTGCTAAATTACATTATAAAAAGGTCAAGGTTTTGTAAAAACTGTTGGTAAAAAGGAGATTACTCACATTGCTGTCTTAGGTTATTCTTTACGGTTTCCTGGTGAATATCTATAATTTACACAAATGCACGTGTGTTAGTATAATAACCCATTTTAACATTAGTAATACCCTCCCCGAGACGGCATTCCAATGACTACGTTGGGCAGAACCACGACAGCCGTTACGGAACCCTAGATCAATCAGGCAGCGTATCTAATACGTCTCCAGGGGTTATAATACTTACATCGTAGCAGAACCTCGCTATTTTAGGGGGTATAATGCCCGGGTATAGTAACGCCACTATAGAAATTTAAGAAAGAAAGAAAGGAAATGAACGACAGACTGAAGGCCCGTTGCCTTCTATTTATAGGGCTGAATTCGGACTTCCAGGCGGCCCGCGTGGGATATAGGCAGGGCTTACGCGGCCCGCATTGACTCCGGTCAACTGCGTAGCTTGGCCCGGTCATCGTATAGCTTCGCCGTGTGTTGGGCCACGTGGCGGCCCAGGGCTGCGCCACAATTCAGGACACTCGCGGCCCGCATGGACTTAAGCGAGATCATACGCGGCCCGTATAAACTTAAGGTTTTGGCGAAGTCCGGTTATACCCTTACGCGGCCCGCATGAGCTTGAGGTGAGGTCCTACGCGGCCCGCCTCAGCTTATCTTTTAGGGTTTTTAATTTATTTTATATGTTGTTTTCTAATTTGGGCTCGGTTTTCACATACGGGGTGCATATAAAGACATGTTGAAGTATTTTATATATTAGGGTGTCAAAATTATTATAAGGGTGTCGGTTTTACCGAGGGTTGTTATACCATAGTCAATGTCAGTGGTTGTAACAATTTGGAATCCACTCCTGATGTTATGAATAATGTTACTCCAACTCCAGCAAGTATGGTAACAAGTAAGTATTTATTTATTTAGTGTTTATATATTTTATGATGTTTGTATTGTTTTGCATCAATATGGTGACTATGCTTTTTATGCATTGTATTAGGTAACATTAGTTCTACTACGAACAATGTTACAACTAGAGCAAATGGTTTTAAAATTTCAATTTCATCTGGCATCACATCAACCACCCGCACATCATCTTTCAATTGTAATTTGCCAATGCTATCATCCGGGAAACGTAATTTGGTACGCAAACCACGTATTGCATCTCCTATACCAATGATCGACTTGACTACAGAGGAAACCGTAGAACGAGATGCTTATAAAAGTGTTTCTACAGGTTAGGTTTGTGTATAAGTACCTGTGTTTAATAATTTAAATCGATAAACTTATAAATTCGTATATTGTATTAGCGTAATGAATGTTGTATATCTAACTAAAATGTAGTATGTTTTAACAGATTATTTGGACCATGGTGACCAAGTTATTACTTGTGAAGTTTGTTATGCAAAGTTATGGGATGCAGAGAAAGGAAACGGGAGAAAAGAGGGTGGCAAAATATGTCATTTCTTATGTTGTGGTTAGGGGTGCAAACGAGCCGAGCGGCTCGCGAGCTACTCGAGATCGGCTCGAGAAAAAGCTCAAAATGAGCCGAGCCTTATCGAGCCCGTGCCGAGCTTGAGCCTCAAAACAAAGCTCGTTTGTTTATCGAGCCCGAGCTCGAGCCTCACATGTAAAGCTCGTTAGGCTCGTCGAGCCTTATCGAGCCTTAGTGTAAACGAGCCGAGTCGAGCCGAGCTTATTCAAACTTGTTTACAAGCCGACCTCGAACCTAAAAAATAAGCTTATTTAGTAAACGAGCTCGAGCCCGAGCTTCACTTATCGAGCTCACGATGTAACGCCCTGTGTTTTGTACTTTCTATTTATAGCTTGTCTTACTCGTGTTGCTAATTTTGGAAGCTTTGTATCATTGTACTCGTTCCTTCTAGTACTCGTTGTAAACTCGAGATTTTGATCATGAATGAAAACTTGCATTTCCTTGTTACATACTATACATACACCATAATACGATTAATCATGAGATCATTTGATACTTCTTTGTGATACTTACAAACATATGTTGAACTTGTAAATATGTGACATATACTTGTTACTTACAAACATGTTACATACTTGTACATTACACTTTTTGCCTAGTTAAATCATGTTTTATTTCATATTTCACCTTGTTACAAGTTAGGGGAAACATTGTTGCATATTATTACACAACTTAACTAATAAAATTACTCATTATAATGTTTTAAAAAAATAAAAAACTAAAGAAACATGGCAGCCCAAATTCAGCAAAATTCAGCCCCATATAGTTGGGTTTTGTGGGCTAGTTTCAAGGTGTAACCCCTTCTAAACACTTCCAAAGCCCAACCCATTGAAACCCTAATCCTTCCCCCTATAAATACCACTTATAACCAGCCTCCCTACCACTTTTGCAACACTAAAAACTCTCAAAACATCCTCCAAACCGTAGCTGAAAGCAAAGGTTCGAGTAGATTGACACCCCTTCACGAAAATGAGCATAACTCACTCAATTCTTATCCGATTCACTCGATTCTTTTTCCTACTTGCTTGTATAATCATGGGGTTCGATTCCTAGACTTCTCCTTGGAGAAATCAGACCTGGAAATGCCCCGAAATAGTCCATAAACTTTCTGTTTGTTTTTATGTTCATCAAAAACTTGTTTAAATCTATGCAACTTGTGTCCAACACATCTCATACCTATGTCCTAATGCTTACAACTTATCCCATGGTTGGTTAAGCTTAAAAACAAGGTTGAGACATCTAAATCAGAGGTTAAAACCTCATAAACTTTCTGTTTTTAATTAGGGTTTTACCCACAAGTAATGTTCAAGTGTGAAACTTGTTGAATGTGTGATGGTTGGATTAGCTTGGGCTATCCTTCATAAGAATCCACTCATTACTTGATGTTTTGCTATAGATTAGTTGTTGTTAATACCTTGATACTTGTATGTTCATGACCCTCCTTGTTGTTTATAACAACAAGTGTAGTGGTGAACAATAGAGGTGCCTAAATGGAAGCTTGTTCTTCCTACCTCATGTATGTATTCTATGACACAAAGAGGTACCTAAATGGAGACATTAATCTCCTACCTCATGCTTGAATCATAAGACTTGTAAACTATATAATATCTAAGTTATTCTATATGTATACATCTAAGTAACTAAGACTTGATGATGACTTAATAGTTATTTGTTAAGTGGACGTTACATCATCTATGACCATGCCCTTGTTACGACTCTAATGGATCTTAGAATCCATGAAATCATACCAACTCTTTTGAGTTTCAATAGTGTCAAGAACAAGAGTTATGCGTACAAGATGATTATTTTCACTATGTTACTTTCTATATATTAAAAACTCCGAATCTATAATCTTCCGTTATACGCCAAACTCACACACCTACGTTTCCTTGTGTAGAAGGACAAGGTGCTCCGAACTAATTCATCTACAAACTTGCTCTCGGAATTTCAAGTCACCACTTGTAAACCGTGAGTATACTCGTATTTCCCCCTTTTTACTTTTACCACTTTTGGGGTGTAACATGTTTACCTATTAACTTACACATGAACACTTTGTTAAACACATGAACGTTCCTATAACATGCTTGTATACGTGATGACTTGATACTTTAAACTTGGGTTATTCTTATGTGTTGAACTTATCATTAACTTCGTACGAGCCAAACCTTGACATATGTAGCGCTATAGGATTAACGACCCGCCCGTAAACTTGAGGTTATGTCTTGAGCATATTGCGTTTTCTTGGTTTGATATGTTAGACACATGCCATATTTAAGGTTTATCTTGAATCATATGCTTGCCATGAGGAATTGATCACACTTTTTAACTTATGCTATGTACGTACCAAACTTGTATACTCGCCTTTGCTTTTGCAGTGAATTGTATTTTTAAACATGTTACAGGTTGATGATGATGAAATGAAAACGGATAGCAAAGATGCCTAGATACTCACTTAGACGTTTAGGTTTAAAGTGTTGTATCAATTTTGTTTATGTTATGTTGAACAATGTTGTTATTTGCTTTTCTTGTAATGTTTTGTCATTTATTTTGGAAATGGAATTTGGATTATTAAATTATTGTCACAAATAGCGTTATGATGTCTCGAGCAATCTTCACACTTCGTCTCATCCCGATGTTTCCGCCATTGGTTGGGGTGTGACAGATTGGTATCAGAGCCATAACTATAGGGAATTAGGAAAATTGCCATGCTTTTGCCCTAGTCTATAGTTTTAGGAACTTTGCCTCTTATTTGTTGTTTAAAACATTTGTGCTCTATCTTACATGCTTCCTAGCTACACTTCTTGTTAATAAATTTATGTGCCTTTCCTAAGGCTAACACGAATACACTTTTGCTATTTTATACTCTTGTAACATCAACGAGACAACTTTACCAAAATAGGCGTGAAACCCACAATTTGGTAAACGACTCTCACTCTACCTTTAATCTATTTTTGCACGAAATTTCACCATTAAGCTAGGAGTGACATCCACAACTTAATGGTAATTTCCATTTCAACTCTAGTGGACCCTTGTCAAAGTGTCAAAATTTTATTTTGGCCGACAAGTACCAACCACATTTAGGGTACGAAATCGTCAAGTTAGGGGTGAAACCCGCATCTTGTCGATTAAGTCCCATTCCTTGATTTTTTTTTATTCTCGCCAAAGTCCCGAATGTTCCAATCATTTAGAGATGTGTAGTAACCGGAAGGGTAAGATACCGTTAATCGCTTCTCGACGAGAGTATCTTACTTATAGGCCAAAGCACAATATCTCTAAATCGAAAGGACTTTCGACCCACTTTGGAATTGTCGACGTTTCTCTACCCGAAACATTCCTATGTTTTATTGAGCCTCTCTTTTATGTATCTCAATTTATATGTGATTTTATACTTGAACGTTCATTCATTTCGAAATGTCGTTTTAATCATGTCGCACATTATCGCAATCACAAACAATAATAATTCTCATGAACCAACTAAATTTATATTTTCCTATTCGCAACTTATGTGCTATACATGTTGAATGTGTGTTGGAAACTTATGCTTTATGTGAACTTTACTTGGTACTTGAACATCTACTTGCTTTGCATACACAAACCTTGTTTTCAATTAATGATCAAAGTCTCATCCTTTCCCTTCTCTTTCAAATCTTTTAGATGTCTTCTAGTTCATCCAAGAAACTCAAGTCAAAGAAGGGTTCGACCTCCTCCGCCATGTCCCAAAAGGATTGTATGAAGTTTATGGCTAAACAATTTGCAAAGGTCCTACCCGACATTGTTAGCAAGATCCAAACCGATTCACCCCATGGTTCGGTCGACTCAAAGGCCGACAAACCCAAATCGACCTTCCAATTTAAGCACTTCATGGCTTGTAAACCCTTAGAATTTACCGGCAAGAATGGCGCTACCGCCATGATGAACTGGTTTGATGCCATCGAGCTTACCTTCTTGCAAAGTGGTTGCCCCGACGAACTAAGAACCTTGAATGCAACCGGTGTGTTTCGTGAAAAGGCACTTGAGTGGTGGACAACTGAGCGTAACAAGAGAGGAAACGAGGTCGCACACGCTATGCCGTGGGACGATCTCAAACAACTTATGAAGGATCACTTTTGTCCCCCTCACGAACTCCAAAAGTTGGAAAATGAATTCTGGAACCTCACGCAAAAAGGGAGTGACATGGATGGTTTGATTACACGCTTCAAGCAGCTTAGTGTTCTATGCCCTGGTCAAGTAGAAACCGCCCCCAAAACCGTGGCCAAATTCATTCGTTGTGTTGCACCTTCTTTAACAAACCATCTTGCATCTGCCAACCCTCAAACCATTGAAGACGCGTACCGCATAGCTACCGAACTTAACAACAATTGTGTTCTTCATGGAACCTTTGACAAGGTTTCAACAAAGAATGCGCACCAAGCCACCATTGACTCCCCTAATGAGTCTAAACCCTCCCAGCAATCTAAGAGAAACCAAGGCAAGAAGCGGAAGGCTTCAAGCCAAAACTGCGCGGTCGTCACTCCGCCAAACCCACAACCCCTTCAAACTGTGCCTGCTTTCGATGGTGAACGCAAGGTTTATACTGGAACGCACCCAAAGTGCGACAAATGCCGATATCATCACCCCCCAAACGCTCATTGTCGAAAGTGTGACAAGTGTGGCCGGTATGGGCATCTCTCGCCATACTGTCGTATCCCCCCACAGGCCTACCAAAACCAAGCTCTTTTGGCTCCAAATCAAGTCGCCCCTGTGCGAGCATGCTTCACGTGTGGTGATACCAACCACATGGCCAATGTGTGTCCTCAACGATATCAACCACAACAACCTCGACAGCAACAACCACAGCCACAACCCCAACAACAACAACAGGTTCAAGAACCCGCTAGGGGTCGAGCTTTCCTTCTCACCACAGCTCAGGCTCAAAATGCAAACGACGTCATCACTGGTACGTTTCTCATTAACCATGTCTATGCTTCATGCCTATTTGATACTGGTGCCGATAAAAGTTTTGTGTCGTTAGAATTCGAGTCTTTGCTCAAGTGTAAACGCTCTAAGTTGCCAAAATCTTTCGCTGTCGAAGTTGCTAATGGTAAAACCGTCAAAGTCAATTCTGTTCTCTCCAATTGTTCACTAATCCTTAACGATCATACGTTCTCAATCGATCTCATACCTATGCAAATGGGTAGTTTCGACGTCATAGTAGGTATGGACTGGCTTAGGCGAGTTCGTGCTGAAGTTGTCTGTTCTGAGAAGTTTATTCGCTTGCCTCTTCCAAATGGTGATTCTCTACACGTCTATGGTGAAAAGCCTTCTCAAGGCCTTAAGCTTATGTCATGCATCAAGGCAAACAAGTGCTTACGCAAGGGTACCTTCGCCTTTCTCGCCCACATCGTGGAAAAGAAGGATAAAGGCCCAAGCATAAGTGACGTTCCTGTTGTACGTGACTTTCCGGATGTATTTCCCGAAGACCTTCCTGGTCCTCCTCCTGCTCGTTCTGTCGATTTTCGCATCGATTTAGTGCCTGGCGCTACGCCTGTCGCTAAGTCCCCCTATCGTTTAGCACCCTCTGAGATGCAAGAGCTCTCGAGTCAACTTCAAGAGCTTCTTAACAAAGGCTTCATACGCCCTAGTACTTCTCCTTGGGGCGCTCCCGTTTTATTCGTCAAGAAGAAAGATGGGTCCTTTCGTATGTGTATTGACTATCGTGAGCTCAACAAGCTTACTATCAAGAATCGATACCCTCTTCCTCGCATTGATGACCTCTTCGATCAATTGCAAGGCGCAACCTGCTTTTCAAAGATCGATCTTCGTTCTGGGTATCATCAACTTCGAGTACTCGAAGAAGATGTGCCTAAAACCGCCTTTCGTACGCGTTATGGTCATTATGAGTTCGTGGTCATGCCCTTTGGTTTGACCAACGCACCTGCTGTCTTTATGGACTTAATGAACCGCGTGTGCAAAGCATACTTGGACCGTTTTGTGATCGTCTTCATCGACGATATCCTCATCTATTCCAAGACGCAAGCAGAGCATGAGCAACACTTGCGCCTTATTCTTGAACTCCTTCGTACTGAACACCTATATGCCAAATTCTCCAAGTGTGAATTTTGGTTACAAGAAGTTCAATTCCTTGGTCACACTGTCAACAAACTTGGTATTCACGTTGATCCCGCAAAAATCGAAGCTGTGAAAAATTGGGTCGCACCTAAATCTCCGTCCGAAATCCGTTCGTTTCTTGGTCTTGCTGGTTACTACCGTCGTTTTATCTCCAACTTTTCGAAAATCGCTGTTCCTTTGACCTCCTTGACTCAAAAAGAGAGACCTTTTGTTTGGGGTCCCGAACAAGAAGAGTCTTTTCAAACGCTCAAGGACATGCTTTGCAATGCTCCTATCCTAACGCTTCCTGATGGTAACGATGATTTTGTCGTGTATTGCGACGCTTCAAACCTTGGTCTTGGTTGTGTCCTTATGCAACGTGACAAAGTTATCGCTTACGCATCGAGGCAACTCAAAATTCATGAGAAAAACTATACTACTCACGACCTTGAACTTGGTGCGGTCGTTTTTGCATTGAAGATTTGGCGACACTACCTTTATGGTACTAAATGTGTAGTCTTCACCGACCATAAGAGCCTTCAACACATCTTCAATCAAAAAGAACTAAACATGCGTCAACGTCGTTGGGTGGAATTGTTAAACGACTATGACTGCGAAATCAAATACCACCCGGGTAAGGCGAATGTAGTAGCCGACGCCCTGAGTCGTAAAACTCACGTCCAAAGTATCCGTTGTTTCCAACTCGTCCACGATCTTCAAAATCGCATACGTAACGCCCAGTATACATCCGTTAATGAGGGTAACCTCTACAACGAAATGCAATGTGGTGCTGAGAATAGTCTTGTGTCCAAACCCGATGGTATTCTATACTATCTCAATCGCATCTGGATTCCCAATCGTGACGATCTTCGCAATTTCCTGATGAAGGAGGCCCATAACACGAAATATTCTATTCACCCTGGTGCCGATAAGATGTACCATGATATGCGTACTTCCTATTGGTGGCCTGGAATGAAGAAGGATATAGCCACCTTCGTTTCTAAATGTCTTACGTGTTCCAAAGTAAAAGCCGAACATCAACGTCCCTCTGGCTTGCTCGAACAACCAATAATTCCCGTTTGGAAGTGGGAGAGCATTGCCATGGATTTCATCACTAAGCTTCCTCGCACTACAGCTGGTCATGACAGCATATGGGTCGTCGTTGACCGATTGACCAAATCAGCTCACTTCCTCCCCATTCGTGAAGACTTCAAAGTCGAGAAATTGGCTAAGGTCTACATGAAGGAAATCATCTGTCGTCATGGGACGCCCATTGATATCATTTCTGATCGTGATGCTCGTTTTACGTCTCGTCTTTGGGAAACTTTTCAATCTGCTATGGGTACTAAGCTTAACCTTAGCACCGCCTTCCATCCTCAGACTGACGGTCAAACCGAGCGTACTATCCAAACCTTAGAGGATATGCTTCGTTCATGCGTAATAGATTTTGGTGGCAACTGGGATTCATACTTGCCCTTGGCTGAATTCTCGTACAATAACAGCTATCACACGAGTATCCAAATGGCTCCTTTCGAAGCATTGTATGGTCGCAAGTGCCGTTCGCCTATTTCTTGGCACGAGATTGGTCAAGCCCAAATCACCGGTCCCGAGCTTATACAAGAGGCTACGGACAAGATTTTACAGGTTCGAGACAACTTATTGAAAGCCAGGAACCGACAGAAGAGTTACGCTGACAAAGGACGCAAACCTATGGAATTCGAGACAGGTGACAACGTGCTTCTCAAGGTATCCCCTTGGAAAGGCGTGGTTCGATTTGGCAAGAAAGGGAAACTCGCACCTCGCTACGTTGGTCCTTTCAAGATTCTCGAAAGGATTGGCAAGGTTGCGTATAGACTGGACCTGCCTGAAGGACTCAGCAATGTACACCCTGTCTTCCATGTGTCCAACTTAAAGAAATGCCTAGCTGACGAAGGACTCCACGTTCCTCTCGAAGACTTGCAAGTCAACGAAACACTTCACTTTGTAGAAAAACCGGTCGAAATCATGGACCAAGGAACCAAGCAATTGAGGCGCAGTCGAATTCCTATTGTCAAAGTTCGATGGGAAGGAAAACGTGGCGCTGAATTTACTTGGGAGCTCGAAAGCGAAATGAAATCGAAATATCCTCATCTTTTCCCTGAGTCTTCCTAAATTTCGGGACGAAATTTCCTAAAGGAGGGGAGACTGTAACGCCCTGTGTTTTGTACTTTCTATTTATAGCTTGTCTTACTCGTGTTGCTAATTTTGGAAGCTTTGTATCATTGTACTCGTTCCTTCTAGTACTCGTTGTAAACTCGAGATTTTGATCATGAATGAAAACTTGCATTTCCTTGTTACATACTATACATACACCATAATACGATTAATCATGAGATCATTTGATACTTCTTTGTGATACTTACAAACATATGTTGAACTTGTAAATATGTGACATATACTTGTTACTTACAAACATGTTACATACTTGTACATTACACTTTTTGCCTAGTTAAATCATGTTTTATTTCATATTTCACCTTGTTACAAGTTAGGGGAAACATTGTTGCATATTATTACACAACTTAACTAATAAAATTACTCATTATAATGTTTTAAAAAAATAAAAAACTAAAGAAACATGGCAGCCCAAATTCAGCAAAATTCAGCCCCATATAGTTGGGTTTTGTGGGCTAGTTTCAAGGTGTAACCCCTTCTAAACACTTCCAAAGCCCAACCCATTGAAACCCTAATCCTTCCCCCTATAAATACCACTTATAACCAGCCTCCCTACCACTTTTGCAACACTAAAAACTCTCAAAACATCCTCCAAACCGTAGCTGAAAGCAAAGGTTCGAGTAGATTGACACCCCTTCACGAAAATGAGCATAACTCACTCAATTCTTATCCGATTCACTCGATTCTTTTTCCTACTTGCTTGTATAATCATGGGGTTCGATTCCTAGACTTCTCCTTGGAGAAATCAGACCTGGAAATGCCCCGAAATAGTCCATAAACTTTCTGTTTGTTTTTATGTTCATCAAAAACTTGTTTAAATCTATGCAACTTGTGTCCAACACATCTCATACCTATGTCCTAATGCTTACAACTTATCCCATGGTTGGTTAAGCTTAAAAACAAGGTTGAGACATCTAAATCAGAGGTTAAAACCTCATAAACTTTCTGTTTTTAATTAGGGTTTTACCCACAAGTAATGTTCAAGTGTGAAACTTGTTGAATGTGTGATGGTTGGATTAGCTTGGGCTATCCTTCATAAGAATCCACTCATTACTTGATGTTTTGCTATAGATTAGTTGTTGTTAATACCTTGATACTTGTATGTTCATGACCCTCCTTGTTGTTTATAACAACAAGTGTAGTGGTGAACAATAGAGGTGCCTAAATGGAAGCTTGTTCTTCCTACCTCATGTATGTATTCTATGACACAAAGAGGTACCTAAATGGAGACATTAATCTCCTACCTCATGCTTGAATCATAAGACTTGTAAACTATATAATATCTAAGTTATTCTATATGTATACATCTAAGTAACTAAGACTTGATGATGACTTAATAGTTATTTGTTAAGTGGACGTTACATCATCTATGACCATGCCCTTGTTACGACTCTAATGGATCTTAGAATCCATGAAATCATACCAACTCTTTTGAGTTTCAATAGTGTCAAGAACAAGAGTTATGCGTACAAGATGATTATTTTCACTATGTTACTTTCTATATATTAAAAACTCCGAATCTATAATCTTCCGTTATACGCCAAACTCACACACCTACGTTTCCTTGTGTAGAAGGACAAGGTGCTCCGAACTAATTCATCTACAAACTTGCTCTCGGAATTTCAAGTCACCACTTGTAAACCGTGAGTATACTCGTATTTCCCCCTTTTTACTTTTACCACTTTTGGGGTGTAACATGTTTACCTATTAACTTACACATGAACACTTTGTTAAACACATGAACGTTCCTATAACATGCTTGTATACGTGATGACTTGATACTTTAAACTTGGGTTATTCTTATGTGTTGAACTTATCATTAACTTCGTACGAGCCAAACCTTGACATATGTAGCGCTATAGGATTAACGACCCGCCCGTAAACTTGAGGTTATGTCTTGAGCATATTGCGTTTTCTTGGTTTGATATGTTAGACACATGCCATATTTAAGGTTTATCTTGAATCATATGCTTTCCATGAGGAATTGATCACACTTTTTAACTTATGCTATGTACGTACCAAACTTGTATACTCGCCTTTGCTTTTGCAGTGAATTGTATTTTTAAACATGTTACAGGTTGATGATGATGAAATGAAAACGGATAGCAAAGATGCCTAGATACTCACTTAGACGTTTAGGTTTAAAGTGTTGTATCAATTTTGTTTATGTTATGTTGAACAATGTTGTTATTTGCTTTTCTTGTAATGTTTTGACATTTATTTTGGAAATGAAATTTGGATTATTAAATTATTGTCACAAATAGCGTTATGATGTCTCGAGCAATCTTCACACTTCGTCTCATCCCGATGTTTCCGCCATTGGTTGGGGTGTGACACACGAGCCTAAAAAGTCTATTATTTATATTATTTTTATTTAATATATTAATTAATAGATAATAAACGAGCCGAGCTCGAGCTTGAGAAAATATAAACGAGCCGAGCTCGAGCCTTGAAAACAAAGCTCGAATCGAGCCGAGCTCGAGCCCGAGCTCACATAAAGTTAATCGAGCTCGAGCTCGAGCCTGGTCAAGCTCGGGCTCGGCTCGGCTCGTTTGCACCCCTAGTTGTGGTTATGCCAAAGTTGTGTTACCTGATTACAAAGCCGCAACACCTTATTATAAAAGTCTATTCATGTCAAATGATAACGAAAGCAGACATTTTTTGAAGAGCATTCGACGTTACAATTGTATGTTTGCCTTTACGTCAATGGGTGGTAAGGTTGACCACACTGTTAATACCGGTAATTGTCCTTTTTGCTATAGAATTAGTGGAGAAAATTATCATGCGATTGGGAGTCTTGTGCCAGAAAACGGAGGGAATCCTAAATTTTGTCAGCTATACATATACGATACTGAAAATGAGTTGTCAAACAGGCAATTAGTATTTAGGTAACTACCACAACGATCATACATACCATGCAAGAAGTTATTTTTCATTATAACATTTGGTTTAACTATATATTTACTTACTATGCCAATTTTATGAAACAACCGTTTAGACGATGCGTCCTCATCTACTTCTTCAGACGATACTGATAATAAGTTGATACAACATATCAAAGCAATGTTGGATGCCAACAATGTGCTTGTGAAAATTTATAGGATAGTTAGAGATTGCTTCCAAGAGAATCCTAATACTGCTTTGAAGCTTCGCCTTATTGGGAAAAGAGAACAAGATGGTCGGACTTATAACTTACCTACTTCCTCCGAGGTTGCCGCTCTTATTGTTGGAGATATTGATAACGCTCTTGAGAATAGAGATATCGTTGTCGATACACAAATGGGGTCATTAAAAAGAATAAGTGAGTTGCATCCTTCCTATCTTGCACTTCAGTATCTTATTTTGTTTCCATATGGAGACAACGGTTACAGAAATGACATACCCCATAGGGGTGTCATTGATGTTACTAACAAGAAATGTCCGAATTGTACAATGAGAGAGTTCTTTGCATATCGTGTACAAGATCGTAGTAACCAGTTTTCATTGATTCTAAACTCTCGACGGTTATTCCAACAATTCTTGGTTGATGCATATACGATGATTGAGAGCGAGCGACTTAACTTTATAAGATTTCAGCAAATTGATCTCATGTCTGATACATATGAGAGTATCCGCAAACTAAGAAGGAACTGCCAACAAGATTTGTCTAAGGTTGGAAAACGTATTTTCCTTCCATCTTCGTTTACAGGCGAGGTCACGATATATGATGCAAAACTATCTAGATGCTATGGCTATTTGTAAATGGTATGGTTATCCTGACTTTTTTTATAACCATCACCTGCAATCCCAAGTGGCCGGAGGTTCAGAGGTTTCTTAAGGACACAAATCTGAATCCGGAGGATAGGCCTGATATTCTATCGCGAATGTTTAAAATAAAGCTGGATGCAATTTGCAAAGATTTCAAAGAGCGTCATTTGTTTGGAAAAGCTACAGCTGGTATGTTATTAAACTTACTTTTTTAAAGATGATCTCATCGATATCTAACAGTTTTTTACTTTTTTGTGTAGTTGTTTACACTATTGAGTTTCAGAAGCGAGGATTGCCTCATGCGCATATGTGCTTATTCATGGAAAATGATTACAAACTTCCAACTATAGACCATGTTGATCAGTTTATTTATGCAGAAATTCCCGATATAAACGAAGACCCGGAACTATATACGCTTGTGAAAGACCATATGATTCACGGTCCATGTGGTAACGCTAGAATGAGCTCTCCATGTATGGTTGATAGAAAATGTTCAAAAGGTTTTCCAAAGAAATTTCAAGATCAGACAACCTTGGATTCTAATGGATTTCCCTTATACAGAAGAAGAGATGACGGTGGTTTCGTTTTAAAAAATAGAATTGAGTTAGACAACAAAAGTGTTGTACCATACAACAAAAAACTTTTGAAAAGATATCAGGCGCATATAAACGTTGAATGGTGCAACCAAGCGGCGTCAATAAAGTATTTGTTCAAATATATTAATAAAGGCCCTGATAGAGCAACAGTTGTTGTGGTTCCGAGTGATAATCAAAACGAGCAACCAGAAAATGATGAAATTAAAGAGTATTATGATTGTAGGTATATATCGGCTTGCGAAGCCTCTTGGAGGATTTTTTTGAATGAAGTTAATTATAGGAGTCCTTCTGTGATGATGTTGCCTTTCCATCTTCCTGGACAATAACCAGTTTATTTCGGTCCCGATGAAGATTTTAATCACGTCCTAAACAAGCCATCTGTGAACTCATCAATGTTTTTGTCGTGGATGCAACGTAATCAAGATCCTAACGACACCGTTGCACGTACACTAACATATGTACAGTTTTCACGTTGGTAAGTGTGGAAGCTTGACCAGCATATATGGGTTCCGAGAATAAAAGGAAAAACAATTGGCAGAATTCATTCCGTTTCTCCGTCTACCGGTGAAGCGTACTATTTAAGAATTCTTCTTAACAAAGTTAAAGGACCAACATCGTTTGATGATATTAAAACAGTTAATGGCCGAGTAGACGATACGTTTAGAGATGCTTGATATGCGCTTGGTTTGTTGGATGACGACTCAGAGTACATTGAGGCCATCAAAGAAGCAAATATACCCGGTAGCGCAGGTTATATTCACAATTTATTCGCCACCATGTTACTGTCAAGCACTTTATCTAGACCTGAAGTAGTCTGGGAAAGCACATGGAAGTATATGACATGATTTTCTTTGCAGATTCTCAAAATATCATCGTGTTGCAAGTAAAATTCTAAATTTAATCTTTTTTTTTGTTACAGTTACTAAAAATTTATCATTAAATTTATATGTTATTTTCATCTTGCACAGCTTTATCAATTCCCGATCAGCAACTAAAGAACTATGTGTTATGCGAAATTGAGAAGTTTTTAACTCGAAATAATTCATTGCTTCGAAGATTTGTATCAATGCCTTACCCATATACTTCATCTTTAGATAACTTTCGCTGCCGATTGATTAACGAAGAGCTTGCATACGACATAACAGATCTACAAAATGTTTATGAAGGTCAGGTGAATTTGTTAACGGATGAACAACGTTCAATATTTGAAGAAATTATGAACGCAGTTGATGGAAACAATGGAGGAATATTTTTTGTTTACGGTTATGGCAGCACTAGTAAAACATTTTTATGGAAAACATTGTCTGCTGCAATTTGGTCAAAAGGTGAGATCGTATTAAATGTTGCATCTAGCGGAATTGCATCATTGTTGTTGGATGGAGGAAGAACGACGCATTCTAGGTTTCATATACCTTTGAATCTTAATGAGGATTCCATTTGTCACATTACACCAGACGTTGATGTAGCTAAATTGCTACAACAGACCAAACTCATTATATGAGATGAAGCTCCTATGATTCATAAACATGCATTTGAGGCTCTGGATAGAACTATGCATGGCATTTTCAATATCTCTAATTCATGCAGATCTGATGTTCTGTTTGGAGGTAAGGTTATTATTTTTGGTGGTGATTTTAAGCAAATATTACCTGTTGTTCCAAACGGTGGACGACAAGAAATTGTGAATGCCTCATTATGTTCGTCTTATCTGTGGAGGAAGTGTAAGTTGTTGAGTTTAACTAGAAACATGAGGTTAACCGTTGGAAGACCTACATTTGAAATTGAAGAGATCAATAATTTTGCAAAATGGTTGTTGGACGTTAGTGAGGGAAATGTTGGTGGTTCGAATGATGGAGAAGCAATAATTGAAATACCACCTGATCTTTTAATTGACAGCACATCTGACCCAATTTCTAGCCTGATTGATTTTGTCTATCCGTCAATCTTGGAAAACTACAATGATCGTAATTACTTTAGTAATAGGGCTATACTTGCGCCTAAGAATGAGGTTGTTCATGAGATTAATGACTGATTGTTGGCACTGTTCCCAGGTGAAGAAAAAGAGTATCTTAGTTCTGACAGTCTATGCCCTACTAAAGATGCCAATGTTGATCAGCAAAAAATATACTCACCCGATGTGCTAAACGGTCTTAAAGTATCTGGTTTACCAAATCATAGGTTAGTGCTTAAAGTTGGTGTTCCAATAATGTTGTTACGAAATATTGACCAACGAAATGGTTTGTGTAACGGTACAAGGTTAAAGGTTACAAAACTTTACAGCCGTGTAATTGAAGCTGAGATAATTTCAGGTGGAAATATTGGTTCTCGGACATTCATACCTAGAATTAATTTGGAACCTTCGGACAGAAAGATTCTTTTTGCATTTCAAATGAGGCAATTTCCAATAGCTGTATGTTTTGCGATGACGCTCAACAAAAGCCAGGGCCAGTCGCTATCTAAGGTTGGTTTGTACTTGAGACAACCAGTTTTCACACATGGTCAATTGTACGTAGCTTTATCGAGGGTTACAAGACGAGATGGAATCAAGTTACTAATACTTGACAATGAAGGCAGGCCTACAAATAAAACAATAAATGTTGTATATAAATGTGAAAACCCTCGCAATTACAGGTACTGTACAAATTAATTAATTTTGATTATGTGCTTAATGACTGTGCGTGACTACAACTGACACCTTAAACTGCTTACTGATTTATGTAACATACATACATGTGCATCACTTTACATACAGTCGCCCCATTTATTTCATACAAACTCTTAGTGACAAACCTGATGCACAAAGCACAACTAGCACAGTGAACGGATAACTCAGACACATGCTGACAATGCCAGCACATAGACAAACACTATATCGAGGCCAGTATGAGCCAGGGATAGAGTACTACACCAGTATGGAGTGTAGGAAAGTGAGGACCATAAGACTGTGTCACTAGGTGATAGTTTGAGTGCCGGAAAGTGCCTAAAACTCATTTTAAGTACAGAATTCTGCATTTTCAGAAACAATTCAGCCCTTAACACACTCGTGTTATACAGAGTATCGACTAAATGGTCCTGAACGCTTTCCTAAGTGTTGGAATTAAAATTTGTTATAAAAAGATGCATAAAAGACACTATGCGGTACAATTAAACGCTTTAACGGAACGATACGTAACCGAACAACCAGACATTACCCGGGACACCAAAATATTGTCAGAAATATTATTTTATCAATCTTAATTATTTACGGTCACAAAAATCCCCACACACTATATAAACATGACATACACCCACTATTATAGAAAATACCCTTAACCTCCTAATTATTTACCTATTAGTTACCAAAATTTTACATTTTACCCCCCCCCCCCCCAATCGAATGAATTTTCAGCCAAATGATGACCAAATACTTTGTTTAGATTACCTAGATTCTTTTGTGATTATGCTTGATCTAGTTGCCAAAGGATAAGGGTCATGATTACCAAATTGGCCAATGGGGTTAGGGATGATCATTACAACTCCACACTCTCCAACATAACTCCATTTAACTCACTCTCTCTCCCTATTTTCTGCTCCACATAACCGAACCCACCTCCGTCTCTTTCATACATTCATCTTCTCCAACTACAAGTCCATTTCCAAGCTTGAAGATCATTCGTAGAAGTTGCAAGTTGAAGGGCTCTCAAGAAAGCTTTGTTCAAGTCTTTATCACCATCTTTTCTCTTCATCTTTGCACTAGATTCATCCCTAGCTTTAAGCTAGTAGTAAGTCCTTGCTAAACCCTTGATTTTGTTGTTAAAAGTTGTAGCATGATGCCATTCACAAGAACATCGAAGGGATTAAACTATAAATCAGCATGCTGATTGGTATTTCCAGCCGACTTCAACAGGCTGTAACTGGACCGTTTTAAATCGAAAAACTGATTTTCTGAAGCCTAAAATATGCATTTTGGAATAACCGAACAAATCACTGGAATCGTAATTTTTCGAGGTCGTTTACTATTTTTAAATGACTGTTTTTGGACAGCAGCTCAAGCTGTGTTTTTACTGCAGAAAAAGTGGGTTGTATTCGGAGTCATAACTTAAAAACTGAGTAGAAACAGCTCATGGAATTTTTCCTGTAGATGCTCACTGTTGTCACGATGATCCTCCAACTGGAATTTCGACAATCGGACTTACGGTTAATTTTTAGTGAATTATTCCGTAAACTGCAATTAGAAAGTAACAAATCTGATTGCAGTCGGGTAAATAAATTTCTATAGAATATTTGTAACAAACTGGACTCTGATATTTTTACACAATAAAATTTGGATCGTATGAGTCATTCTGTAAAATTTGGGAATTTTTGGAAAAGGTTAACTATTTTATAAAAATCCTCGAAAACAGTCCAGTTTTGGGTGATAAAGCTGAAATAAAGTAAGTAATGCTTTGTATGTCTATATGTCGGTTTGATTATTGAAATTGAACCAAGGGATATACGTAAAAGAAAATGATATGCTATTAAGCATGGACACCTCCATTTACAAAGGAGACTATGACGAAATTTTCCGAAAATCCTAACACTTAGTAAATATTTTCGAGACGAGTGTTTTCAAGTATATTTTAGATTTTTGTTTTCAAAGATAAAACTCGTCATAATATTTATCACAAAATACAAAGTATCGGAGGTTGGTTTCATACATGAATATGGTTAAATATATAATCTCTAAAAGGGAATTAAAAATATATTTCCGGCATCCCATCCTTGGGAAGGAAACGCGTATATAAGATACTTTAGAAGTATTGATACTAGAATATGGAATGAACAAATATTTCCAACACGACATATGATTAAGTTGAAATACTAATTATTTTGACAAATAATTATCACTCGAAATAATATAAGAAACGTAACTCAAAAACATAAATACTGAGACAAGGCACGACCCGTTCGTCTAATAGACGTTAGACCATTGTAGGTAGTCGTGTTGCTGAGGAGATTTGGGTTACAAGTACCGAAGACGCAATACAGTGAGTTCATGTCCCCCTTTTCTTTTAACTATTTTCAGTTTTACACCTCGGGGGTGAAATACATGTTACAGACATTTACAGACATTTACAGACATTTATTTACATGGTATGGTTAGCTTAAGGAAGGTTTTTATTACGCGAACATGTGAGTGGTGGGCATGACACTTAAGGCCATTAATCCTCGTTGTAGGACCGAGGGACATTAGTGATAGATCTATTTGGGTGTAGCGAGCCCCACTCCTGAGTCCACTGAGTGGACCATGAGATGACTAAGTGCCCGACGCACAAATCCGCTAGGTTTGAGTCTTCCTGCATCACTTCACACTTATCATTGGCTTTGCAACCCAATGGTGGTCTCTTTTTCCTTAATTGCTACATACCAGGGATTTTCATACATACAGACATTTTTACAAAGGTTTATACATACTCACTTACACATGAACTCGCTCAACTTTTGTTGATTTTTCAAACTACATGTATTTCAGGAAATTTGTAAATGGATCTGGCGGGCGTTGGAGTTTTTAAGCTGCATTGTGAATAAAGATGTCATCCAAGTCATTAGGGCTTAGGAGGCGTATCTTAATCCTGGACGAGATACGTGGTCCTAAACTCGGGGTTGTTTTAAAATCTTTTGTTGAGTCTCTTTGAACTCCTTAAAACATTTTATGGTTGGTAACTTGAAGTTGGTCTCGTCATTTCAGACAATTATGTTGTACTACTTTTAAACTTAAATTACTGGATGCACATCTACTGGTTTTATCATATAGTGTTGTTATGATCATATGCAATGGTATTAAGAAGTCACACCAATAATCACGCTTCCGCAAAAGTCAGGGTGTGACAGCTTGGTATCAGAGCTTCGATCGTAGAGAACTAGGATTCATTCTCGAGTCAAGACTACGATCAATAGGGCTCTCACGAAAACGCTTTTACAAACATGTTTTTCATTGCATACACAAAATGCCCAGATCCAGGGAACAAACATTTTTACAAACAAAAGGCACAAATACACATTCCAAAATATATGTTTATAATTCAGACTTAGAGGCTGAGGTAGGTTCAGTCTTAGAGACTGAGGGATTCATTCTTAGAGATTGAGGGAGATTCAGCCTTAGAGGCTGAGGGAGGTTCAGTCTTAGAGACTGAGGGGTTCAATCTGAGAGATTGGGGAGGTTCAGTCTTAGAGACTGAGGGGTTCAATCTGAGAGATTGGGGAGGTTCAGTCTTAGAGGCTGGGGAAAAATTTAGTCTTAGAGACTGGGAGGTTTGGTCTTAGAGACCAGGGATTTAGTCTTAGAGACTGGGAGGTTTGGTCTTAGAGACCAGGGATTTAGTCTTAGAGACTGGGGAAGTTGGTCTTAGAGACCAGGGAGTTGGTCTTAGAGACCAGGGGGTTGGTCTTAGAGACCAGGGAGTTAGTCCGAGAGACTAGGGAGTTCAGTCTAAGAGACTAGGTGGGATAGTCTAGGGAAGACTAGGATGATTACTGGCTTACATTGTTATCACAGACATGCTTAATCGCTGATTATTTATAAACGTGCATATGTGGAAACTGTTTGCATACGCTAACTGATAGTAATTACTATGGAAATACATACTACGACTACCATGTACCGATACACATGTCGCCTTGATCAAAAAGCGGGTTGTCAAACATTGATGACCTTATGGCCGCCACCACAAATAATGAGACTGCACTTGCGCCGGAGATATTTACGTCGGACACTAAGAGTGATCCCGATATGCTGACCAAGGGCAAGGACGACTTACAACAGTCCGCGCTACCAGAATTTGGGGATGATTTATCCTTGCTGAAGGCTTCTCTGACAAGAATCCTCCTGTTACTCCTGTTCCAGTCCATGACCACTTCATCACTGGTCATTCCGATGGTGAACACACCATGGCTCCAATCCTTGACAATACGCATCATGTGGACCTTTCCTTCCAAAGGGTGGCTACTCGACGAATAGTCGATGACGTTGACATGACTATTGATGGTGCTCCTGACGACATCCATGGTGATGGAAAGTTAGACGAGAACGTTACTATAAATTTCACATCTGAGACCCCTGTTATCAGGCTATCCTCTGCGCCTAGAATACACTCGATTTTAGACTTCTTTGAGTCTGTGACATTTACAGCCTCATAGATGGCCGAATTACAATGTTCTACTACTGACACAAACGACGACGCCGTTATGACTGCTGCACTATCACTTGCTCGAGGCACCACACCGTTACACGACCCAGGGACTGCCCCTGAGCTAGCCTCCGCACCTTTGTGGGACAGCTTGATGTTGCACCTGCTGGTCCTGCACCCTTGATACATTGCACCCCTTATATCTGACCAAGTACCTGCACCTGACGATCCCCTTATTGGTTGAGACGTTTGTTTTTGCACTCGCAACCGATGATGATTGCTCCTTCTCTCCTATGAAGACCGACGTCCATTGCATCAGCATGCCTATCGCTTCCTCTTAGGACTTACCCACACCACAGAAAGGTACTCCAGGACGACACCCGCATAACGATCCCTATTGCTGCTGCGACATTTTCTATAACCTCACAGGCCGCACCGTTGCTACTTTCAGCCCTACAGCGCTGGACGAGCCATTTCGATGGTCCCTATAATACACTATGCTAATTTTAGACCCTTACCATCCCTCACACTATGGAGACTACACAGCTACAGTTTGAGGATATGAGTCGCAGAACGTTGGAGCTTAAGCTGACACCACGTCCTCCACCCTGTCTATTGCTAGTATACTTTGATCCTCCACATTCATCACTGTCTCCTTTGGCACACTCACCTGCTGCTATTACATCTTCTTGGTTATTAAGGCTCGTTTCTTTACTGTCGAGCGGCCGATCGGTTAATTACTTCGACGTATATACAAGCTCGAGGAGGGGTTCATGCATATTAACGATTTACTTTTCTTTCCCACTCCACCTCAGTCACCAATATAATTGATTTCTGGATTTTGCGGATTGCATTACATTTGGGTAAAGACACTAATGATAAGCCGGGATTGTGGAGACTTTTAAAGACCACTTCAGACTACGTGATTTTGATACACTGATATACTTGTTGGGCAAGCGTAGGGTGACCCTGTTTCCCCCTTTGATGTGATACATTTTGAAAGACGAAGCAATTGTGGTCGGAGAATAATGAGAGCCCAATTATCATAAAACATGCGACAATACGTTGTGGCCAATGACCAGCGAAAGCTCAGACGCTATGTCTTCGTTAAGCACATCATTGATCTATATGTGTGTGCTATAATTTTAACGCTACGTGCTTACTTGCTATGCTCTCGTTAAACATAATCACCAAATTGCTTGGTTATGCTATGATTATGCTATTGCTTGACTGGTTGGTATGATAACCTATTGTGTATATGTACATATGACCACTAAACAACTAAACGCGTCCCCTGAACAAATATAACCTGACTTAACTAATCTTCTTCTGAGAAGATGTCGGCACAAGGGAACGTCAATGCTAACAACCTTCCTCCAGCGGCAGAACTACAAGAGCGTATCTCACATGCCATTGCACAGCTCGAGGCCCTCCGCTCCGAACACAGCGAAGGCTGCACCTACAAGCAGTTCTTAGACCACAAACCTCGGGAATTTGACGGCACTGGGGGTGCCTTAGCCTTCGTACGCTGGGTTGAGAAAACGGATTCTGTCTTAAGATTGAGCAAATGTGCCCCAGGGCACCAGGTCATGTACATAGCTGGGCTATTTGTAGATGGGGCTCTGTCATGGTGGAACCTTCAGGGTCAGACAATGGGCGAGACTGTTGTGAACACTTTGACGTGGGACGAACTGAAGAAACTAATGCGAAAAAGATATTGCTCGAGGGCAGAAGTCCAGAAGTTGGAGACGGAATTGTGGAACTTGAAAATGGAAGGTCCAAAGATAGCCGAATATGTGCAGAGATTTGGCGAATTATCACAAGTTGCTTCGCGTTTGGTGGAACCGGAACCTAGGAAGATTGAACGTTTCATAGGGGGATTGGCACCTCAGATTCTAAGCCTAGTAACAACATCTAAACCTTCAACGATCACCGAGGCTATCAACATAAGCGTGGCACTCACTGAAGAAGCGGTTAGACTAGGAAAATTTTCCACTACGGACGAGAAAAAGGAGACTCCTATAGAGTCATCTGGGGATAATAAGAGAAAGATCGCAAATTTCAAGAAGATTACTCAGACAAGTAACAAGAAAAAGGCCAAAAAGGGAAAGGACTACATGGGTATTCTCCCTAAGTGCGACAAGTGTCTACGCTATCATGACGGGCGATGTAAATATGGGTAATGTAATAACTGTGGCAAGAGAGGGCATCCTAAGGAAACTTGTAGGCAAGTTACTGAAAGTAGGAATGGAGGCCAAGATGGAAGCAAGAATCACGGAGGGAACAACGACAGTGACGATTATCCAGGCAGGACAAGTGATAGACAGAAACGTGCTCAAGGTTGTCTTAACTTTGGGAGCAAGAAGCATTTCAGAAAATACTGCCCTAAGAAGAATCAGGCACGAGGATAAAAGCTCAGTAGCAGGACTAGGGGAGCACACCAGGAATCCAAGCATGGATATCGGTACATTCCATATCACTCAACGTTATGCATCTGTGTTGTCAAATACTGTTGCAAATTTTCAGTTTCGCATCTCTAGAGTTCGAGAGTGTACTGATATAGTAGCACGTAAGTTAGATAACTTGCACTCGATGGAACTAGCTAGGTGAAGCTAGTGGAAGCCAACGCAGTGACTGGAAACGGCAAGATAGAACCCGCAGAGCGTGAATTTATGCATGATCTACTGCCAGTTGAGTTGGAAAGCTTCGACAAGGTAATTGGAATGGATCAACTGCCGAGTGTTCGAGCGGGGATTGATAACCGCATCACAATGGCAAACGAAGAAACGACCGTGGCTGATGAAGCAGGATACGCCCCTACAAATTACTAATTGCGGGGAGGCCCAAAAGTTATTACGTAAAGGATGTGTTGTTTTCTTGGCTCATGTCGGGGACAAGGGAGCCGAAGGACCAAAACTCGAAGATATTCCTGTGATAAGGAAATATCCTGAGGCCTACCCTGAAGACTTGCCAGAATTATCCCCTCAACGACAAGACGAATCTTCGCATCGATTTGATTCCAGGCGTTGTGCCTGTAGTCGATGCACTTTAGCGACTTACACCTCGGAGATGCAAGAATTGGCAGTGCGACCTCAGAAGTTGATGGAGAAGGAAGATAACAGACCAAAAATTCCCTTTTGGGTAACCCAGATTTCTGCTCATCAAAAAGGAGGACGTAATTTTCAAATAGGCATCAACTATCAAGAGCCGAACGAGCTAATCCACAAGAGTCAGTAACTCTTGCTGAGAATTAATGAATTTCTTATTTAACTAACTGTGAGGATCCAAACTACTATTACACGACTGATTGATGATCGAGTGTCGTTAGCGATGAATTCAGGAAGAAAGTATACCGGGGAAATCGTGGGACGATAACTTGTTGTTAAACGTAGACAAAGATGATGTTTCCTACACAATGCACAAAACCGAGTTACACAGAATACGAAACCTTGAGGATCTAGAAAACATATGCTTAGGACCCTTGGGAACCCAGGTCCAAACTTGTAAAGGTTGTTACTTAGACACCATATCTGTTAACTCAATCGAACACTATTAACCTGACATATATGCCATTTCAGTTAACAGAACAGAAAGTACTTGAAATTCTTTCGTTAAAATCTTCACTTTTGCTTCTAGCCGAGTAGATGTTTGCATCTCTACTCCCCCTTAAAGTAGTTGCATCGCTTTGATTTCCATCGCTAAGAGCGAACGCACATTTGCTTCGATACTTGGTCATTACCTCATAATTCATTGTCTTATCACTTGAAAACTCACATGTTATGTGTGCACCATCTGCTACGCATACGGTCTCATTTCGAACCCTTCATTGAAATTCGAATATTACGTTGCTAAATCTAACTACTGGTTTGTGATTCGAATGGCCTACATTATTGTAACGGTTGACTCTTTGCTATCAAGTCAACACACTTTCTCGCAAACTTCTTTTGTTTCAAGTTACATTCATGGTTTACTTTTGTAACTATGCTGGGATTTCCCTTGTTGATACATACGTTTATTGGTGAGTTACACTGAAACTAAGTTCAATTGTTTGAACTTATCCATTTCACACGTTTGATTTGAGACGCAATATGATGTATTGGGAGCATCATATTCAAATATTCTTGCAAAAGTTCTTTCATTACGAGTCGTAGTAGATTCGGTTGGTCTACGACTCCACTAAATCGTTTGATTAGTTTCAATACCTTGCGGTGATATCTTCACAAAATTGAGCTTGCGCTAAGATGGATACTCACTTCATACACGGATTTTAATTATTTAATTGCTCTAAATCTGTCTCGTTTATCACGATTAAAGCGGTCTCAACACAGTTGTGTGTTAAGGCAATGGTACATAGATTCATTCCATAGCACAATGTACCTCTTAACGATTCTTTCATTATCTATCGAATACCTTGCGGTATTTAATACTTTTTCACCTTCGATCAAAAACAGTGGCTCTTTGATATTTCATATTCAACTGGAAACTTTACGACATTGCGTAAATCGAATCTTCAGATTGTCTCGGTACACGTTCATTTGATTTCAGGCATGGTAAACTTGTTCAGTCACCATTATTATTGAATCTCGTCATTACGACACCTTGTGGTGTCATTAGCTTGTGCTAATTATGGTCAACTTTTTCACATAAAACTACTTACACTTTTGTTTGACTGGCCATTTAAACATTTCTGATGCAACTACGAATTAAAACAATGGTACACCAGATTCGCTTTTACCTCATTCGGTGTATTTTCGCGATTCGAGAATGTCAACACACAAATCCTTACCATTTACTTGTTCGAAAGTTGACAGGTCATTTTCATCTCCAAGTTTTTGATTTTGAGTTCTTATAGCGGATGCTATGGTTTGTGAAAATTTGCATACTGTGATCAATCGCTTGAAAATCCTGTTGGACAAAACTCCTCTTTTGTGGAACCCCTGTAACTGGATTACACTAGACTACACGTCAATACGACTTATGCCTTTGACATTAAATGCTAAAAGCACATACCTTTTAACCATTGGATTCGTGTTGTTATATATTCTTGGACTCACTTGAGGTGAATAAGGTTTGATTCGGTTTGGTGATTATCTACCTCGGTACTATTCATATACATACGTGCATAACGAAACCCTAAGGAGTTAAGATAGTACAAATTTCGAGGACGAAATTTTCTCAACGGGGGGAGAATGTGACAACCCTCGCAATTACAGGTACTGTACAAATTAATTAATTTTGATTATGTGCTTAATGACTGTGCGTGACTACAACTGACACCTTAAACTGCTTACTGATTTATGTAACATACATACATGTGCATCACTTTACATACAGTTGCCCCATTTATTTCATACAGACTCTTAGTGACAAACCTGATGCACAAAGCACAGCTAGCACAGTGAGCGGATAACTCAGACACATGCTGACAATGCCAGCACATAGACAAACACTATATCGAGGCCAGTATGAGCCAGGGATAGAGTACTACACCAGTATGGAGTGTAGGGAAGTGAGGACCATAAGACTGTGTCACTAGGTGATAGTTTGAGTGCCGGAAAGTGCCTAAAACTCATTTTAAGTACAGAATTCTGCATTTTCAGAAACAATTCAGCCCTTAACACACTCGTGTTATACAGAGAATCGACTAAATGGTCCTGAATGCTTTCCTAAGTGTTGGAATTAAAATTCGTTACAAAAAGATGCATAAAAGACACTATGCGGTACAATTAAACGCTTTAACGGAACGATACGTAACCGAACAACCAGACATTACCCGGGACACCAAAATATTGTCAGAATATTATTTTATCATTCTTAATTATTTACGGTCACAAAAATCCCCACACACTATATAAACATGACATACACCCACTATTATAGAAAATACCTTTAACCTCCTAATTATTTACCTATTAGTTACCAATATTTTACATTTTACCCCCCCCCCCCAAACCGAATTTTCAGCCAAATGATGACCAAATATTTTGTTTAGATTACCTTGATTCTTTTGTGATTATGCTTGATCTAGTTGCCAAAGGATAAGGGTCATGATTACCAAATTGGCCAATGGGGTTAGGGATGATCATTACAACTCCACACTCTCCAACATAACTCCATTTAACTCACTCTCTCTCCCTATTTTCTGCTCCACATAACCGAACCCACCTCCATCTCTTTCATACATTCATCTTCTCCAACTACAAGTCCATTTCCAAGCTTGAAGATCATTCGTAGAAGTTGCAAGTTGAAGGGCTCTCAAGAAAGCTTTGTTCAAGTCTTTATCACCATCTTTTCTCCTCATATTTGCACTAGATTCATCCCTAGCTTTAAGCTAGTAGTAAGTCCTTGCTAAACCCTTGATTTTGTTGTTAAAAGTTGTAGCATGATGCCATTCACAAGAACATCGAAGGGATTAAACTATAAATCAGCATGCTGATTGGTATTTCTAGCAGACTTCAACAGGCTGTAACTGGACCGTTTTAAATCGAAAAACTGATTTTCTGAAGCCTAAAATATGCACTTTGGAATAACCGAACAAATGGCACTGGAATCGTAATTTTTCGAGGTCGTTTACTATTTTTAAAGGACTGTTTTTGGACAGCAGCTCAAGCTGTGTTTTTACTGCAGAAATAGTGGGTTGTATTCGGAGTCATAACTTAAAAACTGAGTAGAAACAGCTCATGGAATTTTTACTGTAGATGCTCACGGTTGTCACGATCATCCTCCAACTGGAATTTCGTCAATCAGACTTACGGTTAATTTTTGGTGAATTATTCCGTAAACTGCAATTAGAAAGTAACAAATCTGATTGCAGTCGGGTAAATAAATTTTTATAGAATATTGGTAACGAACTGGACTCTGATATTTTTACACAATAGAAATTGGATCGTATGAGTCATTCTGTAAAAATTTGGGAATTTTTGGAAAAGGTTAACTATTTTATAAAAATCCTCGAAAACAGTCTAGTTATGGGTGATAAAGCTGAAATAAAGTAAGTAATGCTTTGTATGTCTATATGTCGGTTTGATTATTGAAATTGAACCAAGGGATATATGTAAAGGAAAATGATATGCTATTAAGCATGGACACCTCCATTTACAAAGGAGACTATGACGAAATTTTCCGAAAATCCTAACACTTAGTAAATATTTTCGAGACGAGTGTTTACTAGTATATTTTAGATTTTTGTTTTCAAAGATAAAACTCGTCATAATATTTATCACAAAATACAAAGTATCGGAGGATGGTTTCATACATGAATATGGTTAAATATATAATCTCTAAAAGGGACTTAAAAATATATTTCCGGCATCCCATCCTTGGGAAGGAAACGCGTATATAAGATACTTTAGAAGTATTGATACTAGAATATGGAATGAACAAATATTTCCAACACGACATATGATTAAGTTGAAATACTAATTATTTTGACAAATAATTATCACTCGAAATAATATAAGAAACGTAACTCAAAAACATAAATACTGAGACAAGGCACGACCCGTTCGTCTAATAGACGTTAGACCATTGTAGGTAGTCGTGTTTGCTGAGGAGATTTGGGTTACAAGTACCGAAGACGCAATACAGTGAGTTCATGTCCCCCTTTTCTTTTAACTATTTTCAGTTTTACACCTCAGGGGTGAAATACATGTTACAGACATTTACAGACATTTATTTACATGGTATGGTTAGCTTAAGGAAGGTTTTTATTACGCGAACATGTGAGTGGTGGGCATGACACTTAAGGCCATTAATCCTCGTTGTAGGACCGAGGGACATTAGTGATAGATCTATTTGGGTGTAGCGAGCCCCACTCCTGAGTCCGCTGAGTGGACCATGAGATGACTAAGTGCCCGACGCACAAATCCGCTAGGTTTGAGTCTTCCTGCATCACTTCACACTTATCATTGGCTTTGCAACCCAATGGTGGTCTCTTTTTCCTTAATTGCTACATACCAGGGATTTTCATACATACAGACATTTTTACAAAGGTTTATACATACTCACTTACACATGAACTCGCTCAACTTTTGTTGATTTTTCAAACTACATGTATTTCAGGAAATTAGTAAATGGATCTGGCGGGCGTTGGAGTTTTTAAGCTGCATTGTGAATAAAGATGTCATCCAAGTCATTAGGGCTTAGGAGGCGTATCTTAATCCTGGACGAGATACGTGGTCCTAAACTCGGGGTTGTTTTAAAATCTTTTGTTGAGTCTCTTTGAACTCCTTAAAACATGTTATGGTTGGTAACTTGAATTTGGTCTCGTCATTTCAGACAATTATGTTGTACTACTTTTAAACTTAAATTACTGGATGCACATCTACTGGTTTTATCATATAGTGTTGTTATGATCATATGCAATGGTATTAAGAAGTCACACCAATAATCACGCTTCCGCAAAAGTCAGGGTGTGACAATAAAGAGATATTCAATGACTTGTGAATTTTTTATGTTTATCATGTATTTTTCTTATTTCACGTACTTTCTATCATTTATGTTAATATTAGAACAAACCTGTAATAAAGTATTTACGCATTAAAGTATAAATTGTTTGTTGTTTAGCAACCCGTGTATTACACGGTACTTAGACTAGTTCTATATATATTGATATAAACTCTACACCGAATTTCCTACATATACAAAACCAAGTGTGGGGAATAGTGCCACACAGCTGTGTGGCACTTCCCTATTAGACCATCCATTCTATTATTTTATATTCGTTCTAAAATTCCAGTTTCGTCCTTAAATTAAAATAAAATCACGTTTTTGCCCCCCACTTCAAAATAAAATTATATTTTCGTCCATCGCTTAAAATTACGATTTTGCCCTCGGTTCAAAATTATGATTTTATACCCAGATTACAATTACAATTTTGGCCCTAGTTCAAAATAAAGTTTTGCTTTTGCCCCAAACTAAAAATGACGATTCTGCATTTTCGCCCCATTTCAAAAATTATGATTTCGCCTTCAGTTAAAATTATGTTTTTTGCTCGGTTCAAAATAAAAGTATGCTTTTTCCCCCCAATTCAAAATTATGATTTTGCCGCAGTTCAAATTAAAAATATAGTTTTGTCCCCAGGTTAAAATTACGATTTTGTCCTTAGTGCAAAGTTATATTACGATTTTGTCTCTGGTTCAAATTTATAGTATTGCCATCACTTTAATTTTTGACAAATTAGGATTTTACCCAAGTCAACAAATACAACTTTGCCCTCAGTTCAAATTACAATATTGCTATCGTTTTAGTTTTTTAGCAAAACTATAAAAGTGTTTTTTTTAATTGGTTGACTGGATTTAATTTTTTTCTATGTCAGGGAGCTGCCTAACACTCGCTCATTAATCCTGACAAACTACAGTTTTGCCCTGAGCTCAGAACTACGGTCTTGTTATCGTTTTAGTCTTTTTTCCTAACAAAACTATAATAGTGTTTTTTTAATTGAGTGAGAATTATTTGACCCATCGCCCCGCAACCCGGGCAGGGCATCAACTAGTTCTATACATATTGCCTCACTCATTAGGGTTTTAAATCTCCTACGTTACCGAAACCTATATATTGCCTCACTCATTAGGGTTTTAAATCTCCTACGTTCCTACGATGAGTAAATCTCCTAGAAAGCTAATCTTGGATTCTCCTGAAGATGCCTGCGACCACGGCGACTTTTCTTTTGCGTTCAACGATAGCAATTACTCCGATCGTGTTCTTCGCATCTATATCTTTTCTGAGTCTACACAGCCCCCATCAGGTATCGATTATATTTTCGGATTTCTTTTAAATATGTTATGTTCTACTTTTATCAGATGTCAATGATTAAGTATGGACTATGCTAAGTTAAATGATTAAGTATGGACTATGTTAACTGTTAAGTTTTTAATTACTACGTATTTGATTCTTAGAAAATTCCGGAATATAGTACAAACGAATTCGATTCTTAAGGAATATTAATCATTATTCCTGCTTCTACACTTGGAAGCAGGCTTGCCTACATCCTACCTATCAATAGCTTCGCTATAGGTGTGATTATATTCGGTTTATTTGTTATTGTTGTATTCCTGCTTCTATACCAAAAGTTATTATATTGTAAATAAACTAGAATTATCCCGAAAAGCACAAATTGGAACATTTAATTTTAAATAAAAAGGGTTGGAAATCATTTGCCATCAAAACCTCATATTCTTTTTACATGAATGTCAGTAAAATCATGACCTTTGTCTGGTCGATCAGTTTTTTCATGAATGTCAGTAAAGTCATGACCTTTGTCTGGCTGATCAGGGCTGTTTCGGCCAAGAAATAGACAAGGGGTGACGTTTTTTTACGTGATAAACATTACACGAAAATTGTTGGTATTAGCACTTTCGGGTTCCCAGGATCATTGAGCGCTGGGAGGAGTATGATGGCAATCATACACGTAATCGAAACCATAGTTATTAAAAGCACTAGGCGCACTCAAGGCGCATAGGCCTTGCCCGGGGCCTAGGCGCAAAGCGTAAAAAAAGCAAGGGTGCATAATGAAAAATATTAAAAAATATATTATGTATTAGAAAAAGAATATCATTCTTCAAATAAAATAAAGAAAGTCTATTATGTAACACTTTATATCATCTAATTAGTACCAAAATATTAGTGTATTAGTGTAGAAAAGTAGTTTTCCTTGATTAAAAGTAGAAATTTGGCTAGAATCTTGTCGGAATTTAGCCGGAAACTCTCCGGAATCTAGGAATCTTGCCAGAATGCGCGCCTGAACCATCACCTGGAGAGTTAAAGCGCAATTTCCTCAACTTAAAGCGCAACTACCTCGCCTCGCCTGAAAAATGGGCCTAGGCGCAAGAGACGATGGCTTTTAACAACTATGATCGAAACACACTTCGCACCAAGTTGCCTTCTTGATAACCATTGAATAACAACAAACTGAATTGCAGAATTATACTAACCGTAACCGAACTTGAAACAACAGAACTTGAATAATCAGAACTTGCATAAACTTGAATATGAAACTGTACATCAAACTGATTGCTTTGAACCGTATATATAGCAGCGAATGGGTGCGAGTATGAGTTATGTCGCTTCAATGAAGAGATACGTCTCTTTCATCATAACCGTTGCAGTGGTTATTATAGGTACTCACACCGGTTCGCATATTACGGCCCAAAAGCAATTACATAATATTAACCCTACTGGACTACTAATTGTTTGACCCACTGGACATGGCCTACGGCCCAATATTCAAAATACAAACAATAAACAGTTAATATGTTCGATCCATATATACTAAATAAACATAAACAAACTACCGGCCCGAAACCGGATTGCGGATGATCTTGATTATCGGACATCAAAATAACCAGGTCATGGGTTGTGTAACCCAGCCCGTTTAACCAAACAGATCTTGTTCGGGTTGACATGTTTAATATATAACCGAAGGGAACCTTTGATCACTTCCATTATCTCTTATTTTCTGATTTACATTTGATATAAGTTTAAGTATTGGTTCTACTTTATCTGATTCAATCTGGACTCTGAAAAGCAGTAAGAGTTAAAACCGTACATATTAGCTCTCCAATTCTAGCCGCAAGAAGTCCGTTTTTCTACAAGGTGATTTCTCATGAACTCTAACTTCATGATTTCTTCATTTTTTTTATTCCTTTTATCAGTGTTTCTTCATTCAGCTCCTTTTATTCATCTTTTCAACAAGGTGATTTATTTATTTTGTTATTAATTTTGTAAGTGTTTCTTCATGCAGCTCTTGAGAGACTCGGCACAATGCCAAGCAGCAACCTTGCGAATCAATGCTTCAGGTCTCTATTAATTTCTAATTTATCTGTTACATTTTTGTACAATAATAAATGGTCTTTTACTTCCTGATTTTGAACAGAGGAAGCTAGTCTCATGGAACTACTGAAGTTTATGTATAGCAACAATTTAACGGTTACAACTGCTCCTGCTCTACTTGACGTACTAATGGCTGCTGACAAATTTGATGTTTCTATATGCACGAGACGTTTCATTCGTTTATTAAGAAATCAAAAGATCATGACACCTGAATTCTTGCTTGATTATTTTGATCTTCCTCCTACTATTTTAATGGCTAAAGTATTTCGGCCAATGACTGTTTTCGCAAAGCAGTTCTATGCTGTCCATTACAAAGACATAAGCATGTAATTAAGTTCCCTCAAAACAAATGTTTAATATTATTAGTGAATAATCTAAAAACTTTCTTAATAATCGCAGGTTTAAAGATGAGATTCTTAGCTTGCCACTTGCTGATGTGGAGGCAATTATAGCTAGTGATGATCTCCAGGTGACATCAGAAGATGCAGTTTACTGGTTTGTCCTCGAATGGGCCAGAGCTCAGTACCCTAATATAGAGGAACGTCGTGAAATAATCACGACCCGCCTTGCAAAGTTTATTCGTTTCCCTTACATGACACATACAGAGCTCATGAAAGTCAAGGATAGTAATGAGTTAGATAGTAGTTTTTCCATCCATGTAGTATCTGAAGCAATTTGTTTCCAATGGAATGTCCTACACCCAGATAAACTCAAGGATGACAAAGCTCATAGGTTTGTGAAACGAGTTTACCTATATTGGCCCGCTAAGAAGACGCGTGTGCAAGAACGGGCTGTCTACCTAGATCGGCTCGCTAGAAAGACGTGGGTGCAAGATTGTTTCCATTGGGCATGGTTGGTTCTAAACCATTTAAATTGGGTGATTAATAGTTTTACTTGATGAGTTTCATGCTTCATTTTTTTATTGCTTTGCAGGAGGAGTAGGCAGTTTATTCTTTGTTTTACTGTGTGTTTCCTGTATTTCACTAGAGCTTGCAGCAAGTTAAACCCCGCTGAGGAGTTTGTTAGCAAATTGAAAGGGGGCTATGCATATACGGGTTCAAATAGTAGTGTACCAATATTTGTTGGGAATCCCTTGTACTTTGTTTAGTGAGGAAGATGATGCTTATTTCATTGATGTTCATTTTCTCTTTGAGCTTATTTATAGGCGTTGAGAAACAAACAAACAATCTATTCTTATGCTACAAAGGATTTTGATCTGTCTGCACCTCTCATCAATTTTGACGATATGTGCTCATTTGTATATTTGTCCAGCGTTGCAAGTTCTTGAACTTTAGTTATTATACGTAATGGTTTAAAAGATTAAATGTTAGATGACCGAACGTAAATGCAACAGGATTTTAATAATTTGTTGTTATGCTTTAATTTATGTTAGCTAAACAAATAGTTATGGTTGTATATTTTAAATGTTATTATTAGTCAATTTCTTATTTCTAAAGTTATAATAAGAGATTTCACTCAACTCTTTTCAAAGTTCAATATAAGTTTCTTACAACTAATACTATAACTTAATCCTATGCAAACATTTTTTAAAGTTCAACTTATTAGTTTAATCAAGTATAAATAAAAATTATGTATATGAAAATCCATCATTTTTATAAGGTGGATTTTATCAAATGTTATTACTTGTACAAAATAGTTCTTTAATTATATTTTGCGTTAATTACACAGATGGACCATATGGTTTATAGCTAGTTTCACCTTTGGGTACTAACTTTTTTTAACATGTTTAGGTTTTATAGTTTCAATTTTGTAACGCCTTTGGGTATTAACACCAAAATTAGTTACTTTTATCAATATAATGACTAAAATACCTGTTGTTACAACAAATACGAGACCTGAAGTAGTGGACCAGCTGGTTAGACAACAGGCTTCGAGGGTTGAAGTTGGCCTAACGCAGGTCGTGGTGTCCCCCTACGTTTGCAAGATGTAGAAGGAGGTTCACTAGTTATGTTTGTTGTTTACTTGAGATCTTTGGCTGAAGGAGGTTCAGCCTCGGATGAAAGGGCAAGTAAGTTGTTGTAATTTGAAGTGAAGAAGAGAAACGTGCATGAAGCAACTTCTCGAAAGACAAGAGAGAAGATCGGAGATCATAGGAGATCCAGACTGATCAGGAATCTCCGAAATGAATGATGTGAGATGTCATTTATAGAGAAGGTTTCTTCCCAAAGGGGAAACCTTTGACTTTGTGAACCTTGCTGCAGTAGGAGGCTAACCCATTTAGGGGTTGAAGGCTTTGGACCTGCGGACAAAAGCCTGTTCTCTTTTGTACACGTTACTTTTATGGTTGAGTTGGTGAGAGACCAGTTGATGTGACGGATTAGTGTGCTTGTTCTCTTCTGCTCACAAGGCTTCACGGGTTTTGAACCCTTTAACCATTTAACCTTTTGAGCTGTCATGTATTTTAGGCATGTTATTGAGGCTTGGGCTACCCCCGTCATCAGCTCCCCAAGTCAGAGGTGTTTGGGGCGTATGCTCAAATATTTCTGACTTTTACACATTGCTTTTTATTGCTTAAAGGCTTAAAGGCTTCAAGGATTGGGAGCAGTTGAGAATTTGAATTTTGAACTGACAACTGATGTGATAGGTGGCATTTTTTCATGAGGCGGTTGTAATTGCCCGATAGGTAATTATAACCTCCTTTTAATATTTATGTGTCATTTACTTTCTATTGATAATCTTTTCACTTATCTTCTCCAAGAGTTCCGGTTATTCCTTCTCTCATTCAGGTTAGTCTTTTCTTTCTTCGTTTTTTCTGTTCTTTGTTTTGATCATTGACGAGGTATGGTACTGGACCCGACCCGAAGCTGTCAGACTTCCCTGCTATTTATCACTTTTACGTTAAATATTATTATTATTATTACGTACTAACCTGCGAAGCCCAACGCATTGTAGTTTACATACTACACTAGGCTTTGGGCTTGTAGAGACAACCCCTAACTGGGCCTGGCCCATTGAGGTTAGGGTTTTCCCATATCTCCTATATAAGGAGATCTCCACCTCCTTATTAGGTCATCGAATATGGGTCAAACACTTTTGTAGCTGGAAACAGGGGATTCTTCCCCTACCGGCCGTCTCTATAGCCCTGTTTTTCTATCTTCTTCTTATTTGCAGGTATAGGATTCGGGCGAAGAAGACGAGATGTGGCCAGGTTCATATCCATCACCGTAGAAGTACTGACCCGCTCGGTTCATGCCTCTTCATTGGCGCCATCCGTGGGACCCGGTAACAATCTCATCTCGTTTTTCCACTTGATCTTCAGACTTGTGCTTTTCATACAAGGTATGCTTGATCTAAAAACTTTGGATCAGTGTCGGTGGAGCTCAAAAAATTACCTTTGGGTAAGCACGACCTGTAGATCCAAAACTCCACATATCCTATACGAAGTATTTTCATTAAAACCACGCAGAATTTATCACAAATCTAACAGTGAGCAAAAATTTTTGCATAATCCCAAAATCTTTTGAAGTTTGGGATTGGATATTACATGGGGGCCCAAACATAAATTTTATTGGATTTATTGTCTTATTAACTTCATGCTAACTTCATTGTTTTGGTTAGTATATTATTTTTCATGATGATACGCATGTTTCCGCCGTAGTCGTGCAATTAACTCCAAGCGGGCGGAAGTCTTTTATCTACATGCGCCGCTTCGGAGTACAGCACATTTATTCAACCCGTTATGGCGGATACTTTTGTTTATCATGCCGTGTTTTATCTACATGCGTATTTTATCTACATGCGTCGTAGTAATCATCCCGCCGTTTATGGCGGATACTATTGTTTATCACGCCGTGTTTGGCAAACACATTTATTCAACCCGTTAGCTTTGACGGGAGCCTTTTGTCCATACACACAGTCTTCAGCGGAAGTCTTCATTCTACCCGCCAATCCAGCGGGCGTCTTTGTTCACTCACGCGGCAGGCACTGTCGTTGCTCACGCCATCCCCGACGAACACCATTCCCAATCGCCATGTTAGGTCTACGAATCTACTTACCCAATCGCCACCTAGGCCATTGAATTTCCTTAGGTGGGCAAATTTAGCCATGCCACCACTGTTACTTGCATATTGTTTGCTGAATCCGCCACCCACCGTCAATGGCAGACAACTCGTTCACGCTGTTGCGCATATTGGCCACCCGCCGTCATTAGCGGACATCTCTTCCATGCCGTCGCGCACATCAAATGCTCGCAGACACCCGTTTGCCCCGTCGCGCATATCGGCCACCCCGCCGTCATTAGTGGACAACTGTCTCACGTGATCACGCGAATACAACTCCTGTCATCGTGCACAACCCAAAATGATTCACTGCGCCTTGCGCCGGATTCGAGCCCGCTCCAACTTGTCTCCGCCATGGTGTTACGTTGGACTTCTTTCGGGCGCGGGACGCGTCGCATCGGATAAGTATCCCGGCAACGCACATACCTCCTTTTGTGTCAATCTTTGAACCTGTTATAAAAGGTATGTGCTCTTCCAAATTCGATTTCGGGTTTTTAGCGTGAAGTAGTACAGGATAAGATTTATATGTTGCATTAAAGCCAAAGCATATTAAACTCTTATGATGTTATTTCTCTGTACCATACGTTACCCATCCATGAAACACATGTGCTATCATTTCACACCAACTTACAAAAACCACCCTTATAAAAAGGGTGAATTATGGTACAACCCATCTTTTTAAATAGTTTATTTATCTTGAGAAACTATTAAAAAGGGGTTCAAATATATATATATATATATATATATATATATATATATATATATATATATATATATATATATATATATATAGGGGGCTGCTAGAATGAAAACCACCCCGAGTTGTAAGAACCGCGAGAACTACACCCCACGGAGCGCCGTTCGCCATGATTTTTTTTTACAAGTAGATGTGTGTAATATAAACACAGCCGTAAAAAATCATGGCGAACGGCGCTCCGTGGGGTGTAGTTTTTTACACCACAAGTTTAGTGTTTTTTAATTTTTTTTCTTTTTTCTTTTTTTTTCACCAAACTTGTGGTGTAAAAAACTACACCCCACGGAGCGCCGTTCGCCATGATTTTTTACGGCTGTGTTTATAATATAAACATCTACTTGTAAAAAAAAATCATGGCGAACGGCGCTCCGTGGGGTGTAGTTCTCGCGGTTCTTACAACTCGAGGTGGTTTTCATTCTAGCGGCTCCCTATATATATATATGGGTAAGATCAAATAAAAAGTTTATTTTGCTTAAGTAGGATGAGAAGGAATCTTAACCATTCATTTTTCAAATCAATGGTTAAGATGAAAGTGTAGGAGAAAGAAGGAGTGTAAGGGTATCTTGGGAAAATCCTATTTATGGACTTTCTCTCTCCACATGCAAGGCACATGCATATTCCACCCCCGTTTTTTAAACGTTCATAACTTTTTTATACGACATTATTTTTTCGTAAAAATTTCACCATAAAATCGAGCGTCTTTTTATCTTTAATTTGAGTACCATATTGATATATAAAATATGAAGACTAACAAAAACCCACTAAAAGGTGTTGTATTTCTATGTTGTATAACATTTTTTATGCTGGATTTTTGTACTATATTTTTGTGCTAAGTTTTTTGTGCTGAATTTTTTGTCCTAAATTTTTGTTTTCTCAATTTTTTGTGCTGGATTTTTTGTACTACATTTTTTGCTGAATTTTTTTGTGCTATATTTTTTTGTACTAGATTTTTTTTTGAGTTATATTATTTTGTACTAGATTTTTTTGTGCTATATTTTTTTGTACTACATTTTTTGTGCTATATTTTTTTGTACTAGATTTTTTGTGCTAAATTTTTTTGTACTAGATTTTTTTGTTGTATTTTTAAAAAACAAAAAAGGTGCCACATGTCATTTTTACTCCTATTTATAAGGACCAAAATGCCCTTTATTCCTACTTATTAGAAGTGCCACATGTCATCATCACAATCCTTCTTAGACTACTTAGGCAAAATCGACTTTTTAGTGGATCCTTCCCCTATATATATATATATATTAATTATATTATGGATGTATTGGGTATTTTGAAGATCCCATGTAAACCTCAAAATACACCTTGTTCCTGGGTTTCACTCCTGGCTAAAAGTATTTTCGTCGGTTTCGTTTCCGGCGGACGTCTTTTATTACCCCGCCACGTATGGCGGGTGCTTTTCCTTTGCCATACCACCTCCGGCGAAAGCCTTTGACCATAGTGCGCACGCCGCCACCTGGGGCGGGTAAGGTATGCCGCCACCACGTGATCCGGCGGGCGACTCGCGAAGAACTTAAATAACGGGTACAATTCCATTTGTCACTCGGTTTGTTGTGCCATCCTTAACTCGCCTATCCTGGTGTTGTGGTGAAGCGGCACACTCTCCTTCACGCAGCTAGCATTCGCGCATCAACACTCTTGCTTTCATGCCCCTGCTTCGACTGGCCCTCGCGCCACTCGCCTTACGCCGATCGGCCTTTGCGCCATCTACCTTTTATACCAACCTGCATCTACATACGCATCACCGACCCTCGCGCCACTCACCTTCTATTACGCCATCTATTTAGAGCAGACTATCTACCTTTTATACCAACCTTTATTTGTCGTGCCACCCCTAGCGGACAATTTTCATTCTACCCACCAACCCGGTGGACTTTTCGCTCACTCCCACCATCTCCAGCGGTATGCCATCACGCTCCGCCTATCTCCGGCAGGTGACTGTTTTGGTAACGCCATTACCGCACCCTAAAGACATAACGTAGAGCAGACCCCGCCACTTGCACAGCGGGCCAGGCCTCCTTCACCCTTCGCATACGACGCGCCAGCAGACACACCTCCGTCACCGTGCGCAGCGGGCCACGCCGCCGCCACCGCGCATGATTTTCATGTTAAATATTAATGATTCACCTCCTTGTACATATGCTTACGCCTCTGGGTATTTTCTAGTCACACGCCTTTTGGCTATTGACATAATTTAATGATAAGCCCCAGAGTCAATATTTATCTAAAATATATCTTTGATTCTCTCGAACCTTTGTGATTCTTAGTTGCATAAGCAGAGTTTATGCTAAAGATATATGTATGACTTGACTTCATACAATATTTATATAGGGATGATAAATTGGTGAAAGGGTGACAAATGCTAGTGTACAAGTAATAGTGCACATCGTACAAACATGTGGTGCACGACTGCAACACATGTATATACACATATCATATACGCTTATTCATGTATAGGGTGAGGATCATGAGAAAACTAGATATAAATGAGAAAACTAGAAAACTAACTAAAATCCACTAAAAAGAAGGGGGAGGGAGACTTTTAATGAAGGAGGGGGGACTTTTAATGAAGGAGGGGTAAAATTGGAAAAAAAAATATATAACTTTTCAAACATTTCCCATTTCTCCATATGTTATCATTTTAAAACAAAAATGGCACCATAAGATCACAAATTTTCTTATCTTTCATTCAAGTATATTCGAGCATATTTTTTATGACCTAAAAAAAGATTTATGGTGTCGTCTTGTTTTCAACACTATTATTATAGTAGTGCACATGTGCAATATAACATGTACTACAATTGCATTATATGCTTAAAATTAGCTTTTTGAGTCTAGTTTAGCTTTTAAGGTTAGTTTTTTTGGAGGTTTAGGATTAGGATTAGGTTTTTGGGTGTGGGGGGAGGGGGGGTTTAGGTTTTTTGGGGGGTGGGGTGGGGGGTTTAGGTTTTTTTCGGGTTTATGTTTAGGGTTTAGTTTTAGGTTTTTGGGGGGTGGGGGTGGGGGGTGAGGGGGTTTAGGTTTTTGGGGGGTGGGGGGGGGGGGGTTAGGCTTTTGGTGGAAGGGTGAATTTAGGTTTTTGGGGGGTGGGGGTGGGGGGGTTTAGGTTTTTGGGGGGTGTCGGTGGGTTAAGTGGTTTAGGCTTTCCGTATTAGTGCACATGTGCAGTACAACAAATTTTTTTTTTTTTTTGAAAATTTTTTTCCATACATAAAAAGTAGCGATTTTTCTTTAAAAAATTGTAAAAAAAAAATGGTGTTTTTTTAGGTTTTTTTAGTTAGTTTTTTGGTTTTCTCATTTAAACTAGTTTTCTCATGATCCATCCCCTTCATGTATATAGTGTGTGAAACCTAAACTTCAAGATCGTATCTGGCCTGCCGTCTCTAGCGGATAGTTTTCAGGATTATGCCAACTCCGGCGATAACTTTCTTTGCCGCACCATTGCCGGCGCGCACTTCTTTTGCCATTTTTGGCCTGATATTCCCCTCTCAAGCATTGGTTGAAACTCGAAACGCCTTACTATATGGCACTCTCCAACGTGATTCGTTGTTTAACCAACACACTCTTGGACACCTTACCGGTTGGATTGCTTGGTCGTTCTTTCCCACGCAGCTACCGGCGGAAGCTTTTGCTCACCTCGGAACATTTCAAACGGACGTTTTTCCAACTACGCTGCTCCAGCCGATTACTTAATAACTTCGCCACCTATGGCGGATGTTTCGGTTCACCACATTGCCCCTGGCGAACATTTTTACACACTCCACCACCACCGGCGCATACTCTCGGCCCACTCGCTCCTCTAGCGGGAGCTTTCATTCTATCCCCCACTTCGGCGGATTGTTTTCGTGGTCGTCCCACCGTCTCTGGCGGATACCTTCCTTGCTCGCGCCATCTTCGGTGAGCACTGTCCTAAATCACGCCTTTAGTCGCGCTTATAAACTCATGTTACCAGAGCTTTTGATGGAACCAGGTCACTTATAATGGTTCAATACTTTCCTCTTTATACTACACCACATTTTACATGTGCCGAGGCTTTATAGCACGAGATCGTACTGTGACAACCCTCGTATTTGCATGTATCCGTACTTTTATTTAATGATAATTAAAGTGCTTAGTGACTGTGTTGAATTACTTAACTGTTTCCTGTTACTGTGTCATACTTACATGTGCGTGTTAGCATGCTAGTAGTATGCAGAAAACTTGACTAAATAGTCCTGAATATTTTCCTAAGTGTTAGGAATTAATTATGTTACAAAAATATACCTATAAGACATCTTACGGAACAATTAAACAAATTAACGAAACAGTATCCGACCGAACAACCGGACATTACCCGGGACATCGAAATTTTGTCAGAAATATTATTTTATCATTCTTAATTGATTACGGTCACAAAAATCCCCATACACCTTGTAAACATGGCATACACCCACCTTGTAAACGGTCACAAAAATCCCCATACAAAATTTTCATTTTACCCCCCCCCCCCAACCGAAAATCTGCCCATGATTACATAAATATCTTGTTTAGATTATGGTAAAGGTGATCTTTACTTCTATTGGACAAGAATATTATGCATGATGACACTAGGTTCTAGATTGCTCATATTTCCAAGGAAGCTCATCATCACCATCAAACCTACACTCAACCTAACCTCCCCCTCCCCCATAACCGAAAATCACCACCACCATCTCTCACTACCTTCATCTTCTTCATACAAGCCCCCTCTCCAAGCTTGAAGAACATTCAAAGTAGTTACAAGTTGAAGGGCTCACGAAGAAGCTTTGTTCAAGTCTCTAGCACCACCATTCCTTCATCATCCTTGCCCTAAGATTTTCACCCTAGCCTTGTGCTAGTAGTAAGTCCCTTCACAACATTGTTTCATCTTGTTCTTGGTCATGATATTTAGTAGGATGATGATAATCAAGTAACTCAAGAAAATAAACACCAAAAAGATGAACATGAAATTCTGCATAAAAACCCTACATAAAAAGTTTGTGTGAAGTTGAAATCTGGTTGGTTTTGGGTTGGTTAAAGCATGATTGAGGTTTGAGCATTAAATCATCGATAAACCATGGTTAGGGTCTTTTTTGATGCATTTTTAGTAACTCCTACAATGTAAACAACTTGCTGAGTTGTATTTAAAGCCAACTTCAACAGGCTGTAACTGGACCGTTTTAAATTGAAAAACTGATTTTCTGAAGCCTAAAATGTGTCTTTTGGAATAACTAAACGAAAGGCACTGGACTCGTAATTTTTCGAGACCGTTTACTATTTTTAAGGGACTGTTTTTGGACAGCAGCTCAAGCTGCATTTTTTCTGCAGAAAAAGTGTTTCATATTCGGAGTCATAACTTGAAACCTGAGTAAAATCGACTGATGGAATTTTTACAGTAGTTGGTCACCGTTGTCACGATGATCCTACAACTGGAATTTCGTCAATCGGACTTACGGTTAATTTTTAGTGAATTATTCCGTAAACTGCAATCAGAAAGTGACAAATCTGATTGCGTGTCTAAATGTCGGGTAGATTATCCGAGAGTGATATAACATGATATATGTCAATAAAAGTGTTATATGCAATATCGTATGCTTGCTTATGAACGGGAATAGATGGGAGGCTTATACGGGCATAAACCGTTAAAGTGATGCATGTTATGTGTTAGATGCGTGTAGGAATTTTATGCTTATTTGAAGTCACTAATAAATTAAGTGGTAATCATACTAGGACGTGATTGACCGACCTTGACTACAAGCTATCTTTGAGAATCTAACCGAGCAAACCGAGGTGAGTTCACACACTTTCTAAGGCATGGGATTCCCGGTGGTTTGGGAATGGGTTAAAGAATTTAAAACTGAATCTACATATCCTCCTTGGGTAGGATATGTACGGCCATCCTCCTTGGGTAGGATGCCAATATTACTCATGCGTATTCTCCTTGGGTAGAACTACGTGCGTTCGTCCTCCTTGGGTAGGACAACAACCTTACAACTTACTAGACAAAACTCTATCATAAGTCCCTCATTTTTATATCGACTTAATCGTCAAGGCCAATGGCGAGCGGGTCATTAGTTAATAGCGCTATTAGGTTTAACAAACCTCACACCGTGCCAGTTGGACGGGCGTGCACTAATGGACTATGGCAAACCGTCAGTGATGATAGACACTGATGTAGGGCACAACTTATTTGCGTTAGTGGTCGATATGGTACAGTCTAGTGGTTCACATGGGGAAGCCCCCACTAATCATGGAAATGGCTTGGGTAATAAAGAATGAATTGGTTAATCTTACTTTCAACTACGGGGTAACCCCCACGGCAATTACGCCAACGAAAGACAAACCACGTTTTCGGAAACAACTTAAAACTAAACTACCAAATGTTAACTCACTCAACTTTGTTGTTGACTCGTTGTTACATGCCTTACAGGTCGCTAGATGCTTATGGAGCTTGCATGAGGAAGCAGTCGTTGTGGTGTACGGACTGTTATGTTCCGTGCTTAATATTTAAATCCTTATGAACTTATTAAACTTACGTTTTGGACTTTAAACTTATGGACTATGAACTTATATTTTGATATCACGTATTATGCTTCCGCTGTTTAATTTAAAACTTGGTTAACTGGCTTTTGGTCACCAATTGTATTGTGGTTGGTTTTATTTACTTAAATACGTTGTTCAATATGATTGGTGGCTCGATCCTGGTCACGTCACGCCTCCAAGCGGTGGTACTCCGCATGGTGGATTTGGGGGGTGTGACAGATTGGTATCAGAGCCATTGGTTATAGTGAACTTGGTTTTAAAAAGGGAAAAGCTTTTCGATAAAACCAGACTATAACCTGTACAGTGCTCAACGATCCACAACGACGCTTCGCTCCATGTGCAAGACTCGACACAAAGGTGGTATGGTTTATGTTATATTGTCGGTTAGATAGTTCACATTGTGCATTAGTTAACGTGATAACTACCATTTGAACTTTGTGTGCTTGCTCTCTTCTGTCATCTCACTCTTACGCACTTTTGCGACACTTCCCTCACTTATGTTGCTTCGTTATGAAGATCATGAACGGACACGGAGGACGTATCAACCTCACTCAAGCCCAGTTGACGACTTTGATCAACGAACGAGTTGCTGAGGCACTCGCAGCTGTTCCTACAGGAGGTCATCATGCTCAGCCTCCTGTGTGTACGTTCAAAACATTCATGGATTGCCAACCTAGCACCTTCAGCGGCACAAAAGGAGCTGTAGGTCTACTTCACTGGTTCGAGAAGCTTGAGTCTGTTTTTGAGATGTGTGAATGCCCCGAAGATCGAAGGGTGAAATATGCTACTGGAACACTCGAAGGAGCTGCATTAACCTGGTGGAAAGCACAGGTTCAATTGCTTGGGTTGGCGGTTGCTAATGCCACCCCATGGAATGGTTTCAAGGAACTGATTAGAGAAGAGTACTGCAGTCATGATGACATCCACAAACTGGAGGTAGAATTTTTCAATATGAAGATGATGGGATCTGAAATTGAGGCATACACGAAGAGGTCGAACGAGCTGGCCATCCTGTGTCCAACTATGGTAGACCCTCCCATCAAGCGCATTGAGCTATACCTCAAGGGTCTTGTACCAGAGATTCAGAGTCACGTAACCTCATCAAATCTTGGCTCCATTCAACAAATCGTCAAGTTGGCTCATCGTCTCACTGATCAGGTAGTTGAGCAGAACAGGCTGCCCAAGCGTATTAGCGCTACTACTTCGGATGCTCCCAATGATAATAAGCGCAAGTGGGATGGAAATTTGGGCAAGGGTCCTGCTTCAACTCAATCTCAGCAGCGAAAGACAGATGAGTACAGGAGCCCACAGTCAGCAGTCATCTGGAAATCAAGGTCAAGGTGGGTACAAGGGAAATCACCCTAAGTGCAATCGATGTAATCTGCACCACAGCGGCCAGTGCAACAAGGGTCGTTGTCAGAGATGTCACAAGCTGGGTCACGAAGCCAAAGATTGCAGGAGCCCACGTCCTGTGAATCAGAATCGCCAACAACAACAACAAGCCCCACAGAACCACCAGCAGCAGCATCAGCAGGGAAATAAAGGATGCTTTCAGTGTGGCGCTGAAGGCCACTTTAAGAGGAACTGCCCACAGCTGAACCAAAACCAGAACAACAACCAAAGAAACGGGAACCACAATGGAAACAACAACGGAGGCAACAACGGAGGTAACAATAACGACAATGGTGCCCAAGGTCGAGTGTTCGTGATTGGTCAGGGAGAAGCAAGGAATGATCCCAACGTTGTTATGGGTGAGTTTCTTCTGGATGATTTCTTTGTTACCATTTTATTTGATTCGGGTGCCGATACTAGCTACGTGTCCTTAAAAGTTAGTCAGATGCTTAAGCGTACACCAACACTTTTGAACACCAAACACACGGTAGAAATAGCAAACGGTAAAAGTCTTGAAGCCACACACATAGTTAAGGGCTGTAACCTCGTCCTAGCTGGTCAGACCTTCTCCATCAATCTTATTCCTATCGTTCTGGGTAGTTTTGACGTCGTTATTGGAATGGATTGGCTATCTCATCATCAAGCGGAGATTATTTGCAAGGAGAAAATCGTCCGTATCCCTCGTTCTGGTAAAGAACCCCTCGTGATTCGTGGCGATAAGAAGGGGGCTGTTGTAGGCATCATCTCTTTCCTTAAAGCCCAGAAGTGTTTACGAAAGGGTCACACCGCTATTCTAGCCCTCGTTTCTGATGCATCCTCAGAGGAAAAGAAGATAGAAGACATTCCTATTGTGCGCGACTTTCCTGGGGTATTTCCTGAGGAATTACCTGGTCTTCCGCCTCATCGCAAAGTTGAATTTCAAATCGAGCTAGCTCCTGGAGCAGCACCCATAGCTCGAGCACCATATCGTCTAGCTCCATCAGAACTTGAAGAACTGTCTACGCAACTACAAGAACTCTTGGAAAAGGGATTCATACGTCCTAGCACTTCGCCCTGGGGAGCTCCAGTCTTTTTTTGTGAAGAAGAAGGACGGTACTTTTAGGATGTGTATTGACTACCGTGAGCTCAACAAGGTGACTGTGAAGAATCGTATCCTCTTCCATGCATTGACGATTTGTTCAACCAGTTGCAAGGGTCGAATTATTACTCTAAGATTGATTTGAGATCGGGATACCATCAGCTGAGAGTCCGAGAGGAGGACGTCTCCAAAACAGCATTCAGAACTCGTTACAGCCATTACGAGTTTCTAGTTATGCCTTTCGGATTAACGAATGCACCTGCAGTCTTCATGGACCTCATGAACCGAGTGTGCAAACCTTACCTGGATAAGTTTGTCATAGTGTTCATCGACGACATCCTGATCTATTCGAAGAGTCAGGAAGAACACGAGCAACATCTGAGGCTTATTCTGGAACTTCTTTGAAAAGAGCAGTTGTATGCCAAATTTTCGAAATGTGACTTTTGGCTTCGCGAGGTCCACTTTCTAGGCCATGTGGTAAACAAGGATGGGATCCATGTTGATCCATCCAAGGTTGACTCGATCAAGAACTGGCCTGCACCCCGTACACCAACAGAAATCCGCCAATTCTTGGGTTTGGCAGGATACTACCGAAGATTCATCAAAGATTTCTCCAAGATTGCGCAACCTCTCACTTCACTGACTCAGAAGGGTGTCACCTATCGTTGGGGTGATGCACAGGAGTCCGCATTTCAGCACCTAAAGGATAGACTTTGTAGCACGCTTATCCTCTCATTGCCTGAAGGCACGGAAGATTTTGTGGTTTACTGCGACGCTTCCATCCAAGGACTTGGTTGTGTGTTGATGCAACGAGACAAGGTCATTGCCTACGCATCACACCAACTTAAAGTTCACGAAAGGAACTACACTACGCACGACTTGGAATTGGGAGCAGTCGTTTTCGCGCTTAAGATATGGAGACATTACATGTACGGTACCAAGTGCACCATTTACATCGATCACAGGAGTCTCGAGCATATCTTCAAGCAAAAGGAGTTAAACATGCGTCAACGCCGATGGGTCGAACTCTTGAACGATTATGAATGCGCTATCAAGTACCATCCAGGCAAAGCCAATGTTGTGGCTGATGCTCTCAGCCGAAAGGATACTATACCTAAGCGTGTACGTGCGTTACACCTTACCATCCAATCTAACCTTCCCACCCAGATTCGCGATGCTCAGGTTGAAGCATTGAAGGCAGAGAACATCAGGGCTGAGTCCTTACGAGGATCGAGGCAACGGCTAGAACAAAAAGAAAACGGCGCCTACTATGTTAACGGACGCATCTGGGTTCCAGTGTATGGAGACCTACGCGAGCTTGTGATGGATGAAGCACATAAGTCTCGTTATTCAGTACATCCTGGTTCGGATAAGATGTACCACGACCTAAAGACTACATACTAGTGGCCTGGTATGAAAGCCAGCATAGCAACCTACGTCGGTAAATGCTTGACTTGTGCTAGGGTCAAGGTCGAATATCAGAAACCATCAGGCCCACTTCAACAACTAGAGATACCTAAATGGAAATGGGAGGAAATTTCCATGGATTTCGTTACCGGCCTGCCCAGATCTCAACGCGGAAATGATACCATTTGGGTGACCGTGGATCGACTGACCAAGTCTGCACATTTTCTGCCTATCAAAGAAACGGATAAGTTTTCTACTCTACCAGACATCTACCTAAAAGAAGTGGTATCAAGGCACGGAGTGCCAACCTCCATCATTTCTGATCGTGACGCTCGTTTTACTTCTGAACTATGGCAAGCTATGCATAAGTCTTTTGGCTCACGTTTAGATATGAGCACCGCTTATCACCCACAGACAGATGGGCAATCTGAACGCACCATCCAAACCTTGAGGACATGCTTAGAGCATGCGTAATCGACTTCGGCAATGGCTGGGAAAAGCATCTTCCGTTAGTGGAGTTCTCGTATAACAACAGCTACCACACCAGCATCCAGGCCGCTCCGTTTGAGGCATTGTACGGACGTAAATGCCGATCACCTCTCTGTTGGGCAGAAGTTGGTGACAGTCAAATCACTGGCCCAGAACTAGTAGTAGATATAACAGAAAAGATTGCTCAGATACGACAACGAATGGCGGCAGCTCGTGACTGTCAGAAAAGCAATGCCGATAAGCGAAGAAAACCACTCGAGTTCCAGGTTGGGGATCGAGTGCTACTCAAAGTATCACCTTGGAAAGGTGTAGTTCGTTTTGGCAAACGAGGCAAACTCAATCCGCGTTACGTCGGACCATTCGAGATCATTGAGAAAATTGGCAAGGTCGCTTACAGGCTGAACCTACCGGAAGAACTCAGTGGAGTTCACAACGTATTCCATGTGTCGAATTTGAAGAAGTGTCTGTCAGATGAGACCCTCATAGTTCCTCTCAAAGAGCTCACAATCGACGACAAGCTGCGATTCGTCGTGGAACCAGTAGAGATTACGGATCAAGACGTGAAGATTCTCAAGCACACCAGAATACCTCTCGTCCGAGTTCGTTGGAATTCCCGTCGTGGCCCAGAGTATACATGGGAACGAGAAGACCAAATGAAACTCAAGTATCCCTAGCTGTTTAAGAAAAGTGCAACCACTACTGAGACTGAAGCTACTGCAGAATTTCGGGACGAAATTCCAAATCAACGGGGGGATGATGTGACACCCCAGGAAAACCAGGAAACCAACGCAACTTAACTAGCTTCCTCAGTAACCACGTGCTAAATTTCGGGACGAAATTTTCTTAACAGGGGGAGAATGTGACAACCCTCGTATTTGCATGTATCCGTATGATTATTTAATGATAATTAAAGTGCTTAGTGACTGTGTTGAATTACTTAACTGTTTCCTGTTACTGTGTCATACTTACATGTGCGTGTTAGCATGCTAGTAGTATGCAGAAAACTTGACTAAATAGTCCTGAATATTTTCCTAAGTGTTAGGAATTAATTATGTTACAAAAATATACCTATAAGACATCTTACGGAACAATTAAACAAATTAACGAAACAGTATCCGACCGAACAACCGGACATTACCCGGGACACCGAAATTTTGTCAGAAATATTATTTTATCATTCTTAATTAATTACGGTCACAAAAATCCCCATACACCTTGTAAACATGGCATACACCCACTATTCTTGATAATACCCTTAACCTTCTAATTTAATACCTATTAGTTAACAAAATTTTCATTTTACCCCCCCAACCGAAAATATGCCCATGATTACATAAATATCTTGTTTCGATTATGGTAAAGGTGATCTTTACTTCTATTGGCCAAGAATATTATGCATGATGACACTAGGTTCTAGATTGCTCATATTTCCAAGAAAGCTCATCATCACCATCAAACCTACACTCAACCTCACCTCCCCCTCCCCTTATTTTCGGCTCCCCCTCCCCCATAACCGAAAATCACCACCACCATCTCTCACTACCTTCATCTTCTTCATACAAGCCCCCTCTCCAAGCTTGAAGAACATTCAAAGTCGTTACAAGTTGAAGGGCTCACGAAGAAGCTTTGTTCAAGTCACTAGCACCACCATTCCTTCATCATCCTTGCCCTAAGATTTTCATCCTAGCCTTGTGCTAGTAGTAAGTCCCTTCACACCATTGTTTCATCTTGTTCTTGGTCATGATATTTAGTAGGATGATGATAATCAAGTAACTCAAGAAAATAAACACCAACAAGATGAACATGAAATTCTACATAAAAACCCTACATAAAAAGTTTGTGTGAAGTTGAAATCTGGTTGGTTTAGGGTTGGTTAAAGCATGATTGAGGTTTGAGCATTAAATCATCGATAAACCATGGTTAGGGTCTTTGTTGATGCATTTTTAGTAACTCCTACAATGTAAACAGCTTGCTGAGTTGTATTTACAGCCAACTTCAACAGGCTGTAACTGGACCGTTTAAAATTGAAAAACTGATTTTCTGAAGCCTAAAATGTGTATTTTGGAATAGCTAAACAAATGGCACTGGAATCGTAAGTTTTCGAGACCGTTTACTATTTTTAAGGGACTGTTTTTGGACAGCAGCTCAAGCTACATTTTTACTGCAGAAAAAGTGTGTCATATTCGGAGTCATAACTTGAAACCTGGGTAAAATCGACTCATGTAATTTTTACAGTAGTTGGTCACCGTTGTCACGATGATCCTTCAACTGGAATTTCGTCAATCGGACTTACGGTTAATTTTTAGTGAATTATTCCGTAAACTGCAATCAGAAAGTGACAAATCTGATTACAGTCGGTAAAATGATTTTCTGTAAAACATTGGTAACGAACTGGACCCCGATATTTTTACATAATAAATTTTGGAACATATATGACATTCTGTAAAAATTTGAGAATTTTTGGAAAGGGATAACTATTTTATAAAAACCCCCGAAAACAGCCCAGTTCTGAGTATAAAAGCTGAAATGGCATAAGTAGTGATTTGCGTGTCTAAATGTCGGGTAGATTATCCGAGAGTGATATAACATGATATATGTCAATAAAAGTGTTATATGCAATATCGTATGCTTGCTTATGAACGGGAATATATGGGAGGCTTATACGGGCATAAACCGTTAAAGTGATGCATGTTATGTGTTAGATGCGTGTAGGAATTTTATTCTTATTTGAAGCCACTAATAAATTAAGTGGTAATCATACTAGGACGTGATTGACCGATCTTGACTACTATCTATCTTTGAGAATCTAACCGAGCAAACCGAGGTGAGTTCACACACTTTCTAAGGCATGGGATTCCCGGTGGTTTGGGAATGGGTTAAAGAATTTAAAACTGAATCTACATATCCTCCTTGGGTAGGATATGTACGGCCATCCTCCTTGGGTAGGATGCCAATATTACTCCTGTGTATTCTTCTTGGGTAGAACTATGATGTGTGTAAAATGCAACATATAAATTACATCAAATGAGGCATAAAACTAACCCTTTTTAAGTACTAATGTTGGAAAAAGAGTGTTTTTGTCTTCCTTTTGTATTTTCAGGATGAAATGAGCTCAAATACACAAATGAAGCAAAAAGACAGCTAATTCTAGCATAAATACAAGAAAAGGAACAAAAGTAAATTGCCCGAACCATCAACGGCATCCTCCCAAGCAAAGAAGAGGAAACAGAAGACTGAACACGTGTCACACCCCCAAAATCCACCCACGGAGTACTACCGCTAGGGGGCGTGACTGACCAGGATCCAGCCACCAATCATACTGAACAAGCATATAAGTAATCATAAAAGTTTAACTAATACGATTGGTGTTCCAACAAAACCAAGTTTAAGTTGTAAGCGGAAGCATAAGTTTAAAGTTATAACATAAGTTCAAATGTTTTCAAATAGAACATGGCACGCAGCAATCCGTGTCCCACAACGACTCTCCTCCATGCAAGCTCCAGCTGAGTACCTATGGTCCTGCAAAGCATGTAGTAACGAGTCAACAACTAGTTGAGTGAGTTCACAGTTGGGTGTTCGTTTTAGTTGTTTCGAAAACAGTTTCCTTTAGCTGGCATCCTGCCGTGGGGGTTACCCCATAGTTTAAAAACGTGACTTGTTCATTCCCAGTTACTCCGGCATTCCAGCCGTGGGGGCTACCCCATGTTAGTTATCAGGCATTTCGGCCGTGGGGGCTACCCCATGCGTACACTAGACTCGTTACCATATCGACTGCTGACTGTAGTCATGTTTATGTGCCCTGAAAACATCAATGTCTATCATCATTGACGTGCCCCAGATCCATTAGTTCACGCCCGTCCTCTGCGGCACGGTGTGAGGTTTGTCAGACCTAAATAGCGCTATCTAACTAATGACCCGCTCGCCATTGGCCCGGCGATTAAGTCGATACAAAAAGGAGGGACTTCGTGATAGAGTTTTAGTCTAGTACGAGTTATCCGTCCATCCGGACGAGGAATCACATTCCTGAACCATAGCTGTCCTACCCAAGGAGGACGAGGAATCCACGTTCCTTAACCCCGTTCCCAACCCAGGGAATCCCATGCTTAGTGGAGGGTGTGAACTCACCTTGGTTTGCTCGGCAGTTAATCACAGAAGGGTCAATCAAGTCGCAAGTAGTCAATTACGTCCTAACATAGATACCATTTATAATCAGATTCAAACCAAGCAGTGCACGAATGTTCAACACGTATTGTACACAGGTATTGATCATGGCAAACACGTTTAACATTAACAGCTCACAGTTAACAGTCATACACAGCCCAAGGTCTAAGTGTGAGGCCCTAACAGTTGGGCTCGTAATAACAGGCCCAAACAACGTGTCAACAGTAATACAGAAGTCCATAAGCCCGACCCATTGATTAAGGCCCGTAGCTAAGCAAGCCCACTAAGCGTAGTCTCGAGTCGCAACCGGACTCGCAAGCATGGTTTCGAGTCATGCTGTTTGTGTTGATCATAGGTGGTTGCGAGTCGCAACCTATGTCGCAACCATGGTTTCGGCTGATCATGCTAAGGTTTCGAGTCGTAACGGGACTCGTAACCTGTGTCGCAACCTGCGGTCTCGGCTTGTCATGTCATGGTTGCGAGTCGTAACCAGGTGTTCTCGACTCGCAACTGGTGTCGCAACGTGGAGATTTCGAGTCGCAACCAGGGGTTCCGACTCCCCAGCAGCTGCTGATCCTTCGCAGATTGTACTATCCAATAGAATTCATGCAGAATTATGTACTATCCACTAAACATGTTTTGTTGTCTAATATTTACTCAAAATGGATCAAACAGTGCAGATTTCAAATATTCAACACCCCTTCATTGCATATTCAAGTTGTTCTTCACATATTCAAAGCACATTCATCAAGTTCTTCAAATATTCAAATCACAAACAACCCTTATTCAAATCAACACATTTAACATAACACTACAAACTCGGTTCTATACTAAGCCGATTCTATGACACATGTAAACCGGTTTCATGAACATCAACAACTAGTGGTTTAAGCTTCATTTAGACACAAGATACCATAACCCATCATGCATTATATATCCGAAATCAAGACATATTAACCGATTATCAACATTGTACACATTAGAACATCATATACATCAAGAACATCGTACAAACACTAATATCCAAACACAATAAACATCATATCATTCATTTTATCATTTAACACAACAAACATCAATCAATAAACACCATAAATACTAACCGGTTGGTGAGGTGTGTGTGTGAGCCGTTCCAAAGTCCAAATCCGAGAGTTCTTGTGCCAACCGATTGGATCCGAGAACTTGGAGGTGTGTTTGTGTTCTTAGGGTTTTAGTGAGAGGGAAAGTAGGAGAGTGTGTGTAGAGTGGTTGTCCAAAGAATGGCAAAGTTGGCTAGAGGGGTGATATATATGCTAGTTCAAGTGGTGCACCCTAAGGGTTTCGGATGAGGGTTTACGGCCCAAATGGCCCAACCGGCCAAAGGCCCAAACCGGCCTAATGGTTGCTGTTCACTCGAAACCTCATGGTCTCGAGTCGGGTTCTTGGTTCACGTAATATACATACATATATACCATACGTACAAGCAAGCACATAGTCACATAAAATGTTCACTTATGTTATTACATTAACAAGTTACTAGTCACGAAATGTTTCAAGCAAGTTACATCAAGATACAAGAAAGGTTCTAAATTTCGAGTTGTCACATCATCCCCAAGTTGAAAGAAATTTCGTCCCGAAATTTGATGGCACTCACTGAGGAAGCTAGTTAAGTTGTATGGTTTTCCCGGTTTTCCTGGGGTGTCACATCCTCCCCCCGTTGATCTGGAATTTCGTCCCGAAATTCCGTAGCTTCAGCCTCAGTAGTGGTTGTATCGTTTGCAAACAGTTGGGGATACTTTTGTTTCATCCGATCTTCGCGCTCCCAGGTGAACTCTGGGCCGCGACGTGAGTTCCAACGAACTCGAACGAGAGGTATTCTAGTGCTCTTGAGGACCTTAACATCCCGGTCCGTGATTTCGACTGGTTCTTCGACGAATTTCAACTGTTCGTCGATCGTAAGTTCCTTCAGAGGAACTACGTGGGTCTCATCTGACAGACACTTCTTCAGATTCGACACATGGAAAACGTTGTGAACTGCACCGAGTTCTGCTGGTAGGTTCAGTCTGTAGGCCACCTTGCCTATTTTCTCAACGATTTCGAAAGGTCCAACGTATCGTGGGTTGAGTTTGCCCCGTTTACCAAAACGAACCACACCCTTCCAGGGTGAAACTTTGAGTAATACCCGCTCCCCAACCTGGAGCTCAAGTGGTTTCCTGCCCTTATCGGCGTAGGCCTTCTGACGGTCTCGAGCGGCCGCCATGCGTTGTCGTATTTGAGCAATCCGCTCAGTAGTGTCTACCACATGTTCAGGACCAGTGATCTGACTATCCCCCACCTCTGCCCAACAAAGAGGTGATCGGCATTTACGTCCGTACAATGCCTCAAACGGAGCAGCTTTAATGCTGGTGTGGTAGCTGTTATTGTATGAAAATTCCACAAGTGGCAGATGCCTTTCCCAGCTGTTGCCAAAGTCGATTACACAAGCACGAAGCATGTCTTCTAATGTCTGGATAGTGCGCTCGGACTGCCCGTCCGTCTGTGGGTGATACGCTGTGCTCATATCTAGACGTGAGCCAAAAGACTTGTGCATTGCCTGCCACAGTTCCGAAGTAAAACGTGCATCTCGATCAGAGATGATAGAGGTGGGCACCCCGTGCCTCGAAACAACTTCCTTGAGGTATATTTCCGCTAAAGTGGAGAATTTATCCGTCTCCTTAATTGCCAAAAAGTGTGCGGATTTTGTGAGTCGATCCACGATCACCCAGATAGTATCGTTTCCGCGCTGTGATCTAGGTAGGCCAGTAACGAAATCCGTGGAAATTTGCTCCCATTTCCATTGTGGTATCTCTGGTTGTTGGAGTAGGCCTGAGGGTTTCTGATATTCCGTCTTGACTCGCGCACAAGTCAAACACTTGCTGACGTAAGTTGCTATGTGGGCCTTCATGCTAGGCCACCAGTACGTAGTTTTAATATCGTGGTACATCTTGTCCGAACCAGGGTGTACCGAGTAGCGAGATTTGTGCGCTTCATCCATCACAAGTTCTCGTAAGTCGCCATAGAGTGGGACCCAAATACGTCCTGTTACGTAGTAAGCACCGTCTTCCTTCTGTTCTAAACGTTGTCTTGACCCGCGTAGGGCTTCGGCCCTTACGTTTTCTGGTTTTAGTGCTTCTATCTGAGCAGCTCGTATTTGCGAAGGGAGACCAGAATGTATCGTGAGTTGTAAAGCTCTTACGCGCTTAGGCGCAGTGTCCTTTCGACTCAGGGTGTCGACCACAACATTGGCCTTGCCCGGGTGGTACCTGATGGAGCACTCATAGTCATTCAGCAGCTCGACCCATCGTCGTTGCCGCATATTCAGTTCCTTCTGCTTGAATATGTGCTCTAGGCTCCTGTGGTCGGTGTAGATGGCGCACTTGGTTCCGTATAGGTAATGCCGCCATAACTTAAGTGCGAAAACAACAGCTCCCAGCTCTAAATCATGCGTAGTGTAGTTCTTCTCGTGAACTTTGAGTTGTCGTGAGGCGTAGGCTATGACTTTATCTCGTTGCATCAATACACAACCAAGACCTTGAATTGATGCATCACAGTAAACCACAAAATCTTCTGTGCCCTCTGGCAGTGAAAGGATAGGTGCACTACAAAGTCTATCCTTTAGATGCTGAAAAGCTAACTCTTGTGCATTTCCCCAATGATAAACAACGCCTTTCTGTGTTAGCGAGGTGAGAGGCTGCGCGATCTTAGAAAAATCCTTAATGAATCTCCTGTAGTAACCTGCCAATCCCAAGAATTGGCGAATTTCCTTTGGTGTACGAGGTACAGGCCAGTTCTTAATAGAGTCCACTTTGGATGGATCAACGTGAATCCCATCCTTGTTTACCATGTGTCCTAGGAAATGGACTTCACGAAGCCAGAAGTCGCATTTCGAGAATTTCGCATAAAGCTGCTCTGTTCGAAGAAGTTCCAAAATAAGTCGTAGATGCTGTTCGTGCTCCTCCTGACTCTTAGAATAGATCAGGATGTCGTCGATGAAGACTATAACGAACTTGTCCAGGTAGGGCTTGCACACTCGATTCATCAAGTCCATAAAAACTGCGGGTGCGTTCGTCAGCCCAAACGGCATGACCAAAAACTCATAGTGCCCATATCGAGTTCTAAAGGCTGTCTTAGAGACATCCTCTTCTCGAACTCTCAGCTGGTGATATCCCGATCTCAGATCGATCTTCGAATAGTAGCTCGACCCCTGCAACTGGTCGAACAAGTCGTCAATGCGCGGTAGAGGATAACGGTTCTTCACAGTCACCTTGTTGAGTTCACGATAGTCGATACACATTCTGAAGGTACCGTCCTTCTTCTTCACAAATAGTACTGGGGCTCCCCAAGGCGATGAGCTAGGACGAATAAAACCTTTATCCAGGAGTTCTTGTAGTTGCGTGGAGAGTTCTTCCAACTCTGATGGAGCTAATCGATAAGGTGCACGAGCTATAGGCGCAGCTCCAGGAGCTAGTTCAATCTGAAACTCGACTTGGCGATGGGGCGGAAGACCAGGTAATTCCTCAGGGAATACCTCAGGATAGTCGCGTACAACTGGAAAGTCTTCTAGCTTCTTCTCTTTCTCTGTGGTGTCAGTAACTAGAGCCAAAACCGCAGTGTGGCCCTTTCGTAAGCACTTCTGGGCCTTAAGAAGAGAGATGATGTTCTCAACAGCACTTCTCTTGTCGCCACGAATCATGAGGGGTCCACTACCTAAACCAGGAATACGAACGATCTTCTCGTTGCAAAGAATCTCTGCTCGGTGTTGGGATAACCAATCCATCCCAATGACAACGTCGAAACTACCCAAGACGATAGGAATAAGGTCAATAAAGAAGGTCTGGTTAGCGAGGATAAGTTTGCAACCTTTGACTACGTGCGAGGCTTCCAAGCTCTTACCATTTGCTAGCTCTACAGTGTGCTTGTCGCTCAGGGATGTTGGAATACGCTTAAGCAATTTACTAACTTCTAGTGACACATAGCTAGTATCGGCACCCGAATCAAATAAGACTGTAACATAAAAGTCGTCGAGAAGGAACTTACCCGTCACCACGTTGGGATCATTCCTTGCTTCACCTTGACCAATCACGAACACTCGTCCCCTGGCACCATTGTTGTTGTTGTTGTTCCCATTGTTACCATTCCCCTGATTGTTGTTGTTGTTCTGGTTCAGTTGGGGACAATCTTTCTTGAAGTGGCCTTCAGCTCCACACTGAAAGCACCCTTTGTTGTTACCCTGTTGCTGCCGCTGATTCTGTTGAGGTTGCTGACGATTCTGATTGGCAGGGTATGCGCTCCTGCAATCCTTTGCAACATGACCAGGCTTGTTGCACCGATGACAGTTGCCCCTGGTGCATGGCCCACTGTGGTGTAGGTTGCAACGATTGCATTTGGGGTGGCTCCCCTTGTACCCACCATGACTTTGACCACCAGACGATTGCTGACTGGGGCTCTTGTGGTCGTCAGTCTTCCTCTGCTGAGACTGAGATTGAACCGAAGTTGAGCCCTTGCTTGAAGTTCCATCCCATTTCCGTTTGTTCTCACTAGAAGTACCAGAAGTAGTTGCAGCACCTATGCGCTTTGGTAACTTGTTTTGCTCCACCGCTTGATCAGTAAGACGGTGAGCCAACTGAACAACCTGCTGGATAGTGGTCAAGTTTGCTGAAGTCACATGACTTTGGATCTCTGGCACCAAGCCCTTGAGGTAGAGTTCAATTCGCTTATACGGAGGATCCACCATAGTAGGACACAACAAGGCAAGCTCATGCGATCTCTTAGTATACGCCTCAATCTCTGACCCCGTCATCTTGAGATTGTAGAACTCATCTTCCAGCTTATGGATGTCATCGCGACTGCAGTATTCCTCCCTGATCATTTCCTTGAAATTTTCCCATGGGGTGGCGTTGGCAGCAACCAACCCCAGCATTTGCACTTGAGCATTCCACCACGTGAGGGCCAAACCCTCGAGAGTACCAGTAGCATACTTCACCCTGCGCGCTTCAGGGCATTCACACATTTCGAACACAGATTCTAGTTTCTCAAACCAGTGTAGGAGACCTACTGCTCCTTCAGTTCCGCTAAAAGTAGTGGGTCGACAGTCCATAAAGGTCTTAAAAGTGCACACCGGTGCCTGGGCATATTGACCTAAGGTAGGTGAAAGAAAGACAGAGTTTAACACAAAGGTTGGTTCACGAGAGTAGGATCCTAAAGATCCTAGGATAAGTTCGGGCTGCAGGATATACCTCCTGCGTGTGCAGCTGCGAGTGCTGCGGCAACTCGTTCGTTGATCAAAGCCGTCAACTGGGCTTGTGTCATGTTAACGCGTCCAGACATGATTCTTCATAACAAGAGTAATACGAGTGAGAGAGGTTCGCGAAAGCACGATAGTAGGATAGAGCAAGCACACACGTGTTCAAGTAACAGTAGTTATACTAATCAAGCATACCATGGGCAATGTACTATGTAACTAACAAGTAGGCCATATACGCACATCATATTACCTAGAATGTCGAGCCTTGCATGCGGAGTGAAGTGTCGTTGTGGACCGTTGAGCACTGTACCGGTTATAGTCTGGTTTTAACAAAAACGTTTCCCCTTTATTAAAACCAAGTTCACTATAACCAATGGCTCTGATACCAATCTGTCACACCCCCAAAATCCACCCACGGAGTACTACCGCTAGGGGGCGTGACTGACCAGGATCCAGCCACCAATCATACTGAACAAGCATATAAGTAATCATAAAAGTTTAACTAATACGATTGGTGTTCCAACAAAACCAAGTTTAAGTTGTAAGCGGAAGCATAAGTTTAAAGTTATAACATAAGTTCAAATGTTTTCAAATAGAACATGGCACGCAGCAATCCGTGTCCCACAACGACTCTCCTCCATGCAAGCTCCAGCTGAGTACCTATGGTCCTGCAAAGCATGTAGTAACGAGTCAACAACTAGTTGAGTGAGTTCACAGTTGGGTGTTCGTTTTAGTTGTTTCGAAAACAGTTTCCTTTAGCTGGCATCCTGCCGTGGGGGTTACCCCATAGTTTAAAAACGTGACTTGTTCATTCCCAGTTACTCCGGCATTCCAGCCGTGGGGGCTACCCCATGTTAGTTATCAGGCATTTCGGCCGTGGGGGCTACCCCATGCGTACACTAGACTCGTTACCATATCGACTGCTGACTGTAGTCATGTTTATGTGCCCTGAAAACATCAATGTCTATCATCATTGACGTGCCCCAGATCCATTAGTTCACGCCCGTCCTCTGCGGCACGGTGTGAGGTTTGTCAGACCTAAATAGCGCTATCTAACTAATGACCCGCTCGCCATTGGCCCGGCGATTAAGTCGATACAAAAAGGAGGGACTTCGTGATAGAGTTTTAGTCTAGTACGAGTTATCCGTCCATCCGGACGAGGAATCACATTCCTGAACCATAGCTGTCCTACCCAAGGAGGACGAGGAATCCACGTTCCTTAACCCCGTTCCCAACCCAGGGAATCCCATGCTTAGTGGAGGGTGTGAACTCACCTTGGTTTGCTCGGCAGTTAATCACAGAAGGGTCAATCAAGTCGCAAGTAGTCAATTACGTCCTAACATAGATACCATTTATAATCAGATTCAAACCAAGCAGTGCACGAATGTTCAACACGTATTGTACACAGGTATTGATCATGGCAAACACGTTTAACATTAACAGCTCACAGTTAACAGTCATACACAGCCCAAGGTCTAAGTGTGAGGCCCTAACAGTTGGGCTCGTAATAACAGGCCCAAACAACATGTCAACAGTAATACAGAAGTCCATAAGCCCGGCCCATTGATTAAGGCCCGTAGCTAAGCAAGCCCACTAAGCGTAGTCTCGAGTCGCAACCGGACTCACAAGCATGGTTTCGAGTCATGCTGTTTGTGTTGATCATAGGTGGTTGCGAGTCGCAACCTATGTCGCAACCATGGTTTCGGCTGATCATGCTAAGGTTTCGAGTCGTAACGGGACTCGTAACCTGTGTCGCAACCTGCGGTCTCGGCTTGTCATGTCATGGTTGCGAGTCGTAACCAGGTGTTCTCGACTCGCAACTGGTGTCGCAACGTGGAGATTTCGAGTCGCAACCAGGGGTTCCGACTCCCCAGCAGCTGCTGATCCTTCGCAGATTGTACTATCCAATAGAATTCATGCAGAATTATGTACTATCCACTAAACATGTTTTGTTGTCTAATATTTACTCAAAATGGATCAAACAGTGCAGATTTCAAATATTCAACACCCCTTCATTGCATATTCAAGTTGTTCTTCACATATTCAAAGCACATTCATCAAGTTCTTCAAATATTCAAATCACAAACAACCCTTATTCAAACACATTTTGCATCAATCACCAACATAATCATGAATAACAAATCAACACATTTAACATAACACTACAAACTCGGTTCTATACTAAGCCGATTCTATGACACATGTAAACCGGTTTCATGAACATCAACAACTAGTGGTTTAAGCTTCATTTAGACACAAGATACCATAACCCATCATGCATTATATATCCGAAATCAAGACATATTAACCGATTATCAACATTGTACACATTAGAACATCATATACATCAAGAACATCGTACAAACACTAATATCCAAACACAATAAACATCATATCATTCATTTTATCATTTAACACAACAAACATCAATCAATAAACACCATAAATACTAACCGGTTGGTGAGGTGTGTGTGTGAGCCGTTCCAAAGTCCAAATCCGAGAGTTCTTGTGCCAACCGATTGGATCCGAGAACTTGGAGGTGTGTTTGTGTTCTTAGGGTTTTAGTGAGAGGGAAAGTAGGAGAGTGTGTGTAGAGTGGTTGTCCAAAGAATGGCAAAGTTGGCTAGAGGGGTGATATATATGCTAGTTCAAGTGGTGCACCCTAAGGGTTTCGGATGAGGGTTTACGGCCCAAATGGCCCAACCGGCCAAAGGCCCAAACCGGCCTAATGGTTGCTGTTCACTCGAAACCTCATGGTCTCGAGTCGGGTTCTTGGTTCACGTAATATACATACATATATACCATACGTACAAGCAAGCACATAGTCACATAAAATGTTCACTTATGTTATTACATTAACAAGTTACTAGTCACGAAATGTTTCAAGCAAGTTACATCAAGATACAAGAAAGGTTCTAAATTTCGAGTTGTCACAACACGCCCCGTGCTCAGCCAGCACGGGGCCGTGCCCAAGAAGCAGCAGAAAAGACAAACCTGTAGTAGCTTCTATTGCCCACCACGGGGCCGTGTCCAGTGAGCACGGGGGCGTGGCGAAAGTACAGCAGGAGCATTAATTGTAATTGCGAATTACAATTAATGAAGAGAGAGAGTGTCAGACGGGCACGGGGCCGTGTCCAGCGGACACGGGGCCGTGCCCAGGCTTCTATTCAGCCTATAAATAGGAGTGCTTGGAGCCATTTCAACTCATCCCTTGGCACACCACCTCTCTCACACTTCATCCACCACCCACCACCACCATAACACCATCATCCACCACCATCATCCATTGTCCATCGTAGAGTGTGTGAGTCGTCTCGGGATCCAAGGTTGATAGTAAGAGTTCTTGACAATCAAGGCCATGTTTGCTTAAGTCTCTTACATCACTTGGTGAAGACAAGTGTTTAGTATGATACTTTTTATTTTTAATCTTTTGCACTTTTTATTTGGTTTTGTATTAATGACTTTAATAACTAGTTACTTATGTTGAAGGTGATCTTTCCTTATCGTTTGTCCGTGGTGTCTTGGCATTATTTTACTGTCTATATAAAATAAAAGATTTTCACCATTCATATCTCCACGGTCTATATGGAGGTATGTTGACTACCTGGTCAGGGGTTAAGGGAACGGTTTGGTAAGGGTCTTGCCCTTGTTCAGCGTTTAGAGGTCCTGCAAGGGACCTGGGTCAAATTTAGTAGGATCTCCTTCAATGCCCATAGGTATTGGATGGCGGGGATCCAAACTCTTTGACCCCCTCATAAGTTAAATACTATTAATACTATAACCCGGCTATTTAGGACTGTATCCCTGCTGACTCAGACTACTTAGCCGAGGGTAACGTCACCGCCAAAAGTGGGGCCTACCATAATTTGCATTAATAACTTAATTCATTATCTTCCAATAATCCAACCCTTCGCCTCCAAAAGAGGGGCCTACTACAATAACTAAGATAATCTCTTAAACAAGTGCAAAAGTGCGAAAATAATCAAAGGTTATACTAATACACGAGTCGGATCCAAGTGATTCATCTTGTCTATCTGTTTTTATTTTATTTTTATTTTTCAGCATTTAGTTAGTTTTTATTTTTCTAGTTTAAAAACCTTTTCTAACTTTTTGATTTGATTAGACGTTGAGGATAAACCGGTACTAAAAGCTCTTGTGTCCTTGGACGACCTCGGTATCTTACCAACACTATACTACGTCCACGATGGGTGCACTTGCCCATATGTGTGTTTAGTGTTAGTGAATATCGTGTTTTATAAATTTAAAACTTGGCTAAAAGTGTAAAAAGGGCTTAAAAATATACATCAAAAATATGTCACACTTCACGCACATCAAGTTTTTGGCGCCGTTGCCGGGGACACAAGGATTTTAAGAAAGCTTAAAATCGACGGCCTAATCAATTTTTCAAAACCTTTTTAAAACGCGCGTACATTTTTCTGCATTTTAGCTTAGTTTGCATTTACAGTAGCCTGAACACGGGGCCGTGCTTACTGAACACGCCCCCGTGCTGCATATTTTTAGTTAGATACCCAGATACAGAGTCTGAACACGGGGCCGTGCTCACTGAACACGCCCCCCGTGCTCAACGTGACCAGTAACTTTAATTAAAACGCCCAGATACAGACCCTGAACACGGGGCCGTGTTCACCAGACACGGGGCCGTGTCCAGCCTCTGTTTCCGTCTTTGTTTTTGTTTTCTGGTCCCGAGACTCAGTTGTGGTCTGCTGAGTGATTCCTATGGATCAATACTCAGGAGATTACAACTACACCTATGATGAGGATGATTATAGGGGTAATTATTGCACTAATTGTCGTAACACACGCTCGGTTCAATATAATAACTCATATCAACCATCCAACTCATACAACTACTATGAGGAGTCCAGGTACGAGCCATCAACTTCATACGCATCCTATGAAGACCAAAGGTATGAACCTCCTTCCTCATACTCATATTTTGATGAACCAAGGTATGAACCTTCATATTCATACTTTGAAGATTCAAGATATGAGCCACCACCTTCATACACTTATTATGAGGAACCATGGCGTGAACAACCCACCTCATATGAGTACTATGAAGAACAAAGTTTCGACCCTTATCCATCATATACTTACAATGAAGAACAATGGTGTGAACCATCTACTTCATATGAGTACTATGAGGAGCCAAGGATCGAACAACCGGATTCAAGCTTTGAGGATCCAAATTCTTTTTCTCTCACCGAAGTGACCAATAGGATATTAGAACACATTAAAACTATCGAACGTTACATGAAAGAATCTCGCGCAAGGGAAGAGGAGTCCCGCGCAAGAGAAGAATTAAATTGTAATAATAACGTAGAGATAGTTGAAAATGTAAAAATGGAAGAACAAGAAAGTGAAAAACCGACACATGAGTTAAACAACAAAAAAGGTGAGTCCGATAACGTTAAATTACAAGAAGAGTCTAATTTTGAAGAAATTAATCTCTTGTCACCTACTTTCGAAAATCATTGTTTAGTAACCCCTCATGCCAAGTTTTTAAAAGAGTTAAACACTAGTGCTAAAATCAAAGAAATAGTAAGTGTTAAGTTAACTAATGATCAAACCTCGCTAATAAAAGAAGATCCTTTTGAAATTAACATTACACCGGTTCCATGTTTCTTTCAGAATTCATTTATTAGTAATATCACCATTGATAAAGATCTTTGTGTTAACATAATGCCTAACTACATTTTTGAAAAATTAAGTATTAGTGATTTCGCTCCACTTCAAATACCCATTTTTCTATCCAACCGGAAAGTAATAAAATCAATCGGTGTAGTTGAGGATGTCTTGGTTCAAACAAATCAAATGGTTATTCCAACCGACTGTGTCATCCTCGATGACGCTCCTCTAGTCTTGGGAAAACCTTTTGTAAAAACTCATGAAGCTTTGAAAAACCGGAAATTTAACAATCTACCTCTTCAGTTAGGGGCATTCAAAAGGAGCATAGATCTTGAGCGTTCAATGAAATATTCTTTTGGCAATAATGACCCCCTAATTGAAGATGAGCCAGAACCACCCGATAAGGAGGGTCTAGCCAAGGACCCTTATAAACGTGGCGCACCACGGAGGCATTCCGCGAAACTATCCTTAGTTTTAGATTAGTTTAACTTTTATGCTTTCTAGTTTAGTTTTAATTTGCAGGAATAAAACACACTCGGGATGGTGAAGGATACTAAGGGAAGCTTGAACCAACACCCCATGCACAAAAACAGAGCCTCTCGACAATTTTTCTTCATTGCAGCAAGTTCAGCACGGGGCCGTGCTCACCCAACACGCCCCCGTGCCCAAAACTCTGCAGAAATGCCCAGTTCAGGTATCTGGACATGGGGCCGTACTCACTGAACACGCCCCCGTGCCCAGCCTTCTGTTTACTTTTGGTACTGGCAGTCTAGACATGGGGCCGTGCTCAACCAACACCACCCCGTGTTCAGCTACCCAGTAACATAAAATCTTGTTTTTAACCCACTTTTACACATTCTAATCAACCGAAAATCTTATTTTTGGGACACATTGAGGACAATGTGTAATTTAAATGTGGGGGGATGCTAAAACCTTGAATTTTGCAAGTCCTAATTACAAGCCTTACACAAAGCTCTATTGGAACCGCTAAACACCCCAAATTTTTTCAAAAAACTTTTCATTTTTTTTTCTTTACTTGTCTTGGTTTAATTTGGGAATTTCAAAATTCTAAAAAGGTTATATTTTTACAAATTTACTACAGATAACGTCGTGATAAAAAGAACCAACATAAGAAAATTATGAAACGGCATGACAAGCTTAGTTAAAATTTGATTATATATACTTGATCACATAAAAACCCATTCCCACAAAAGTGAGTTTTGAGCCTTTATTGAGCATACAAATATACATCTTTAAACTAAATGCTCATTTTTCGTTTCTTGTGTGAATAGCCGCTTGGTTTCTTACGACTCTAGAACTTACCACGACGATACATTCCCGGTCCTTACCAACTTAAACCCGAGTTAGTAAATGATGGAGGCATTAGGACTAACCCCTTTTTATTTCTACACCATTATTTTTCTTTTTTTTTACCACCTACCCAAAGTCCCCCTAGTTAACCCCTTTGAGCCTAAACCTTTTCATTTCTTAACCCAAAACAAACACCCTTTTTCCCACCAAAACCCCTTTTTCATTTTAAACCCTTTATTTTAGTAACAAAGCGCGGTTTTTCTTATGACTTCCTTATCAAAAAAAAAAAAAAGAGAAAAATGATGATAATAATGAAGCTAAAAGAAATAAACAAACAAGGTTATCAAAAAGAACTTTGTTTGAAAAAAATTGCTTCATTAAAATAAAAAGTAAAAAAAAAAGGTCTTACGAAAACCGACGCTTTTTACGCTTTTCGCCCTTTTACTAACCACTAACCCAACCACCCAACTTTAGCCCAAGCCTAACCCTTCACCCAAAAAGTCCTCTTGATATTTACAAAGGTATAAAGTTAAAAAGGAGGAGGATTGATTGCTTGGCAAGCTTATGGTAGGAATAAGTTCCATGCCGCTCTCGAGTGATTCACTAAAAATACACCTTCGGCCGAGTGTTGAGTGATCCCCCGTGAGGTATGTGAACTTGTATATAAATGAAATTTTAAAAAGACATGCTATGCCCTAATAAGTAATTTATCTTATGAAACGTTCTAAATAAATCATAACGAATAGGATTGTAAATAAATAAAAATAAAACCCAAAAAAATCTTGGATTCCCGACACTCTATGACAAGCCAAAAACCTTCTCTTCTACCCATTCCATTTGGGAGTGTAAGCCACATTTAAAGAGTTTTGCTTGAGGACAAGCAAAAGTTCAAGTGTGGAGGTATTTGATGTGTGTAAAATGCAACATATAAATTACATCAAATGAGGCATAAAACTAACCCTTTTTAAGTACTAATGTTGGAAAAAGAGTGTTTTTGTCTTCCTTTTGTATTTTCAGGATGAAATGAGCTCAAATACACAAAAGAAGCAAAAAGACAGCTAATTCTAGCATAAATACAAGAAAAGGAACAAAAGTAAATTGCCCGAACCATCAACGGCATCCTCCCAAGCAAAGAAGAGGAAACAGAAGACTGAACACGCCCCGTGCTCAGCCAGCACGGGGCCGTGCCCAAGAAGCAGCAGAAAAGACAAACCTGTAGAAGCTTCTATTGCCCACCACGGGGCCGTGTCCAGTGAGCACGGGGGCGTGGTGAAAGTACAGCAGGCGCATTAATTGTAATTGCGAATTACAATTAATGAAGAGAGAGAGTGTCAGACGGGCACGGGGCCGTGCCCAGGCTTCTGTTCAGCCTATAAATAGGAGTGCTTGGAGCCATTTCAACTCATCCCTTGGCACACCACCTCTCTCACACTTCATCCACCACCCACCACCACCATAACACCATCATCCACCACCATCATCCATTGTCCATCGTAGAGTGTGTGAGTCGTCTCGGGATCCAAGGTTGATAGTAAGAGTTCTTGACAATCAAGGCCATGTTTGCTTAAGTCTCTTACATCACTTGGTGAAGACAAGTGTTTAGTATGATACTTTTTATTTTTAATCTTTTGCACTTTTTATTTGGTTTTGTATTAATGACTTTAATAACTAGTTACTTATGTTGAAGGTGATCTTTCCTTATCGTTTGTCCGTGGTGTCTTGGCATTATTTTACTGTCTATATAAAATAAAAGATTTTCACCATTCATATCTCCACGGTCTATATGGAGGTATGTTGGCTACCTGGTCGGGGGTTAAGGGAACGGTTTAGTAAGGGTCTTGCCCTTGTTCAGCGTTTAGAGGTCCTGCAAGGGACCTGGGTCAAGTTTAGTAGGATCTCCTTCAATGCCCATAGGTATTGGATGGCGGGGATCCAAACTCTTTGACCCCCTCATAAGTTAACTACTATTAATATAATAACCCGGCTATTTAGGACTGTATCCCTGCTGACTCAGACTACTTAGCTGAGGGTAACGTCACCGCCAAAAGCAGGGCCTACCATAATTTGCATTAATAACTTAATTCATTATCTTCCAATAATCCAACCCTTTAGGATTGTATCCTTGCTGACTCAAACTACTGGGTTGAGGGTAACGTCGCCTCCAAAAGAGGGGCCTACTACAATAACTAAGATAATCTCTTAAACAAGTGCAAAAGTGCGAAAATAATCAAAGGTTATACTAATACACGAGTCGGATCCAAGTGATTCATCTTGTCTATCTGTTTTTTTTTATTTTTATTTTTCAGCATTTAGTTAGTTTTTATTTTTCTAGTTTAAAAACCTTTTCTAACTTTTTGATTTGATTAGACGTTGAGGATAAACCGGTACTAAAAGCTCTTGTGTCCTTGGACGACCTCGGTATCTTACCAACACTATACTACGTCCACGATGGGTGCACTTGCCCATATGTGTGTTTAGTGTTAGTGAATATCGTGTTTTATAAATTTAAAACTTGGCTAAAAGTGTAAAAAGGGCTTAAAAATATACATCAAAAATATGTCACACTTCACGCACATCAAACTACGTACGTTCGTCCTCCTTGGGTAGGACAACAACCTTACAACTTACTAGACAAAACTCTATCATAAGTCCCTCATTTTTATATCGACTTAATCGCCGAGGCCAATGGCGAGCGGGTCATTAGTTAATAGCGCTATTAGGTTTAACAAACCTCACACAGTGCCAGTCGGACGGGCGTGTACTAATGGACTATGGCAAACCGTCAGTGATGATAGACACTGATGTAGGGCACAACTTATTTGCGTTAGTGGTCGATATGGTACAGTCTAGTGGTTCACATGGGGAAGCCCCCACTAATCATGGAAATGGCTTGGGTAATAAAGAATGAACTGGTTAATCTTACTTTCAACTACGGGGTAACCCCCACGGCAATTACGCCAACGAAAGACAAACCACGTTTTCGAAAACAACTTAAAACTAAACAACCAAACGTGAACTCACTCAACTTTGTTGTTGACTCGTTGTTACATGCCTTACAGGTCGCTAGATGCTTATGGAGCTTGCATGAGGAAGGAGTCGTTGTGGTGTACGGACTGTTATGTTTCGTGCTTAATATTTAAATCCTTATGAACTTATTAAACTTGCGTTTTGGACTTTAAACTTATGGACTATGAACTTATATTTTGATATCACGTATTATGCTTCCGCTGTTTAATTTAAAACTTGGTTAACTGGCTTTTGGTCACCAATTGTATTGTGGTTGGTTTTATTTACTTAAATACGTTGTTCAATATGATTGGTGGCTCGATCCTGGTCACGTCACGCCTCCAAGCGGTGGTACTCCGCATGGTGGATTTTGGGGGTGTGACACGTACAACTGCTATTGCACCACTTTTAAACATATATGAGCATGTATTCATGTAACTAAGACTAGGGGATGTCGGGTAACCTCCCCAACATCCGCATCATCTCCCACATCATGGACATGCATTTACGTTAACTAACATGAGCTGGTACTTGAAATTTGGTGGCAGAGATAACCTCTACCATTAAAAAGAGCATACGTAAATTTTCTTCAAAATGATCGAAACTACATAAATATTATCGTCGCAGTATAATACCGCCATGGGCAAGATATGTTAAAAAACAACCAAGCTCGATCATTTCGACTTGTACATAAAATAGTCCTTGTCTAAGTAGGACGTGTTTTGGCAAACCTTATGTATACGTACAAATAATGCAATTTTCTACTTTGTTATTTCAATGCCACTAATGTTTATTTAAACAGCAATAGGCTGGGAGACTAGCACGGCAGGATAACCACTCACGCCCCAACTACAACTAAGTTTTGAAAGCGGGCACTTAGTAAAACCGAGAGGCACATCGGTAGGAATAGACATCCTCAAGCTAGACAGTTTTCCTGATAATGTTCTCGCCGTCTCCAACATGACACATCAAGCATATGACGCCCCTGCTAACATTATCTAGCAACAGTGAAACAATGGAAGGGGACGGTGTAACACTACAAACACTACAGAACGTAGTCACCAAGACCAAAGGCCTTGGTTCGAGCATTCGATTTACACACCTGAAAACCCTTCTCCAACAACGACATCGGTTGAACAACTTCTTGTCAAATCTTCTTACTTGTAGGTTGGTCCTTGTCACCATTTACCCCTTTACTAAGCTATAATTTGGTAAGGATATACCTAAGCTGGAGTTCATTATGTTGAGCTACATATTTAGCAACGCAATTCCAGGTACAATTCTTTTTTATTGTTTATTTAGTGGCGCAACACACCTTCATTTGTTCAAATGCACCAAGCATCTCATTGCATGCCCTTGGTTCACTTGACTATATACATATATCTCTATATGATGGTCCGTATATACTGCATGTTTACTTGCGATTTCTTTTTAGTACCTGTCAAGTTCAAACCTACTAACATACTTTAGCAGCATTGAACTGGGGGACTAGCATGGTATAGCTCTATTACGCCTTAAAAGTGATCAGTTTTCCTCAGGCTGCCCATTAAGGTGATATCCACTACACATTAACCCGCATCAGCTCTTATATAATGTGGATGTTTCAATACGCCAGGCAATATTTATACTTCTCACATCATTTGGCCTTCGACTATACCACTTGACACAACATATGCAATTTGGTAGTCAAGACAAACGCATGACAAAACCAATATACTTGATTATCCGAATAAGTATTCCGCACGCTATGCGACAGGAAAAATACTTATTCGGATATGTATTCTCCACACCAGTCTGAGACATGGATAAAAGAAAGCCTTCACGCCACAGTCGGCGAGGTAAACAGACATGCCACCTACTATAAGCATTCCACACGCCTGTGCGCGTCCAGGAAAAGCACGTAGTAGCTTACATAAAGTGCTCATTCATGCCTAACGCGTATAAAACATTTTATTATCTCAATGAGTGTTCACTCACATCAAGCGCGTAGAAAGCACTTTGTCGTTCAAGTGTTCATTAACGTCGCGCGGGTTATAAAGCACTTTCTGATATCTACAAGTGTTCATATAAACATTTGTAAACACAACATACCACCGCATTGAACTGCATATCACGGTAAAAAAACAACTCTGACACGAAACATTTTTCATAATAACAAAGTCAGATGATCAAATTATACAACGCTAATTAAGAGTGGGCATCTTGGTAATAGATGTATTCATCCACTACCATTCCAGTGGGTATCTTGGTAATAGATGCACAAACACTGATGGAAAACCAAGTACTTGTCCCATGATTATAAAAACATTGTGGGGAACATAAATAACGCTCTAAGCACCCTTCCAAGGTCACTGAGCATAGCAAGCACTTCTGCAGGGGTGCCTTGTATATCATTGTTTCCGATGGCAATGATAACTGCTATAATCGGATCATCAATAACAACGACTGGTACAACCACCAGCGGTTTCACATTCGCCTAAGGTGGCATAACATCCGTATATGCGTCTATGACCACTAATGGCTGTATAGAACGACAACGGGGATCCCGGTGACACAGACGCGTGGTAGGGATCGTCGTCACATCAACATCGACTCTTTCAATGGGTTGAACGCCGTTAGCGTACCATATGCTAACTAACAAAAGTCACATCAAAGGGTGAATACTCTGCAATGGCCCCCGTGACTATGTGCGCACCGCTAAGGCAGGGCCACACCTGAAAAAATCATCCAAAGGCGAGGTACTTAACTACCAAAACTAGCCTGTTCCAAGACTCGTGCACGAGACCTACCACGTACGCACAACCTTAACGAGCTCATGGCAATGCGCTAGTACAAATGGCAACTGCCTGCAATCTATCAGCTTGCGCCGGGTTTATCCAACCAGTTTCCACGACCGTGTGATATTCACTACTCCATTATCTCTACTCACAACCAACGACAACCACAACAAACGTGGCCAGCGACTTTCTCGCACTCGGACGACATGTAAGCCTAAAATTAGTGATCTTCACTCCCGAGCTCCTAATAAGTCTAAGTGCTCCTCCCACGCTTGCACGCGGGAGCAACACTAGACTGGGGGACATGACGAGGTATGGTACTGGACCCGACCCAAAGCTGTCAGACTTCCCTGCTAATTTATCACTTTTATGTTAAATATTAATTATTATTATGTACTAACCTGCGAAGCCCAGCGCATTGTAGTTTACATACTACACTAGGCTGTGGCTAACTGGGTCTGGCCCATTGAGGTTAGGGTTTTCCCATATCTCCTATATAAGGAGGTCTCCACCTCCTTATTAGGGCATCGAATATGGGTCAAACACTTTTGTAGCTGGAAACAGGGGATTCTTCCCCTACCGGCCGTATCTACAGCCCCGTTTTTCTATCTTCTTCTTATTTGTAGGTCTAGGATTCGGGCGAAGAAGACGAGATGTGGCCAGGTTTATTTCCATCACCGTAGAAGTACTGACCCGCTCGGTTCATGCCTCTTCAATCATGGGTGAGCGTAAAGATCTTTCTGTTAGTTTTTCTTGCCTTACTCAAAAGGAAGTAGAGGCCTTTTGTATGGAACGGGGCATTGGTCTGAGGTTCAATCCAGTTGCACTGGGTTGTGACAAGTCCGTTGATCAGTGCCCTTCTGGGTCTATTGCTTTATATTGTTGCCATTTCGAGTTCTCCAATCTTCGTCATCCGTTTTCAACCTTTGTATTGAATGTTTTAGAGTATTACCGAGTTTCTTTTGGTCAAAACCATCCCAAAGGTATGTCTAGGGTTTTACATTTTGAAGTTTTATGCCGGGCTGCCGGTTATGATCCCTCCTTGTTGTTGTTCCGCCGGTTTTTCCATTTGGCGAAGAACGGTGATTGGTTTACCTTTTAGACTTTCAAAGTCCATACTTGTTTGATTTCATCCATGGTTACCACCCTTGGTGGCTGGAAAGATCAGTTTTTTTTCTGGGTTTCAGAGTCAATTGTTCCATTTAAAATGGTGTGGAGGCACCCAGATGCCTTTTTCAATGAACCAGAACCCTCTGAGTCTGATTTGGATGAATGTTTTCTTAAGGCCATCCGAGAATGTCCTTCAAGGGGTCAGCCTTTTCCTGAACCTTTGTTGGTTTTGTTGGGTATTAGAAAAGTGTGGGATAAACCTAATCGGGATCCGGTTCTTATGAGGAGCGGTCAGGGTATGCATTTCCCTTGCTCTGCTTTTTTACATTCATTTGAAATGTTTACTTATGTTTTGTTTCTTGTAAATTTTGCAGTCATGTCTGCGTTGGATTGTGTGAAAAGTGACGACACATCAGATGTCGTTTTTACTAATGCTTAAGCTACAGAGGGTGAAGATGCAGTTGCTAGGGGTTCTGAGCACAAATATGAAGATGTGGGATATGTTAGTGTTCCAAATGTCAAGGGTTTTACCAAGACTGTTGTTCCTAAGGCTTTGGCCCGTCGTTCTTCTCGTCGTATGTTGAAGAGTGCTGCTTAATCCATTTCTTCTGATCATGTGGAATTGAGTGATGACATTGAAGTTTCTGAGGGTCAAGGCCCTGATGCTGAAAAGGAGAAGAATTTAGTTATTCTTGGTAAAAAGAAAGCTTTGGGTAAGAAGGTTGCAGCGACCCCCGTTCAAGGTTCCTCAAGCAAGGATGTTAAAGGCTTAAGTGAAGATGAAGTTTATGTTCCGAATTGGAGTGTGAAGATTGAGGACAGTTTCAAAGATGCAAGTGTTTGTGCTGACATGTTAGCTAATTTTGCTCCCCCTGGTGTCCGAGGTGCTATATCAGAGATGGAGGGTGACACCATGCTCTCAAGGTTGATGTTGAGTTTCTGCAACCTTTCTGCCTTGGTTGCTGAAGGTGTCACTCGCTTTCGCAAAGGAATGCAGGAATATGAAGAGTTCTCGAAGAAGAAAGAAAAGTTGAAGGCTTCCATGGCTGCTATGAAAAAAGAAAATGATGGCTTTTCGAAGAAGGATGAGGCTTGGGTTAAGAAGGTTAGTGAGTTGACCCGCATGCATGAGGTTGAGATTAATGATTTGAAGAAGAGTTTTGAGGCGGATAAGCTGAAGGCTGATAGAGAAACCCTAGATGTTCAGAAGAAGGCCTTTGCTGAAGAGAAAGAGGGTTTGAAGGTTTCTGTAGTTCAGGCTACTGGTGATAACCAATGGCTTATTGAGCAGGGCTTTCAGGAGGTTGTCACTTATCTCCTTCACTCTAAAGATTTTAAATCTGCCCTTGGGGATGTCTATACGAAGTTGCTGAATTATGGGAAACATTTGGGCTTGGTTGTTGGTTTCAAACTTCACGAGTCTGGTCAAGCCATAGAACAATCTCCTTTGTTTCGCCCTGAAGGTTCTGGAATTTTTAACGAGTTTGTTCAACAGATGGAAAGGCTGACTTACCCTTATGTAAGTGAAGTTTCATCTTGCTTTGGTAAACCTCTTTCCGTCTTACAGGAACTAAAACCAGCTGGGCTGAATGAGATGGTTTGTGCTGAAGTGCTTGGTTCCATGTCCAAGAAGCGTTCTCGTTCAGGTGATGGTGAAGAGACTTTCTCAGAGAATTCCGATGTTTCCAAAGAAGTAAGCCTGGAGGGTTCAACAGTTGGAGGTGATGGTGGTCCGAAGGCCAAGAAAACAAAGAAGGCCAAGAAGGGTAAGGGTGATGGTTCTGGGGCTTCAAAGCCTTCTGCTGGTGTTTTAACAATATATTCATAGCTTTCTTAGCACTTAAAACAATTTGATGTTTTGTATGCTTTTCAATTTTTAACTTGGGAGGGAACCGTTTAGGTCCCTGTGGTGGTTGAAGCCTTGAAGGCTTGTTTGGACAATTTGTAGGTTTTAAGGCCCTTAAGGCCTCTTATGCTATGCTATTAACTTTCTAGTACTTATGCTATGTTGTGGCTTTTTTTTGTTGCCTTCGTTTTATGTCGTACATTTTTTAAAGCAACTTGGTTAAGCAACTTGTGGCTTGAAGTCTTCGAGGCTTCCGGGCGTTGCTTGGTGCTTTACTAGGTATTTTTGATTCTAAGTTGCACACAACCTTTTGTTTTGTGTTGTTGTTTTATTCTTTTCCTTGTATTTTTGTTTGTGTAATTGTCTTTGTTGGTGCTGTGTTTTCCTTATGTTACTTATATCTTGAAGGGTTCAATGCTGCGGTCACTAAGCCTTGGTATTTTTAACAAGAAGGCATAATACTAATGGTTTCTTTCATGGGTAGAAAATGAGTTGATTTGGTTAATCGATCCATAATTACCCAAATTGCATCATTACCTTTTCTGGTTTTGGGTAACTTAGTAACAAAGTCCATTGTTATGAGTTCCCATTTCCATACAGGCATTTCTAGTTGTTGTAGTAGTCCTGAAGGTTTCTGGTGTTCTGCCTTAACTTGTGAACAAGTAAGACACTTAGAAACATATCTAGCTATGTCCTTTTTCATTCCTATCCACCAGAAATTATTTCTTAAGTCTTGGTACATTTTATTGTTACCTGGGTGTATGGTATACCTAGATTTATGAGCTTCTTCTAAAATCTTATCTCTTAATTCTCCTTGCTTAGGTACCCAAATCCTTTTCTTATGGAATCTCCAAATTCCATCATTTCCTTGCTCTAATTCTTTTATTTGTCCTTTCATTCCTACAGCATCATCCTTGATTGTTGTTTCCTGAACATTCTTCAGTTGTTCCATTAAATCTAACTGTAGATTTAATCTAAGAGCACGAACTCGTCGTTGTTTCTCATGATACTTACGACTTAAGGCATCTGCAACTACGTTTGCTTTTCCTTCGTGATATTGGATATCACAGTCACAGTCACTTAGGATTTCTGTCCATCTTCTTTGCCTCATGTTGAATTCTTTTTGCCCAAATATGTACCTTAAGCTTTTGTGATCCGTATAGACAGTAAACTTACTTCCATACAGATAATGTCTCCAAATCTTAAGGGCAAAGATTATGGCTCATAATTCTAAGTCATGAGTCGTATAGTTTTCCTCGTGCTTTTTCAATTGCCTTGAAGCATACACAATTACCTTCTTGCGTTGCATTAGCACACATCCTAATCCTAGCTTTGAAGCATCATAGTATACTTCAAAATCTTCAATCCCTTCTTGCAAGGCTAGGATTGGGGCATTTGTTAACTTTTGCTTTAAAATTTTAAACGCCTCTTCTTGCCTAGGTCCCCATTCAAACTTAACTGCTTTACATGTTAGCTTAGTTAATGGTACAGCTATCTTGGAAAAATCCTTAATGAAACGCCTATAGTACCCAGCTAATCCTAGAAAACTTCTAATTTCCATAGCTGATTGCGGGGTTTTCCATTTGGTGATTGCTTCGATTTTAGAGGGCTCTACGTGAATACCTTCGTGGTTCACCATATGTCCTAAAAATTGCACTTCTTGTAGCCAAAATTCACACTTCGAGAATTTGGCGTAAAGCTTTTCTTTTCTTAACAAAGTTAAGAGTGCATGCAAGTGCTGACAATGTTCATCCTGGCTTTTGGAATAAATAAGTATATTGTCGATGAAGACAATTACAAATTTATCCAAGTACGGTTTACAGATTCTATTCATCATGTCCATGAATGCTGCAGGTGCATTCGTTAGTCCGAAGGGCATGACTGTAAACTCGTAATGACCATACCTAGTTCTGAAAGCAGTTTTAGGTATGTCTTCTTCATGTACCTTTAATTGATGATATCAGGAGCGCAAGTCGATCTTAGAAAAATATCTAGCTCCTTGAAGTTGATCAAAGAGGTCATCGATCCTAGGTAATGGGTATCGATTCTTAATCATAACCTTATTCAGTTCTCTATAATCGATACACATTCGCATCGAACCATCCTTTTTCTTTACAAACAACACTGATGCTCCCCAAGGGGATGAACTAGGTTGTATGAATCCTTTACCAAGCAACTCATCTAATTTCTTTTTCAGTTCTAGCATTTCAGTGGGTGTAAGGTGCTTTGGCTATTGGTGTAATTCCAGGAATTAGATGAATCCTAAATTCTACTTCCCTGTCGGGTGGTAATCCCGGGAGTTCTTCTGGGAATACATCTGGGTATTCTGAGACTACTGGAATTTCCTAAATTCCTTATTTTTCGTGTTAATGATTACTGAAATCATATACACTACTTCTTGTTTTCTTGAATAACTGGCCAACTTCATTACTGAAATGAATTTCAGTGGCTTTCGTGGTTTATCTCCTGTAATTAAAATTACCTCTCCTGTAGGTGTATATATTTCTATGGCATTTTTATCACAAAGAATTCGAGCATGGTTGGCTACTAACCAATCCATTCCTAACACCACATCGAATCCAGCTAAATTCATAGGTAACAGGTTTGTAGAAAATTTATGGCCTAAGAGTTCTATCTTTCCTTCTCGCAAAACCTTATCTATCTTAACAGAATTCCCATCTGCCGTTTCGACTGTAAAAATATGCCTAAGGGTGATTAAGGGTAATTTAAGAGCTTGGCAGAATGAAGTATTTATAAAACTTTGGTTTGCACCAGAGTCAAATAATACTTTTGCATAAACGTCGTGAACTAGGAACGTACCAGCTATTACGTCAGGAATTAGTTCTGCTTCCTGAGTAGTTAATTGAAAGGCTCTTACGTTCTTCTTGGTAGCTCCTTCTGCAGGTTTGGCTTTGTTATCAGCTGGTTTGACCAATTTTGGGCAGTCTGGCCTAAAATGTCCAGCTTCTCCATAGTTGTAGCAAACTGTTGCTTTCTTCTTTCTGCAATCTTCTTCCTGATGCCCTGGGATTTTGCAAAAATTGCAATACCCTTTGCATCTTCCAAAATGCTTTCTTTTGCAGGCATTGCAAAATGGAACAGTGGAAGATTGTCCCGTTCCCTTTCTCCTGAAACTACTATGGTTACCCACACGGAATCCTTGAGTAATCTTTTGGGCTACTTCCTTCTTCTGGTTTTCTTCTCTTGTGCGTACGAGCTCGTCGGTTAGGGTGTTAGCTAATTCTACCGCATCATCAATAGTGCGAGGTCTCGCAGCTTTAACGTTATTACGGATTTCGCCAATCAATCCCCAAATATAGCGGGAAATAAGCACCGGTTCTAGTGAAGCCGGGGTTGGTACCACTCTCGCATACTCGAAGAATGTCGAAGTATACCTCGATAATCTACACCCATCATCCGATGGTTCAGCAACTTATTCGCCATTTGTTCCTTTTCATATTCGGGACAGAATTTTCTTTCCATTAGCTGCTTAAATTCTTCCCAACTCATGGCATAGGCCATATTTCTTCCTTTGGCTTGAAGTACCGTATTCCACCATTCTAGCGCCCCTTCTTTAAAGAGATGCATACATGACCTTATCTTCCTTAGCACATTTACTTATCATAATTACTGCTTCGGTTTTCTCCAACCAACGCAGTGCAGCCGTCGCCCCTTCATTGCCTGCGAACTCAGCAGGTTTACAGGCAAGAAATTCTTTATAAGTGCAACCAGGCGTTGCAGCTTTCATTCTTTTGAGAATTGGGGCTTGCTGTATCTCATTATCGTTGTTAGTATGATTGCCGCTTCCATTTACGCTATTACTGAAGTTGTCTTCATGAGTACGTTTACTAGGAATAATTTGTTGAGGTTCAACTGGATTTCGAGCAGCAGCCAGGATTGCTGGAATAGCATTGGCTATTCCTTGAGCAACGATATTTTCGATATCTTGCCTAGTCATAAATTGATCTTCCTGGTTTTGCTCTGATTGGTTAACTTCATTAACTGGTTCATTACTAGCATGTTCCATCTGGCAATTAATATATGTATAAATTATTAATATAGAATAATTAACAATTATATGCAAAACAATCACACAATTTCACAACATATGTACAGCCAAAATTGTCGATTTCTCGACTTCCATTTTTTATATATTATATTATGCAAAAGTTTTATTTTTAGGTCATTTTACAGAGATATATTTTTATTGCTATTATTATTATATAATCATAGCTTCACAACCACACTATCTTTCGTTAGCTGGCACCTTAGAAACGACGTTCCCTCTCGTCGTACTTCCAGGAGATCTGTTCTCCTACCTCCCGAATCCTATTCCCTGCATCCACCAGCTCCTCGCCAAAGTGGCGGAGTTCTGCTAAGTTTTCATTGCTCATTGGTGGGTTTGGTATAGGTTCTGGGTCGACCCGAGGGAAAAAGGTATAATGGTTATTTAGGAGGTTTTGAAACTGCCAGTCGTTGGTCCACCACTCGTCCATTTCTCCTAAAGATTGGGTGTGGATCAAAGGTTCTGGGATGGCGGGTTCCAAGTTTATTGGAAGTTGGGTTTCGGCAGGATAAGGAAAGAGGTTATTATTGATAGCCCTGAGAATATCGCAGCTTGCCAGTACGCGATCCAATTCCTCCTACAATGGCAATTCCTCGACTTGCCTAGAAGTTTCCCTAATTTCCATTTCTACTTGCCTAGCATTTTCCTCAATCTCGATCCCTTTTCCTTTATCAATGGGATTTTCTATTTTGGGAACTTTCCTAGTCGCTGGTTTCCTCCTGCGTACACGCCTCCAGCCTACAAATCTTCTCCTTTTCTTAGGCTTTGGTTTCTCCGGAGGTGGAGCTCGAAATTCCATAGGTTCCTCCACATCGGGTAAGTAACCAGTAAAGTCTCTGGAAACTTCCACTTTCACGGGATAGAGATTGAGATTCTGAAGGGCTTCAGATAACTCATTCATGCTGTTTTAGCATATATGCAAAATGCACACAAAATGCTAAGTTAAAATTTTATAATAAAATTTCACAGATAAACATTCAAGTATTATTGTATACCGTGTGACTAATTTAATACAAAGGACAACTGAAAATTAAAACATACTAGGGTTTTTTTGTAAACTTATTTATTTACTGGGTAAAAATTTTCTTTAGAGTTTTGGGCTTGTAGATGATATGGGTGCTAATACTGGGTCAGGGTATTTAAACATTAGCATTGACTGCTATAGTGGCTAACATAGAAAGGTCTGCCCATTTTTCATCTAATCCATCTTCCCATGGTGGGTTACTGCCTAGTTCCTGAGTTCCCTTAAGAATCATTACTTCTTTTGGTTGTGACTTCTTTATTTTCTCTTGACTTTTTCTAATAATCCGACTTCTTTTCTTAGGAGAAAGTGGTTTCTCAAACTGTGCCTTATGGACAAATATTCCTTCCTCAGTATATGTTGGGTATTTTGAGGATGAAGTTCCTTTTTCTTTCGGTGAACTATCTATTTTATGATAGATGTCCGAAAGTCTTTGCTTACCCATACTGTAAACAAATATTCAAATAATGAAACATGTAATCACAAAATGGCAATCAGTAAAAATTAAGTATTTTCTTAAATACTTAATTGGCTTAAATCAGTGGCTCTGATACCACCTTATCATGTCACGGCCCCAACCCCGGTTTGACCCGGTCAGGAGCCGTGGAACAGGAACTTGTGGTATTTATTAATTGATGCGATAGTGGAAGATTTTCAAAGGATCTTTTAAAACTTGAAATGCCCGATTATTTTATTTCATAATTCGGGATAAACCCCGTAATTTACAATAGAGGAATTTTGCTAGGAAATTCCCTGATTTATTAAAACATGTTTATTCATTTTAACTGAGCCACCTCTTCAAGCTTGTTAGTGCTCCGTAGCACGTTTTTCTTGATTTACAGCAGGTCGCCTGAAACATGTTTTAAAAATATTTTGTCAGCTTTGTCAGCGGAGAAATACTGGTGAATCGTTCATTTTGACAAAATGACACATAGTTATAAATTACAGCATAAGAGCGATTACAATGGCTTCTATCTTATTTTTATCTGGCGTCGTGTCACCTGGTGACGATGGTCATACCACTATTGGGTCTTTCCCCAAGTAGTGACGTTTATCACTGTTAGGATTTATTAGCCTAACCGTGAGAAATTAGTAATGTGCACAATACCCCACTAGCCAGTAATTCAAGATAACCACGACTTAATCCCTGTAAGTATAACTTTTGAAAATGTATGGAGTATTGTAAAACAAAGTTGATAAAAAGAGAATGACTCATATTGCAGATTTATACGGGCAGAGTTTAGCCTACTGATTAGCCTGATAACCTAATTTAAATGACAATGCACACGAACTAGGTCAGTAACTAATACAGCATTTACGATAACTCACGAGATCAAACCCTCACGACGAATGACAAAGGGCAATACTTAAACATCCATCGAATTCACGACGAATGACAAAGTATAAACCCAATTTGAGCAGCACTTAAACATTCATCGGATAGTTTCAAACGATCGGACATTGAATCGTAGCAGCGATCGAGTTAATACCCGGTATCGTAGCAGCGCCTCGCTATGTTAATTTTCTATTTTGAGCAGTGAGAATTCGTTTTTGAGTTTTGGTTTCGACACCAGTGAACTGCCCATGACCCATCCAATTGATAGCTGAAAAATGGGTTTTATGCGGCCCGCGTAAGACCCTTCAAGACCTTTACGCGGCCCGCGAGGGCATCCTAATCGTAGACTAGGGCTAGCGTGTCACACCTAGGGCTGCCACGTGTGTGACACGTGGCCTGTTCATGCATCCGGAGATTTAATGAGTTGTCGCGGCCCGCGTAAGGCTATGCTTACCCTTACGCGGCCCGCCTGAAGCTCTAACTTTTGTTTTTTCTGATTTTTCATGTGTGTTACGGTTTCAGGGGTCCGGGTTTTCACTTACGGGTTATTTTGGGAGAATTTTGAGAGTCCTTACAGCCGTGCTCATTAAGCACGGGGCCGTGTCCGAAGTCACTGTTTCATTAAAATGAACTATTTTTTGTTTGTTTTCGTAGAATGTCTAGTCAAAACAGTGGAACCTCTTCTGCGCACTCCAGAAACAGTCGAAGGGAAAGAAGGTCATCAATTGAAGCAACTCTCGTACGCTACGTAATGGCATTACGTGAAGCTCTTGAAGAGATGACTTCGGTGGAGGAGGTCCTAATAGACCGTATAAATTATCTTACGGTGGGGTTGGAAAACAGTTTTCAAGAAATTAACCTCTTGCACCAGAGGTTAAACATTCTTGTAGCACCTCCCATTGGAACCTAGCACTTGGAATCAACAATCCTACTGGGTGGGATGACCTTCCAGCGGAGCCTCCTCTTAAAGATCTACAAGAAGTCCCGGTGGAGGTTGCACCCCCTCAAACCAATGCCAATGAGACCGCCTTTCTTCTCCCAAGGGAGATAGAGGAGTGGCTCGCCGACGTGTGAGGAACCCATGCCCGGAGAAAGAAGTTCTTCATGCCACATCCAACCAAGAGAATTATCTCTTTGGAAATTTTGCTAGTAGAATAAATTTTAAGCTAGAACTTCTTGATTTAGATTTCTTGTGCTTCTTTAACCTACTTATCTAGAATTTTAAATTTTAGGATTATTATGTAATTCTCTCTATGACTTAATGAATGATGGGTTTTAGCTAATTTGGTGTTTGGATGATGTTGTAATGGATAAAACACACTCGGGATGGTGAAGGATAGCAAGGGAAACTTGAACCAGCACCCCATGCATAAAAACAGAGCCATCCGACAAAACTTTCTTCATTACAGCAAGTTCAGCACGGGCCGTGCACGCCCAACACGGCCTCGTGTTGCACAATCTGCAGAAAATGCCCAGTTCAGGTAACTGGACACGGGCCGTTTTCACCCAACACGCCCCCGTGTCTAGGCTTCTGTTTCTTTTTACATATTTTGTTACCGGCGATCTGAACACGGGGCCGTGCCCGGACACCACGGGGCCGTGTCCAGACGCCCAGTAACATAAATTTTGCTTTTTCACACCTTTTTACACATTCAATCAACCTAAAAACTTCTTTTTGGGACACATTGAGGACAATGTGTAATTTAAGTGTGGGGGGATGCTAAAACTTTGAATCTTGCAAGTCCTAATCACAAGCCTTACACAAAACTCTATTGGAACCGCTAATCACCCCAAATTTTTTCAAAAATTTTTCATTTTTTTACTTGTCTAGGTTTAACTTGGGAATTTCAAATTCTAAAAAGGTTATATTTTTACAAATTTACAACCGATAGCGTCGTGATAAAAAGAACCAACATAAGAAAATTATGAAATGGCATGACAAGTTTAGTTAAAATTTGATTATATATACTTGATCACATAAAAACCCATTCCCACAAAAAGTGAGTTTTGAGCCTTTATTGAGCATACAAATACATATCTTTAAACTAAATGCTCATTTTTCATTTCTTGTGTGAATAGCCGCTTGGTTCTTACGATTCTAGAACTTGTCACGACAATACATTCCCGGTCCTTACCAACTTAAACCCGAGTAAGTAAATGATGGAGGCATTAGGACTAACCCTTTTTATTTCTACACCATTATTTTTTTTTTACCAACTACCCAAAATCCCCCTAGTTAACCCCTTTGAGCCTAAACCTTTTCATTTCTTAACCCAAAAACAAACACCCTTTTACCCACCAAAAACTTTTTATTTTTAACCCTATGTTTTAGTAACAAGCTCGGTTTTTCGGGTGACTTTTCAAAAAAATAATAATAAAAATAAAAAAAAATGTTGATGATGAAGCAAAAGAAGAAATAAACAAACAAGTTTATCAAAAATAACTTTGTTTGAATAATAGCTTCATCAAAATAAAAATTTCAAAAATAAAAAGTCTTACGAAAACCGACGCTTTTTATGCTTTTCGCCCTTTTCTACTAACCACTAACCCAATCACCTACCTTTAACCCAAGCCTAACCCTTCACCAAAAGTCCTCTTGATATTTACAAAGGTATATAGTTAAAAACGAGGAGGATTGATTGCTTGGCAAGCCTATGGTAGGAGTAAGTGCCATGCCGCTCTCGAGTGATTCACTAAAATACATCTTCGGCCGAGTGTTGAGTGATCCTCGTGAGGTATGTGAACTTATATATAAATAGAATTTTAAAGAGGCATGTTATGCCCAAATAAGTAATTTATCTTATGTAATGTTTTAAATAAATCATGACGAATAGGATTGTAAACAAATAAAAATAAAACTTAATAAAGAATCTTGGAAATCCCGACACTCTATGACAAGCCCAAAAACCTTCTCTTCTACCCATTCCATTTGGGAGTGTAAAGCCACATTATAAAGAGTTTTGCTTGAAGACAAGCAAAGATTCAAGTGTGGGGGTATTTGATGTGCGCAAAATGCAACATATAAATTACATCAATTGTGGCATAAAACTAAACCTTTTTTAGTACTAATGTTGGAAAAAGTGTGTTTTTGTCTTCCTTTTGTATTTTCAGGATTAAATGAGCTCAAATGAACAAAAGAAGCAAAAAGGCAGCAAAATCTAACATATACAAGAAAAGGGACAAACGTGGCATGCCCGACCCCCCAACAGCATCTTCCCAAGCAAAATCAAGAAGACAAAAGGCTGAACACGCCCCGTGCTCACTGACCACGGGGGCGTGCCCAAGTGTCAGCATAAAAGACAAAGTTGTAGAAGTTTCTATCACCCACCACGGGGTCGTGCTCAGCGGACACGGGGCCGTGGTCAACTCTAAGATTCACAGAATCTGGGGAAATCTTGATAGTACAGATATGTTTCTGCACACGGGGTCGTGCCCAGCGGACACGGTTGTGTGGTCAACTAATGCAGACAAACTGCAATTAATGAAGGAAGAGAAGAAGGATGACACGGGGCCGTGCCCATTGGACATGGGGTCGTGCCCGAGCTACTGTTCAGCCTATAAATAGGGGTGCTTGGCTCATTTGCAAACCATCCCTTGGCACACCACCTCTCTCACACTTCACGCACCACCCACCACCATCACAACACCATCATCCACCACCATCATCCATTGTCCATCATAGAGTGTGTGAGTCGTCTCGGGATCCAAGATTGATCGTAAGAGTTCTTGAAAATCAAAGGCCATGTTTGCCTAAGTCTCTTACATCACTTGGTGAAGACAAGTGTCTAGTGTAATACTTTTTATTTTTAATCTTTTCGCACTTTTTACTTGGTTATGTATTAATGATTTTAATAACTAGTTTCTTATGTTGAAGGTGATTCTTCCTTATCGTTTGTCCGTGGTGTCTTGGCATTATTTTACTGTCTATATAAAATAAAAGATTTTCACCATTCATATCTCCACGGTCTATATGGAGGTATGTTGGCTACCTGGTTGGGGGTTAAGGGAATGGTTTGGTAAGAGTCTTGCCTTGTTCAGTGTATCGATCATGCAAGGACCTGGGTCAAATTTAGTAAGACCTCCTTCAATACCCACCGGTATTGGATGGCGGGGGTCCAAACTCTTTGATCCCCTCATATGTAAGCTACTATTAATACTTTAACCCGGCTACTTAGGACTGTATCCCTGCTGACTCAGACTACTTAGCTGAGGGTAACGTCACCTTCAAAAGAGGGGCCTACCATAACATGCATTAATAACTTAATTAATTATCTTTCAAAGTGCAAAAGTGCGGAAATAATCAAAGTTACACTAAACACGAGTCGGAGCCAAGTGATTCATCTTCTCTATCTATTTTTACTTTTATTTTATTTTTCAGCATTTTAGTTAGTTTTTATTTTTCTAGTTTAAAACCTTTTTCTAACTTTTGATTTGATTAGACGTTGAGGATAAACCGGTACTAAAAACTCTTGTGTCCTTGGACGACCTCGGTATCTTACCAACACTATACTACGCTCACGATGGGTGCCCTTGCCCACATGTGTGTTTGGTGTTAGTAAAATATCGTGTTTTATAAATTTAAAACTTGACTAACGTGTAAAAAGGGCTTAAAATATACATTAAAATATATACGCACCACACACGCATCACTGCCCAAGACCCTGGAAGAAGCCCTTGAAAGGGCTGAAGCTCACATCAGGGGAGAAGAGGCGGTTGACATTAAGGAGTAAAGAAAGAGGGGTCCCAGCTAGAGGCAAAACAGCCCAAGCCGAAAAAGGAGCAACTATGGCTCTTATGACAGACGCTCCCAGAGCTCAGACCCTCGAAGGTCTGAAGGTCCGAACCCTTCAAGCAGGGACAAGGCTGTGAATTTCACAGCCTTAACCAAAACTCCCCAGGAAATACTTGCTACCGAAGAAGTCAAGCATAGTTTCCGACCGCCAAGACCCCTGCCTAAAAGTAATAGAAATGAAAATTCTACTCAATTTTGTGAGTTCCATGAAGAAAAGGGGCATCACACCAATGATTGCTTCCAGCTTAAAAAGAGAATTGAGGAAGCCGTCAAATCTAGAGAGCTTTCCCACCCTGTTAAGGGAGTCAAATGGGGGATGGAAAAAACAAAGAAGTGAACATGGTGAATGTTATTGAAGGAACCCCCACCAAGAGGCAACGCTTGGAAGCTTGGGAGCTTCAATGCTTATGATTTCCACCACCACAAAAGGGACTTCACTCAAACCCTTTATTGGTCGAAGCCATCGTGGGAACATTAAAAACAAGCAAGGCATACATAGACACGGGTGCAGCAACAGAGATAATGTTTGAAAAATATTTCAACCAACTCAGCGACTAGGAGCGTTCAAGGCTTCAGCCAGCTGAGTCATCCATTAAAGGCATTGCTGACATCCCCATCAAGCCTTTAGGCCAGCTGACACTTAACGTTTGCTTCAAGGAAGGTGAAATGGAAAGAACCAAGCCACTCACTTTCATTGTAATCAACATGCCTTCTACCTATGACGTTATTATAGGAAGGCCAGGCCAAGGTATTGTCAAGTTCTCCACCAAGAAAGGAATTGCAACCCTTCAACCAACCCAAGAAGCCTTCCTGGTTGAAGGAGAAAGCTCAGGAAAAATGAAAACGAAGAACAAAGTTGGGTCATCAACCCTAAGTATCCCGAACAGAGGATAAGGGTAAACACCAACCTCACACAAGTAACCCTCGCGTACCTCAAGAAGTTGCTGACCCACAACATGGACATCTTCGCATGGTGTCCTGATGACATGACCGGCATCCCTCGAGATGTTGCCGAACAGGAGCTTAAGATCCCACCAAACATTAAGCCCATCGTTCAGCAGAAAAGAAGTCTCGCCCCTGATTGAAGCCTAGCGGCATGTAAAGAGGTTGAAGGGTTGGTACAAGCTGGCATACTCCGAGAGGTTAAGTATCACTCTTGGATAGCTAACCCTGTGATGGTCAAGAAGCCCGACGGATCGTGGAGAATGTGCATCGATTTCAAAGACTTAAACAAAGCCTGTCCAAAGGATTGTTATCCTTTGTCCGAAATTGATTTGAAAGTAGACTCACTCACGGGTTTTCCTTTCAAATGCTTTCTTGACGCCTATAAAGGTTACCACCAAATTCAAATGAAGAAAGAAGATGAGGAAAAAACAGCTTTCCACAATGATCGAGGTATCTTTTGTTATCAAAAGATGCCTTTTGGCTTGAAAAATGTAGGGGCAACCTATCAGCGGTTGGTGGATAAAGCGTTTGCAGAACAAATAGGTAAAAACATGGAAGCCTATGTATAAGATCTGGTAATCAAAAGCAAAATTGAGGGATAAATGCTTGATGACGTGCAAGAAACATTCCGAAATCTCAGGAAGATTAAGATGAAGCTAAACCCGGTGAAATGCTCGTTTGGTTTTGAGGAAGGAAAATTCTTGGGGCACATTGTAGGCAAGCAAAGCATGAAAGCCAACCCCAACAAGGTTAAAGCTATCCTGGATACGAGATCCCCGCAAAGTAAAAAGGAGGTTGAAAGTGTTGGTGCATCTAGTGTCTGTTAACTTCGTCTTAATCGAGTCTTATATCTAGATAGGATTAGGGTTTTATATGTTTAAGTTGTGTGATTCCGCTTGAAAGTGAGATTGTACATTTCAAGCGAAATCAGTTTAGATAGATATTCCGCTTGAACAACTTTAGATAGTGATTCCGCTTGAGTAAGTTTGGAGCGAAATCAGATCCCGCTTGTACAGTTTCAAGCGGAATCAGTGTGTCTATAAATAGGTGTGTGCTGTGTTCATTTGGAGCGGAATTAGATGAGTGTTTCTGAGCCGAGGTGCTGTCCGTGTGTCATTTGACTGTGTAAAAGCTCAGGATTAATCAGTAAAGTAAATGATTGAAAGGAAACAAGCTGTTTGACATTGTTTGCATTGATTCCGCCTTTGTAAATGATGATGAACTACTCAACTTGACTGTTTAAGGTCACCGGAACCGGTCCAACAAGTGGTATCAGAGCTCAGGACGAGGAGTTCATACCAATTCAGCTTGATTTCACCGGATTCTCTCACTTCTACACCTTCTTTTCTAATTTGAACATGTTTTAACGGTTGATATGGCCTAAATTTCACATATGTCACGTAAAACATAGTTTTAACAAACCCTACAAAGAATCAGATCAAAATTCGAATTAAAACTGGTAAAAATGGCTCAAAAACCATATTTCACTTGAACGAGTAAACAAGGTATTTCGCTCGAAACAACATATTCCGCTTGAAAAACAGTGGTCATTTCAAGCGAAATAATAGATTCCGTTTGAAAATTCATATTTCGCTTGAAAGATATAATCTGATTCCGCTTGAATCAGATTTCTCTTGAAACTTGTGTCTTATTTCGCTTGAATAGCTATTTCGCTTGAATAGCTGATTTCGCTTGAAGTTGTACTTAGCTTGAAAAGCTGATTTTGCTTCAGATTATTCCGCTTGAAGTTGCAGTTTTTTAAAACCAAAAATTTGCTAAGTGTTTGTTGATTGTTTCAGGTACTTAAAATGGATGATTTGTTCATGAATCCATTCTGTGATGTGTTTGCCTATACCAGTGGTTCGGGAGACGGCACAACGAACAACACGAATGAGACTACACAAACCCCGAATCCGAAGAAGATTCTTTCTGATGCGATGAGCGTGGAAAGTGCCTATGGTACATACAACAAGCCTCCTAAACCGATGGCGATCGATGATTATAATCGGTGGGCTACGAGATTTGAGGAGTGGCTTAAAGCATTCACATTTCCAAGCTGGAAAAGTTTAAAGAATGGTTATACTTCAGGAGAACGTGTTGGTGAAAGTTTGACAGATACTGATGATGTTGAAAGATACGTTGCTGAACAAAAATGCATAGCGTTGATTCATCAGTCAGTCAAAGATGATATAATTTCATTGATTGAATATGAGAATTCAAAAGATCTTTGGGAAAAGTTGAAAGTTAAGTGTGTAGGTAGTGCTGAGATTGTGAAAAACAAAAAGAAATTGTTGAGTAAAGAGTTTGATTTATTTGGTTGTATGAAGAATGAATCTATTTGTAAAATGATCGAGATATTTGGGCATCTGAAGATGGAGCTGGCTAGGCATGGAATCACTTATACTCAGGAAGAGTTGGTCGACAAAATGTTTGATTCGTTGCCGAATGATCAAGATTGGCAATACTTTACCTTAATGTTGAAGAACACCATCAAGCCGCCAGAAGTGTTGACTGTGGATTTACTGATCGAAAGACTAGAAAGCCACGAGTTGGAGATAAAGAAATCGAAAGTCAACAACACAGCTCATCAGCAGAATGTGGAGTTGTACTACAGAGGAAATCTACCAAAGACCGGATCTCCAAGAACAGCGTTTTCTGCAGAAAGTTCAAATACTGTGAATCATGAAACACCTCACAGTGGTTTTCACAGTGGATCTTCTTCAATATCTTCAAGCCAATCTGCATCAAAGAACTTATTTCAATGCAACATCGTTGTAGATTTGAAGAATGGTCAAAACTTCAGCGAGGAATCTACAAAGTAGCAGATGGTTTTCTTAGCATCTATGCTTGAATCGTATGAAAGCCTTGTGGCAGGAAAGATAGGCAACACCAACCTAATAAAGGAAGACTACGATCAGATAGATCCTGAGGAGATGGAATTGATCGACATAAGATGGTGCATGGCCAGTGCAGTTCGAAGGGCACAACGTTTCATGGAGATTACAGGAAGAAAGTCTATTGGTGGACCTTCTACCAAGTTAGGCTTTGACAAATCAAAAGTGACCTGTTTCAAGTGTAAACAGAAAGGTCATTTTAAAAGAGAGTGCCGAAATGCTTATGCTGATGTGTCAGACCCCGATTTCCACGTGTATCACTGGTGGGCCCGGTGGGGGATTACCGTGACGTAGTTGGCAACAATATAGTCAAACCACACAATTATATGAATGCACAGCGGAAGCATAAAGATAAATATAATTCAACCATTGATTGTAATATCGAATGTATCACAAATAGTCGAATGGTATCCACAGGGGGATCAAAATAATAGAAAGTATTGTTCAACAGACAAGGCATCAAAAGCTTGCGAGACTCTTTAAGATGCTAAGGAGCTATAGCCAGCCGATTACGTTTAGTACCTGCATTTAATCTTTTTGGGAAAATACGTCAGTTTACACTGGTAAATACATTCAACCGACACTTTTGTAAAATGTTTATTAAAATTGATTTAAATGCACAAGGCACAAACTCTTTTATAACTTGGGAGAATTATTTAATATTATAATCTTGTGAACGAATTACATGTTCCTTTTGCGTTCGGTAGCCCGGATCTAGTCCGGGTTAAAGATCAATAGACACACCACATAGCATATAACACCGTGGCGGGTAACCAACGGCTATGCCTTTATAATTATGGACATAATGTCGGGTGTACGCCTACACCCGAATGTCAAGGTCGTGGCCATTTCGTAAAATGCTGCCAAGGATATCCGGGACATGGTCATTAACCCCCCAAAGGCTTTTAAGTAACAAGACTGTTTAAACGAGCCGATCAAATTATTCAATTAACCACCAAACGATGGAAGATTTGATGCTCGATCAAGCGGTATTTTATATATACCGTAACCCAAGCCCGTATAACGGAAAATAAGTTAAAAGTATTTACCTTTGCAAGTATAGTCCTTTATTGATTAAATCACAGATATCTTTTACTGGTCTCCTAATCTGGAACGAAGGTTTTAAAATAACCTATTAGAATCCTAACAGGTCTTTATATTAGCCGTAGCCTAGACCGGTCAGTTTCAAAGGATAGATACGGTTTAATCGCGTGAAAGGCGAAAACCGGGAATGGAATGTGATTCTGACCCAACAAGTTTGAAGGCTTGTTTTATATGGGTTTAATATTCACACTCTGGATTTTGGGGTCAAAACAATATGGTTTGACCCGTATCGGCTAATTTATGTAAATTAGTTACATACGCCGAACCGTGCGCGCAATAGGCGCAACGGGTAACCGTAAGAGTCCTACACTGTTTTCCTAAGTCAATATGCCTTAAAGAGGTTGTGGTATCAGTAGGATACCTTCCGTAATGCCCGTAACGAGTTAAAGTTGTTATTATGCCCCGTAGGGGTATTTTGATCTTTTTAAAGATTATAAAAGAGGTTTTTGAGTTCTACAGGAAATTTGAGTTTCCCGAACAGTTTATAAAGTCTAAAATACTTTATTTATTATTTAAAATCAGTAGCAAGGGTCAAAAGACCTTGTAGAACTCAAGTTATGGCCGAAAAGGGCATATTCGGTATTTATCGAACCGTTGCCATAACCGCAGGTTATGAGCAGATTAAAAATAATTAAAAATCTTTAAAAATCCCAAAATATTATTTTACATCAGTGAGTAAAAGGTTTGGTGTCGAAATCTTGGTTTAGGTAGGCGTTATGCTAATCGCGCCGTTTATTACAAAAGTTTCCTTTAATTGCGCTATTTAGCATAACTCCTATTCTAGACCTCGGATTGGCGTGAAACTTTAGGGACATGCTTAGAATTTAGTAAGCAAGGTTATGGTCCCTTCACGTGTCCGAAATACTCGTTTTATTTTGAAAAGGGCGTTACGGTCAACTTTTAAGCATTTAACGGAAATGTGTAAAAGACTTGGACAACGACGAACCGGTCACAGAGGGTGATACCATCATGTAACCTGGTCCTAAGAGAGTCCTAAGGCATATCTAAATCCAACTTTAACGGGTCAGAACTGAAGTCAATGCAAAAGTCAAACTTTTGCGACTTTCGGCTCCGAACCGGGTCAATATAGCAAATGGTCGAATCAAACAAGCTTAGACTAGTTTATATACTTATTATCATGTTTTATGAACGTTTAAACAGGTCGCATATCATCTACATTACAGATTATGCGTAAAATCGCAAAATGGCTTTCTGTTGACTTTTTAAGTACACGTTTGACTCGACATTTGGACTAGTTAGAGTGGTGATCAGGGGGAACCCTTTTAGGGGTTTATTACCCACATAAATACCAACACATAACTATTTTTGATTCGACAATTCACTGGACCATTCGTGATTTATCGCAAAGTCAATCGTTAGTTACGACGGATTGACTTTTAAGCTAAACTAAGCAAAAACAAAGCCATAGAAGGTTTGGCATACTTACAGAGGCTTAGTGCACGACTTAGGATTATAGAAGAAAGCTTGGAAGCTCCAGAGGTGATCAAGAGAATAGGTTTTGAGGTGTGTTTCAATTGTGAACTATGTATGGTCTTTTATAGTGCAAGAATGGCCTCTAGATCATCACAACTCAACCTACAAGTGAGCATGGATGTCCAGCAGGTGTCCTAAGGTGCTAGGGGTCAGGTAGAGGGCGCCCATACTTCATTGATTGCTCACAAGATCGTTTTGAAGCCAAATCATTGAATCTGCCCATACTTTCTGCATCTGTATGGTTCACGCGGCCCGCATGAAAGTTCATGCACCTTGTACGCGGGTCGCCTGAGTTTTCATATCAGAACGCGTAACTGCAGGAGGCTCGCGGCCCGCATCAACTTACCCAAAACCTTTACGCGGCCCGCGTTAGGTCTAATTTTCTAGATTTTTAGATCTTTTATAATCATTGACTAAATCTTTGTAATTAATAACGAAATCTTTGGTAATTAATAGCCTGACCTTTCGGTTTTGAAGGGGTAACTTTGCGATTTGGCCCTTGATTATTTACAACTAAGGGCCTCGTGTTATTTACCCGCATTGTTAAGTCCCCGGTTAGTTTGTTAGTCATCCGGAAAGTCTTAACTTTCATTGTTGACGCTTTTAACCCTTCTTATACGAATTTGATCATAACTTTCTCGTTTTAAAACGGAACTTCGCGGAATTTATATAGTACATTCTAGTGAGCGTATTTTACTGTTACAAAGCCTCGGGTACGTCAAAGGGTCACTCAGAGGTATAATTAAACATGTTGACACAGTTAACCCCTGCAGCTTGTAATCTCTCACTTTCTTCCGCGTTTCGCTTCCGTACGATCCATGATTTATTCGTTTGAAGGTACGAGCATCGTTTAGGGTTATTATACGGTATATTTACCCTTTGTTGACATTATAACCCTCGAACTTACATACTTTCAAGGTTTGTTAACTTTAGTCCTTTATTTAATATTAAATGCCACGTGTAAACTCAAGACACGTGTCAATACATTATTGGACTCATAATTTCGAGGTGTTACATCCTCACCCCCTTAAAATAAATCTCGACCCGAGATTTACTCAAATAAATAAGGGTATTCCTCTTTCATCGTGGATTCAACTTCCCACGTGAATTCGGGACCTCTCCGGGCATCCCATTTAACCTTGACTATAGGTACATGCTTTCTTCGAAGCTTTTTCACCTGTCGGTCTTCAATCGACAAAGGCTTCTCCACAAACTTCAAGTTCTCATCTATATGCACATCTGTGTGAGGTATCACCAATGATTCATCAGCGAAACACTTCTTAAGATTGCAGATGTGGAACACATTGTGAATTCCATTGAGCTCTTCTGGTAAGTTCAACTTATAGGCAACTGACCCGACACGTTCGATAACCTCGAAAGGTCCTATGTATCTCGGGCTCAGTTTGCCCTTCTTACCGAAGCGCATCACCCCCTTCCAGGGTGATACCTTTAGTAACACTTTTTCACCTACCTCGAAGTGAAAATCCTTATGCTTTGGATCAGCGTAACTTTTCTGCCTATCACGGGCAGCCTTGAGACGCTCTCGAATCTGGACAATCTTGTCCGTTGTTTCGAAGACTATCTCTGGTCCTGATAATTGAACCTCTCCCACTTCCGCCCAACAAACAGTCGATCTACGCTTTCTACCGTATAATGCCTCGAAAGGCGCAGCCTTTATGCTGGTATGGTAGCTATTGTTGTAGGAGAACTAGATTAGTGGTAGGTTCTTATCCCAACTACCACCCAAATCGATTGCACATGCCCGCAGCATGTCTTCTAACGTTTGAATAGTACGCTCACTCTGACCGTCTGTCTGAGGATGGTAAGTCGTACTAAAGTTCAAACGTGTGCCCAAAGATTGCTGGAAACTTTTCCAGAAATGAGACGTGTATCTAGTATCTCGATCAGAGATAATGGACACAGGTATGCCATGTAAGGCTACAATCTTATCTACGTATAACTGGGCTAATGTGTCGGAGCTATAAGTCTCCTTGATGGGTAAGAAATGAGCTGACTTAGTCAGTCTATCGACTATAACCCATATCGTGTCATTTCCTTTCCTTGTTTTGGGTAACTTGGTAATAAAATCCATAGTTACACATTCCCATTTCCATTCAGGAAGTTCAGGCTGTTGTAGCAAGCCAGATGGCTTTTGATGCTCAGCCTTGACTTGCGCACAAGTTAAGCATTTGGCTACATAAGCGGCTACAGACTTTTTCAAGCCTATCCACCAATAATTTGCCTTTAGATCCTGATACATTTTATCTGCTCCAGGATGGACAGAATATTTGGAACTATAGGCTTCCTGGAGGATAACATCTCGTAGTCCTCCATAAATAGGAACCCATATTCGCCCATTCAATCTCAAAATTCCATCCTTGCTAAGAGTTAACTGCTCCTCAGTTACTCCCAGATTCTCCTTAGGATAGTTAGCTTCCAACACAGCTTCTCTCTGTGCAGCTAACACCCTTTCAATCAGATTATTCTTTACTTCAATGCTCTTAGCATTGATTCGGATGGGTCTCATCCTTTCTTTCCGGCTCAGGGCATCAGCGACTACATTCGCCTTGCCGGGATGGTATCTGATCTCACAATCGTAATCATTTAAGGTTTCCATCCAACGGCGTTGCCTCATGTTTAGCTCCTTCTGATTAAACAGATGTTGAAGGCTCTTGTGATCAGAATAGATCACAAACTTGATTCCGTACAGATAATGCCTCCACAGTTTTAGTGCGAACACAACGGCACCCAGCTCTAAGTCATGAGTGGTGTAATTCATTTCGTGCACCTTTAACTGTCTTGAAGCATAGGCAATCACCTTGCCTTTCTGCATGAGCACACACCCCATGCCAGTGTGTGATGCGTCGCAGTAAACTACGAACTCCTCGGTACCTTCCGGTAGCGTCAGCACCGGAGCGTTGCTCAGCCTTTGCTTCAGAATATCAAAGGATTCTTGCTGCTTAGGGCCCCAAACAAATTTTATCTTCTTCTTGGTTAGAGAAGTTAAGGGCGCAGCAATCCTTGAAAAATTTTCAATGAATCTCCTGTAGTATCCTGCTAACCCCAGGAAACTACGAATTTCGGTAGGCGTCTTTGGCTCTTGCCAATTCATGACCGCCTCTACCTTAGCGGGATCCACCTGGATACCACGCTCGCTTACGACATGTCCAAGAAATTGGACTTCTCGTAGCCAGAATTCGCATTTAGAGAATTTGGCATAGAGTTTCTCGCGATGCGGCAATTTGAGAATACATCGTAGGTGTTTCTCATGGTCAGCTTTGTTCTTCGAGTACATAAGAATGTCGTCGATGAACACGATGACAAATTTGTCTAAGTACGGCTTGCAGACGCGATTCATGAGATCCATGAACGCAGCCGGTGCATTTGTGAGCCCAAAAGGCATCACTAGGAACTCGTAGTGACCGTAACAAGTCCTAAATGTTGTTTTATGTACGTCTTCATCTCTGACTTTCAGCTGATGGTAGCCCGACCTCAAGTCGATCTTCGAGAAATAACTAGCCCCTTGCAACTGATCAAACAAATCGTCAATCCTTGGCAATGGGTATCTATTCTTTATTGTGACCTTATTAAGTTCACGATAATCGATGCACAGACGCATCGATCCGTCCTTCTTCTTAACAAACAGGACAGGTGCTCCCCAGGGAGATGAACTAGGCTTGATGAAACCTTTCGCTAACAGTTCATCCAGCTGGGTCCTCAATTCCTTCATTTCAGTTAGTGCTAGCCTGTAGGGTGCTCTAGCAATGGGAGCTGCTCCAGGGATGATATCGATTCTGAATTCCACTTGCCTATTTGGTGGCAACCCAGGTAGGTCTTCGGGGAAAACTTCTGGATACTCCGAAATGACGGGAATATCTTCTATCTTTGGTTTGGGTTCTTCAATAATCACTTGTGCCATGTAGATGACACAGCCTCTTTTTAAACATCTTGAAGCCTTGAGCATAGTTACGTTCTCGGGCAATCCATACTGCGTATCTCCTCGAATGGTGAGCGATTCACCAGTCGGAGTTTTTAGCACTATATGTTTTCTGTTGCAGACGATCTGGGCCTGGTTGTGGGATAACCAGTCCATACCCAGAACTATGTCAAAACCAGCCAGTTTGAAGGGAAGTAGAGATAGAGGAAAAGAGTGGTTCTTAATGGATATCACACATCCATCTAGTATAGTGGAGACGGTTTCTACTGTGCCATCTGCTAGCTCTACCTCGTAATTCACATTTAAGGTTTTGACAGGCATATTCAGCAATTTGCAAAATTTTTGGTCTACGAAGGACTTATCAGTGCCTGAATCAAAAAGTACTCTTGCAAAGATATTATTTACGAGAAAAGTACCTGTGATTACGTTATCGTCTTGCAAAGCTTCCTTCACATCCATCTTGAAGACTCTTGCATTATTCTTTTTGGCTTCTTCCGGCTTCTTGGCGTATTTGGGGCAGTTGCTTCTAACGTGCCCCTTCTCATTGCAGTTGTAGCAGGTCGCATCTTTTATCTTCTTGCAGTCCACAGTCTTGTGGTCCTTGGACTTGCACAGTCCACAAGTATACGACCTTGACTGAGACTGTGAGTTCGACCCAAGCCTACATTTCCCAAAATGATACTTCTGGCAGTTTTTGCACTTGGGCTTCTCTCCAGATTGTTGCCCATCTTTCCTCGACTCTGTCCCTCTCTTGCCATCACCGTTCCCACGGTGTTTCTTGCCCGACCTTCGTGAGGTATCGTCCTCACGCTTCCTCTTCTCGGCTTCTTTGTTCCTCAGCGATCTCAGTCGGACCGCGTCCATCGTGAGGGACAAAGAGAGGTCGGTTACAGACCTGAAGGTCGTTGGCCGTGAGGCCTTCACACTTGCCTTTATTTCGGGTTCTAACCCCCCAATAAAACGAGCGATTCTCCTTGGCTCCGGGGTTACCAGATATGGAACCAGCCGAGACATCGTGTTAAAGCTCGTTAGGTAAGCTTGGCAGTCGAGGTTTTTCATCACCAATGACACAAAATCGGATTCAATCTTTTCCACCTCATATTGAGGGCAGTAATTTTCTTTGATGAGAGTAAAGAATTCCTCCCATGTCATGCTGTATAGCACAGCTTTTCCCGAGGCCTGAACCAGCGCCCTCCACCAAGCCAGGGCCTCGCCCTTAAACGATTGCGACACAAACTTTACCACATCCCTTTCCGCACAGCCACTGATGTCCACCACGGTGTCCATCTCATCTAGCCACGTCATACAATCGACGGCACCTTTTTCCCCCGTGAAGTCTCGGGGTTTACAAGACACAAAGTACTTGTAGGTGCAGCCCCTGGCACGGGATGCATCAGTATACTCCCTTTCATGCTGAACACTGTTTTCATTGGATGAGTGATTATCGTCGTCCTTCTTGGGCTTGGACAGTGGTTTGCTGTGGGATTTTGAATGTGTTTTCGGCTTTGAGGGTGGTTTGGATACGGTTCTGCTTCGAGATTCGGTATATTGTCGATCTAGGGCTGCCTGAACAGCGTTGTCGACGAGAGCTTTTAATTGAGCGCCCGTTAAATGTACTTGGGCATTATCATATTCGTCTTCACTCTTATGACTATTTTCACCATTAGGATTAGCCATGGTAACTTGAATCTGTTACAGAAGATAACGAAAACTTTATTTAGGAGTTTATTATTGAATTGTCTTTTATGGCAATTCATTAACCATGGTAACAGAGACCATATCTGGTTAATTTGTTACTCACTTTTATTTAGGATTTGAACATATTTATCCTAATTACAATTTACATTGCTAGTGGCATAAAAGCCTAGTCACGAGGACGTTATATAATATTAGCCGAGATTACAGAGAATCAAGGTATGAAGGTTTGAACCGTAGTTCTTTTACCCTTCTTGACAGGGAGTCATAGACTACCACTTGTCTTTTGTCTTATATGACAATAATTATGGCCCATAGGCACTACATCTCTAATGGATGTTTAATAAGGTTGGCCCGTAGGCACTACATCGCTAATGGATGTTTAACAAGTGATCATCTTCATTGATGATTTAACCCATGATTTATTATATCATTAATTTGGGCTTTGAAATCCTTAGAAGGATTCTTATATAAGAATGACGCGTGTAATTTTTAACGAATCACATCTGCCATGAACGTTAACATGATTACAGAGGTTAACTGGGAATTCTGAATCTTTTAATCAGGTCTTACCATCTTGGCCGGATCTTATAAAGACACCTGGCTAGGTTTCACTCTTAAGATTCTTTATTAGGCAGATTTAATTTAAAAGGAATGATTTTGATTTATTTCATATATAGTAATAACAAAAATGAAATTATAACATAACATTCCAAAATTTCAAATACGATTACACGCTGCCCTAAACGGGACTATTAAACTAGTACATACCTACGTAGAGGTTAATAAAGAGACAAGTCCACGCAGGGACCAATACAAGATAAGTGTCCACACAGGGACTAAAGGATAAGTCCACGTAGGGACTGAAATACGATAAACGTCCACGCAGGGACTTATTTAAAATAGACATTACATTAGAACATATATAAGGACTAATGGTCACGTTTCTTCTTCTTGCCTTTCAACAGGTTCGCTAGACCCTTAAGGAATCCCCTGTTGTTCTTTCGTTCTTCCTCGAAATCCCTTTCCACACGAGTTAAGCGGTGGAGGATTTCTTCTTGTTCGGGCGGAGAAAAACGTGGTTGTGGCGCCGGTTGCGGAACTGGAGGTCTAGGAGGTGCTAGATACCCATGAGCTTAGTAGTCCGGTATCCCCATGTTTCCAAAAGCTCCGTCGGGATAGCGGGCATTATACCTAGCCGCTACCACATATGGGTCGCGCTCATAGTTGTAATTGTAATGTGCGTGCGACGATGGTTCGAATGGGTTGTATGCCGTTGGACCCGTGTACGCAGGTATTGGGTGGTCATACCCAAATGGTGGCGAAGATGGTGCAACTGGTGCGGAGTTCGCCTCCTGTACTGGACTTGAAGGTCCTTCTTCTTGTAGTGGCGGGTAGTGGCTACTACTAGAGTGTCGAGGGGTGCTGAAGTGGAATTCCCCTCCTCGGGTGGACATACGAGCACCCGATCTTCTACACCTCGGCGGATCAGGCATTACTGGTTGAACCGGCGGTGGTGGTGGCGTAACTGCCACGAAGCGTGGATCCTCAGAGGGATCTTGTTGTTGTTGTTGCTCGTGTTGCGATGTCTGATGGGAGGGTGTGAAGTACCACTCGTGTTGGTTGAACAACGCTTGAAAGCTATCTGGCCCTTGGTAAGGTGTGCCATGAAAAGAAGATCCATCTGAGATCTCGATAGGATGTGTGGGCGTACCACGAGCAGGTTCGATTGGATCAGTGTCCTCATCCATATGGTCTTCTGAGAAGTGATCCTGTGGTCCTAACGGGACAAAGCCTGCAGGTTCCTGAATGTAATCTGTTGGGTTAAACTGACCCCTGAAGTAAGGAGTGGGATCGTCAAAAGCACGGTGCGATACCGAACGCTGTAGAGGCATGTAGGAGGGTTGAGGGTTATTGGGATCATTCTCGGAATCTGGCCCGAACGAGTGACGATACTATGGCGTCGAGCTGTGCGAGGTGGAATGCCTCGTAGGTTCGAAAAGGTTTCTCCGTCTTTGCGGTTCTTCACTCCTTGTGGTCGAAGGAGCTCGCGTATTTGAAGGTCCAGCTTCATGATCATGGTGAGTAACGATCTCTCCTCTGCCTCTTCTTCCTCTTCCTCGGAAAATTACAGGTGCCATATTTCCTGCTTTTAAAACTTTAAATAACAATGATAATAAAAGACAACTTGAAATAACAATTCGAATTTGTCCTATGTTCTTGTCTAGACTCAAGTATGTGCAATTATGTCACTGAGATTAAACACATTAGGATAGTGTTCAATTCACTCAATGTTGGCTCTGATACCAACCTGTCACACCCCGATTTCCATGTGTATCACCGGTGGGCCCGGTGGGGGATTACCGTGACGTAGTTGGCAACAATATAGTCAAACCACACAATTATATGAATGCACAGCGGAAGCATAAAGATAAATATAATTCAACCATTGATTGTAATATCGAATGTATCACAAATAGTCGAATGGTATCCACAGGGGGATCAAAATAATAGAAAGTATTGTTCAACAGACAAGGCATCAAAAGCTTGCGAGACTCTTTAAGATGCTAAGGAGCTATAGCCAGCCGATTACGTTTAGTACCTGCATTTAATCTTTTTGGGAAAATACGTCAGTTTACACTGGTAAATACATTCAACCGACACTTTTGTAAAATGTTTATTAAAATTGATTTGAATGCACAAGGCACAAACTCTTTTATAACTTGGGAGAATTATTTAATATTATAATCTTGTGAACGAATTACATGTTCCTTTTGCGTTCGGTAGCCCGGATCTAGTCCGGGTTAAAGATCAATAGACACACCACATAGCATATAACATCGTGGCGGGTAACCAACAGCTATGCCTTTATAATTATGGACATAATGCTGGGTGTACGCTTACACCCGAATGTCAAGGTCGTGGCCATTTCGTAAAATGCTGCCAAGGATATCCGGGACATGGTCATTAACCCCCCAAAGGCTTTTAAGTAACAAGACTGTTTAAACGAGCCGATCAAATTATTCAATTAACCACCAAACGATGGAAGATTTGATGCTCGATCAAGCGGTATTTTATATATACCGTAACCCAAGCCCGTATAACGGAAAATAAGTTAAAAGTATTTACCTTTGCAAGTATAGTCCTTTATTGATTAAATCACAGATATCTTTTACTGGTCTCCTAATCTGGAACGAAGGTTTTAAAATAACCTATTAGAATCCTAACGGGTCTTTATATTTGCCGTAGCCTAGACCGGTCAGTTTCAAAGGATAGATACGGTTTAATCGCGTGAAAGGCGAAAACCGGGAATGGAATGTGATTCTGACCCAACAAGTTTGAAGGCTTGTTTTATATGGGTTTAATATTCACACTCTGGATTTTGGGGTCAAAACAATATGGTTTGAACCGTATCGGCTAATTTATGTAAACTAGTTACATAGGCCGAACCGTGCGCGCAATAGGCGCAACGGGTAACCTTAAGAGTCCTACACTGTTTTCCTAAGTCAATATGCCTTAAAGAGGTTGTGGTATCAGTAGGATACCTTCCGTAATGCCCGTAACGAGTTAAAGTTGTTATTATGCCCCGTAGGGGTATTTTGGTCTTTTTAAAGATTATAAAAGAGGTTTTAGAGTTCTACAGGAAATTTGAGTTTCCCGAATAGTTTATAAAGTCTAAAATACTTTATTTATTATTTAAAATCAGTAGCAAGGGTCAAAAGACCTTGTAGAACTCAAGTTATGGCCGAAAAGGGCATATTCGGTATTTACCGAACCGTTGCCATAACCGCAGGTTATGAGCAGGTTAAAAATAATTAAAAATCCTTAAAAATCCCAAAATATTATTTTACATCAGTGAGTAAAAGGTTTGGTGTCGAAATCTTGGTTTAGGTAGGCGTTATCCTAATCGCGCCGTTTATTACAAAAGTTTCCTTTAATTGCGCTATTTAGCATAACTCCTATTCTAGATCTCGGATTGGCGTGAAACTTTAGGGACATGCTTAGAATTTAGTAAGCAAGGTTATGGTCCCTTCACGTGTCCGAAATACTCGTTTTATTTTGAAAAGGGCGTTACGGTCAACTTTTAAGCATTTAACGGAAATGTGTAAAAGACTTGGACAACGACGAACCGGTCACAGAGGGTGATACCATCATGTAACCTGGTCCTAAGAGAGTCCTAAGGCATATCTAAATCCAACTTTAACGGGTCAGAACTGAAGTCAATGCAAAAGTCAAACTTTTGCGACTTTCGGCTCCGAACCGGGTCAATATAGCAAATGGTCGAATCAAACAAGCTTAGACTAGTTTATATACTTATTATCATGTTTTATGAACGTTTAAACAGGTCGCATATCATCTACATTACAGATTATGCGTAAAATCGCAAAATGGCTTTCTGTTGACTTTTTAAGTACACGTTTGACTCGACATTTGGACTAGTTAGAGTGGTGATCAGGGGGAACCCTTTTAGGGGTTTATTACCCACATAAATACCAACACATAACTATTTTTGATTCGACAATTCACTGGACCATTCGTGATTTATCGCAAAGTCAATCGTTAGTTACGACGGATTGACTTTTAAGCTAAACTAAGCAAAAACAAAGCCATAGAAGGTTTGGCATACTTACAGAGGCTTAGTGCACGGCTTAGGATTTTAGAAGAAAGCTTGGAAGCTCCAGAGATGATCAAGAGAATAGGTTTTGAGGTGTGTTTCAATTGTGAACTATGTATGGCCTTTTATAGTGCAAGAATGGCCTCTAGATCATCACAACTCAACCTACAAGTGAGCATGGATGTCCAGCAGGTGTCCTAAGGTGCTAGGGGTCAGGTAGAGGGCGCCCATACTTCATTGATTGCTCACAAGATTGTTTTGAAGCCAAATCATTGAATCTGCCCATACTTTCTGCATCTGTATGGTTCACACGGCCCGCATGAAAGTTCATGCACCTTGTACGCGGGTCGCCTGAGTTTTCATATCAGAACGCGTAACTGCAGGAGGCTCGCGGCCCGCATCAACTTACCCAAAACCTTTACGCGGCCCGCGTTAGGTCTAATTTTCTAGATTTTTAGATCTTTTATAATCATTGACTAAATCTTTGTAATTAATAACGAAATCTTTGGTAATTAATAGCCTGACCTTTCGGTTTTGAAGGGGTAACTTTGCGATTTGGCCCTTGATTATTTACAACTAAGGGCCTCGTGTTATTTACCCGCATTGTTAAGTCCCCGGTTAGTTTGTTAGTCATCCGGAAAGCCTTAACTTTCATTGTTGACGCTTTTAACCCTTCTTATACGAATTTGATCATAACTTTCTCGTTTTAAAACGGAACTTCGCGGAATTTATATAGTACATTCTAGTGAGCGTATTTTACTGTTACAAAGCCTCGGGTACGTCAAAGGGTCACTCAGAGGTATAATTAAACATGTTGACACAGTTAACCCCTGCAGCTTGTAATCTCTCACTTTCTTCCGCGTTTCGCTTCCGTACGATCCATGATTTATTTGTTTGAAGGTACGAGCATCGTTTAGAGTTATTATACGGTATATTTACCCTTTGTTGACATTATAACCCTCGAACTTACATACTTTCAAGGTTTGTCAACTTTAGTCCTTTATTTAATATTAAATGCCACGTGTAAACTCAAGCCACGTGTCAATACATTATTGGACTCAAAATTTCGAGGTGTTACATGATGATTCTGAAAATCCGTTCAGAGAAGATTACTACAAAAAGGCAATTTATCATCAGAACAAGGCTGAACCCCCAGGATGAAGCAGATTGAAGACAAAGAAAAATCCAGAGCTCTTGCCGTCATTCATGACGATGAAGGTTTTGACTGGAGCGAGCTGCTACCTGAGGAAGACGCAGTAGGTTATGCATTTGTTGCAAAAGAAGAAGTCAAACCGTTCAGAGACACCAGAACAGAAGCAGATAAAGCTAATGATAGGCGACAGAGAGCTGAATGGAAAATGATGAGACTTTCTCATGTACACACTGAAGCAAAGAGAGCAAAAAGATGGGATGCAGTTAGAGAATGTTACCTGGATCCTGAAGGAAACATTGCTATTGATCCAAAGACTCTTAGTCTTGAAGCTATGACTGCGGAATTTGCTGAACTTGAAGAGTCTCAACAGAGAAAATGGTGGGGAGGTGGTGAAGAGAAAGAGAAAGAGAAAGAAAAAGAGCAGGAGCAAAAGCCAAAGAAGATAGATGAAGGAATCATTGATACTTCACTGGAGTTGAACGCCGAAAACTTTGGAAAGATGGCTGACAAGGTGCTGGCTGCTAAAGCACTTGAGGTAGACTCTAAGTCTGTATCTGAGTCTGAAAGCCAGGTCAGTTCAAATGCGTCATCAAGTGAGACAGGTAAAAAAGTCAAAGGTGACAGTGACTGCAAACATTGCATGAAAAACTACAAAGTTTGTAGTAAACAAGATTACCTCAAAGATACGAAGGTTAATGATCTGACAAAAAGAGTCAGAAAGGTTGAAGATCAGATTCTTGATAATGACAGAATGCTCAAATTTTCAAATGATCAAGTTAAAAAGTTGACTGAGAAAATTGACAATGATAAAATTGAAGTAGAAAGAATTAGGAGAGAAAATGAGAAACTAATTCATGAAAATCGTCAACTCTCAGAAAATTTTAACAAGTTAAAACAAACAATTCAAGATTCTGATGAACGAAACGGTAAAATAAGAAAAGAAAATGAGCATTTAACTGTGATTCGTAGACACAAAGAAGAACAAATCAACAAGCAATTGGATGAGATTGCTAAGTTGAAGCTTCAATTTGAAAAAGCTAAGATTGAGAATGAGCGTATCAATCTGAAATTAACCAGTTACAACTCCGCAAGCTTTGTTTTGCAACACATTGTTCCCAAACCTATCGGGAAAAACAAAGCAAGCGAAGATGTATTCTCTGATGGAACAGGGGTGGGTTATCATCAAGTTCCACCACCAGTGCTAAACAATTATTCGAAAAAAATAATCAGGGTTGGTTAATATTGAAGATGATAATGAAGTGAAACTTCCGGACACAATTGATGTCATATTCACTTTGTCTTCCGATGAAGATAGTGTCCAAACTGAAGTGGTGAAAAGTGTGGTTGAGAATGTTTTAAAACCTGAAAGTGACACTACTGAGGAAGATGAATGTTTCTTGGACAAGTACATTCCGAAACCAAAGTCCAAGAACAACTTAAATGAAGGACCAAATCTTGTCATGTACAAGATGTTGGGTTCGGATAAGTTGTTTTCGGATTCTTAGTTTCCACTTGAGAATGTAAATGTTGCTAAACTGACAAATGTGTTCAAATTGATTGAAGTTGATCTGTCAGAAGTGAACAGTTTAAATCAAACAAAAAGATAAATGAATTTTGAAAAAGATAAAGCTTACTACAAGAAGCCAGTTGTTCCACCACGTTTTTATAATAACAATCGAAACAAATGGTCGGGTGGATATCAGGGTGGTAAGGCTTATCAGAAAAAGAATGTTCAAAACAAAAGGTTTGTTGAGAAGAAAGTGTTTGTGAACAGTTCAAGTTCACTTTCTGATGAAGAAACTAAGATTTTTTCCAAATCAAACAAAGTGTTCTTTGAGAAGAAGGCTTCACAGCCTCAGTCTGAAGGCACAAGTCGAGTTGTTGACACTCGAACATGCTTCAAATGCAATCAAGTTGGACATATTGCACGAAAGTGTACCAACTTGAAGTCTATGACTGACGTTGTGAAGACTCAGAAAAAGAAAGATGATTCAAAAGGAAAAGCTCCATTGATTGTTGAGAAAAAGGTTTTGAAAAATGAAAACATCAAAGTCAAAACTGAACCTGCTAAAAAGATGGTAACTAAAAATGACAAGTTTTATAAGCGGGTTGCGTCACCTCAACAAACATGGAAGCCGAAAGTAGTTGAGAAGAAAGAAAGTGTTCCAAAACCAAAGGTTTCTGAGACTGAAAAACAATCATCCTCTACCACACCGGTAAAGATGAATGTTCCTTTGGATTATTATGTTAAACTTGAAAAAGAAATGCAAAAATCTGAAAAGAAAGATGTTCAAAAGAAAGACCAACCATCTGGTCAACTTCAAAAAGATGAGTTTTTCCTATATAAAAAGGTTGAGGTTGGGTCTGAAGAAAGCTTAAAAATGAATGATAAAAACTTCCCGCCACTTTACACTACAAAATTCACATCAAAGCTGAGTTACCTGAGTCAAAACAGGCTTGGGTAGCATCCAAATCTTACTAAGTGTTTGTAGTTTGTGCAGGAGCTTCCAAGATCCGTTTCGCAATGGATTATGGATAGTGGAGCTTCTCGGCACATGACAGGGAAGACAACATTGTTGTATAATGTTAGAAATTTCAATGGAGGTTACGTAGGTTTCGCAGGAAATCAAGGTGGTAGGATTATTGGTGAAGGAACGTTATCCAATGGGATTGTTACGTTTGAAAGAGTTAATTATATTGTTGAGCTGGAGAATAATCTGCTGAGTATCTCGCAGATTTGTGACAGGATGTATACCACTCACTTTACTGACAAAGAATGTTTGATCTTGAAGCCAGGATTTGTTATCCCTGAAGAATGGATTATCATGAGGGCACCAAGAGTCAATGATCTGTACGTGTTGGACAAGAGCGTAGCTACAACAACCACGGGTCAGGCTCATTGTTTTGTGTCTAGAGCAACAGAGAAAGAATCAAGATTGTGGCATAGAAAGATGGGCCACATTCACCTACGAAAAATGAATCACCTGGTGCATAACGACTTAGTTTTGGGTGTTCATGTCAAAGGATTTCATCTGGAAGGGGAGTGCATTAGCTGCATCAAAGGCAAGCAGAAGAAAAAGTCACACCCTAAAAAGCAAGTCAATTCAGTATCAAGACCTCTGGAGAGACTTCACATGGATTTGTTTGGTCTTGTGAATGTCAAAAGTATTACAGGAGATTACTACTGTCTTGTGGTTACTGACCATTATTCCAGATTTTCGTGGGTATCAATCTTGAAGTCGAAAGATGAAACATATGACAGTCTGATGGTGTTGTTCAAGAAAATTGAAAATCTGTACCAAAGGCGTATAAAAAGAATCAGAAGTGATAATGGTACAGAATTCAAGAACAGCAAGATGGAAGAATTTTGTGATGAAAGAGGTATATTGCATGAGTTTAGTGCTCAGTACACTCCGCAGCAGAATGGAGTCGCAGAACGTAAAAACAGGACACTAATCGAAACAGCTAGAACAATGCTTGCTGATTCAAAGCTTCCGATAAATTTTTGGGCAGAAGTTGTTTCCGCCGCATGCTATATGCTCAACAGAGTTCTCACTGTCAAGAAATTCAACAAAACGTGCTTTGAGTTGATCAATAACTGCAAACCTAATCTGAAGTATCTTGAACCGTTTGGGTCACCCTATACTGTTCTAGAGCATTTTGGAAAGTTTGGTCCGAAGAGTGTTGAGGGAATATTCATTGGTTATGCAAGTCCTCTACGTCGTGTCTTCGTTCCAAGTGAGAAGCAGATTATTGAAGCTCCAAATGTTGAATGTCAAGGTAATACAATGCCGCCGCAGAATCCTGTAGATTCGTGGCATTATCATTACGACACTTTGTGGGATTCGTTTGATGTGATGGAAGAACCAGAAGAAGAAGAAGAAGAAGATTTCTTTGACGAGTTGGATATTTTGAGAGAGTATGAGTCATCTCAGGAAAGGTTCCCAGCTGAGTATTCAAGGAGACCACGACAAACTTCAAATGATAATGAAGCAGGTCTAAGCAATGCTGGTGAACATGATGATGTCCAACAAAATGAAGTTGCTCATGATAATCAGACGGAACAAAATGATAATCAAGAATCTGAGAATATGCCGATATTTGATCGTGGTGATCCAGATTCTGAGGAGGAGCAAATTCAAGGTTCAAGTCAAACAAACCCAGTTAGTGAACAAGGTGCAAATCAGAATGTTACTAATCTGGAAAGCGATGTAGATGTTCCGAGTGAAGTGATGCCAAGAATTCTTTCATACCATCAAGAGGAGCTGATCATTGGAGAACTACAATTAGGTGTTCACACTAGACGTCAAATTGACCAAGGCCTTACATGTTTTTATTCTACAGTAGCACCTTTACAAACTGAATTTTCATTGAGTTGTTTTATTTCACAGATCGAACCGCGAACTTACAAAGAGGCGCTTACTGAAGATTCTTGGGTCAATGCGATGCAAGAAGAGTTGAGTTAGTTTGAAAAGTTGGGAGTGTGGAAGTTAGTAGACTTGCCTGATGGTCACAGGAAGATCAACACAAAATGGGTGTTTAAGTGTAAGAGAGACGACAGAGGAGTTGTTGTGCGAAACAAAGCTCGACTCGTTGTCCAGGGTTTTAGTCAACAAGAGGGAATTCATTTTACAGAAGTCTATGCTCCTGTGGCTCGTCTAGAAGCGATCAGAATCTTCATGGCATTTACATCTTGGAAAAACTTCAAAGTATATCAACTAGATGTGAAATCGGCGTTTCTTTATGGGAAGGTTAAAGAGGAGGTATATGTCGGACAGCCACCGGGCTTTACCGATCCAATCCACAAAAACAAAGTCTACTTGCTGGACAAAGCGCTGTATGGTTTACACCAGGCCCCGAGAGCTTGGTACGAGACTTTGTCTCAACATCTACTAGCCAACAACTTTATTCGTGGAAAAGTGGATGCCACTCTCTTCACCAAAGAGGTCGACGGACATCTTCTGATAGTTCAAATATACGTGGACGACATAATATTTGGGTCAACAAATGAGGATTTGTGCAAAGATTTTGAACAAGTGATGAAGCAGAAATTCAAAATGTCATCAATGGGGGAGATGAGATTCTTCTTGGGACTTCAAGTTGGTCAACTACCTAAGGGAATTTTCATTCACCAGACGAAGTATGTTCATAATATTCTAGAGAAATTTGGGACGTCAGGTTCTACTCCAGTGTCAACCCCATTGGCAACAAATCATGGGATACACCCAGATCTCACCGGAGACAGGGCAGATGAGACGTTTTATCGTTCCATTATCGGTTCATTGATGTACTTAACTACTTCAAGACCCGATATCATGTACCCAACGTGCCTCGCAGCAAGATTTCAATCTAACCCGAGAGCTTCGCATATGGTTATCGTGAAGAGGATATTACGCTACCTGAAGGTCACTCCATCATTAGGGTTGTGGTATCCTAGAAAAGGCGACTTTACGCTCGAAGGGTATTCCGACTTAGACTTCGGATGCTGCAAAGTCAATGCAAAATCAACAACAGCAGGATGCTAGTTCTTTGGACCTCGTCTGGTCACCTGGCAGTGTAAGAAGCAAACGTCTGTGGCGCTATCCACATGTGAAGCGGAGTATGTATCTGCTAGCAGTTGCTGCTCTCAGATCTTGTGGATCTAGCAACAGATGCGCGACTACGGTTTGCAGTTTCTTAACACACCTCTCTTTGTTGATAATGAGGCCGATATTAATATAACGAAAAATCCAGTACTTCACGCTAAAACTAAACATATAGAAATTCGAAATCACTTCATCCGAGATTGCTTCGAGAAGAAGTTGATTCGAATTGAGAAAATCCACACTGACGAACAGAAAGCTGATTTACATACCAAAGCTTTTGATAAAACACGTTTTAAATATCTTTTAAAACTGAACGGTATGATGCTTTTCTCGGTGTCGGATGGAATTATTGGCGTTGATGAAGGTATTGTTGTAGATGACGATGAGAAACAATCTGCAATGGTTTGTCGATTTTTTACTTGTTTTAGTATTTAGCGGGAGTAGATATATTTTCAGAAAATACAAAAACAGTAAAAAATTCAAAAATACAAAAACATGAGAAAATTTCAAAATCCAAAAACAATAGAGAACTGAAAAAGAACTTGTGTAAAAAGGGAAAATGATAGTACATCGGTTTGACATTTACGGTACGCTAAAGATTTGTAAAGATTAAAAGCGTTAAACAGTCTCACTGATGATGTGTCGATAGGTTTTTACACATTTAGTAGATTTGTTCGGGATATAAACATAAAATTCAAACTTGCTTATTTTGTGGGGAACACTACTTGGATATATAGGTAACCCCTGAAATCTTGTTTGAAAGGTCCCTCTTTATGAAATACTAGGTCTTTATACTCAGTGATATCTGGGGTATTATTCCGGGACTTCTGCTGAATGGAAGTTCTGACCTAGTCCCCGAATAATACTTTCCACATTGCTTGAAACATAGCACCACCCTTAGCATAAAAAACGACGAAACATTTCAAAATGATAATCGTGTGCTGTTGAAACAAAAGATCCTCTAAAGGGGACACACCTAAAGTCGAATCGTCATCTCTCTGCTTAACGGAAGTTCTGACCTGAGCTCTCACGGTTTCGCATCTGAAGGGGTAAGGTCCCAAAAACCCCATAAAAGGCGATGGGAACCATACCAAAACCTTACAGGTCAAACATTATACCTTGCGCGGCCGCGCACTGGTCTTACAAGCAGAGATCTAAAGAACAGTCAAACTGCCAATACTTGCGCGCCCAAAGGGAATCATAAACCCTTGCACTTCCTCCCATAAACAAGGATGAAAATCCTGAGATAAATACTTACGCCTTTATATCCAAACATGGATAATATTCAACCAGACTCAGGATTATTTATTTACCTGTCTCCACACGATAAGGTGCCACACCAGAGTACAGCAGTAATCTTCTAGAAGGAATACAATCGTGCACAACCAAAACTATTACAACCGAATGGACACGTGTCATCATCTCATACGTCCCTAGGGTCACAACGGAAGTATGCAAATGGAGAGTAATCTCCATTTGATCACTTTACACGTGGCCTATCCCCAGCCTTCGATCTAAATCACGATCCGTGTGCTCTCACGTCGGATCAGGAAGCTTAACGGAAGGAAATGTAACCGCTTACGGGGTTAGCATCTTCCGTTAACTTTTCATTAACAAGTTTTCCCGCCCAAATGACTCCCGGCTATAAATAAGAGATAAAACCCACGTACGAAACAAGTTACACACACTTACCAAATACATCATCTTCTTCTTCATACAAATACTTATTCTCACACCGGAGTCGGGTCAAGGAGAGAGCCCTCTTCTCCCCTTGACGAGACTAACGGTGCTCTTTTTTGCAGAGCTATCAGAGAAGAAGATCAATCGGATCTGAATCAGTCGAGTGGAAGCTAACCTTTTATGCGGATTCAAACCCCCTAGATATTTTGGGTCTGACCAATTATCTAGTGTTTCTTCATTGGCGCCCACCGATTCCTCTGTTTTTTCAGTTTTCATCCCGTTTCGATTCAGTTCTCTTTATCCTCTATTATGGCAGAAAATTCATCGTCTCATCGACAAGCCGGTCTTCGGCCGAACGTCGAGAACAATGTTCAAATAGAAGGAATTCCAGAAGATGGCTCGGATGACAACGAAGTCCAGTCCAACCGGGCAAATGGTCCAGTAAACCTGCCCAATCAATTTTGCCACCAGGAGAAACTCCAATATCCTGGTACGTCAGGTCTCAAGGGGCACTAAATGCAGTATACACACAGCTGTGTGCTCAGACTGTTCCCCTAACTCAGTCACGAAGACCAGGATCTCGGGCAAATGCTTCCCAACGAGAAAATTCAACTTACGGGGGTACAGAAGTTTACGCCAGATCCACATCACGAAATGAATACACTCAGACAGAAAGCCATCAGAGAGAGAGTCATGGTAGATCACATCCTCGCCGAAGGCGATCGGTCCATGACAGGTTAGGTTCCCAACAAGACACCCACACTGACGAAACTGACCCAACATATCGTTTAAGTGCAAATACCAGTGTGTTCAATCGATTGCAGCCAAACTATAATAAGAGCAGGCCTCGAGCGGTTTATAACCCCGAGGCAGAACACAACTATGATTTGATTTACCGCCCTGCGGAAGCAGCGGAAAATTCAAAGTTCATCATGGAAATAGCTTTGGCTCCTCTTGAGAAAGCTAAATTACCATCCAATGTGGGAAAATTTAATGGGCTGACAGATCCCGATGACCACCTAAGAGTGTTTTACCAGCGCGGGTCTGGTTGGAGGTTGGACTCTCCCACTATGGTGTCATCTGTTTGTTCAGACCCTGACTGGACCAGCGCGAATTTGGTTTGATAACTTACCAATCGGATAGATTGAATCCTGGAAGGATCTGCGTGAAAAGTTTTTGACACACTTCAGCCAGCAACGACGTTCCATCCGTGATACATCCGACGTCATGAACATCTGGCGTCGTGATGACGAGAGTCTGGAGGATTTCATCACCAGATACAATAAAGAAGTATTGGAGATTGGCGGCGTGCATGAGCAACTAATCCGCGCACAATTCAAATACACGGTTAGATGTGACGACATGATTAAGGTCTTATCCGGAACTGAGGGCCTCCCCAAAAGCTGGGAAAAGATAATGGCGGCAGCCAAGGTTTATGCGCAAACGGAGAAAAACCTTACTACAAATAGGCCACCACCACCACGTAACAGGCCTACAGACTTAAGCTCAACCGGCGAAAGAAGATCAAAGAAGTCATGGCGTGAATCTGGAACAGGAAGTCGTTCGTCTGAGGATGCCCGCACAACAATCAAGAAACTCACCGCGCAGAGGGAGAACAAACATGAAAATAGGGAGAGACAATGGACTCCCCTAACAAAAACCCCGGCGGAGGTCTTAAGTACTGAAGACTATCAATTCAAACCTCCGGTTCCAATGAAGAGCAAGTGTGGACAAGACCCGGCACAATACTGCGAATATCACAAAGATAACGGGCACACCACTAACAACTGCATCTCCCTACGCACAGAAATAGAGAAAGCCCTCAAGAGCGGCGAACTCACACATTTGCTCCAAAATGTGCGCAAGGAGATTAAGCAGATAACCCGGGGTGATGAAGGCCCAAGCAAGCGGGCAAAAACCTAAGAAGCGACTCTACAAGTTTCCTACGGAGAGGCATGATTCATCAAACAAAGCAGGAATACTAGAGAGTAAGTTAAGTTCCACGTAATTATTTCAAACAAAACTTTGTCAAAGCCTCTGTGCTCTATCCGTGAATAAAATTACAAAGTTTTTATTATCTTTATGTTTACAAAGTGCATGCAATTTCTTTTAGTAAGTGCAAAAACATTATGGTAAATCCTAAAACAAGCTTCATGAACGGTCAGTGATAACATCACAAACGGCCACAAGTTCAAACATAAGCTTTATACCAACTTCTTTCGCCTTACTCCACAAAGCAATCGTACTCACGCAAGATATTGTAAACACAAATAAAAACATCCAATTCTTAGCGTACGAATACGCCTTAAACAAAGAAATAAAAGAGTTTCAAACACGGCAGTGTTTTACTTGCACAGCAGTGCATCGGCAGAAATAGGGATTTACATCCCAAAATATTACATGAAAAATTGTTCAATACATTTTTCAATCTACAACAAATCTTCGCCCTCATCCGGGAAGATTTCCCTTAATTGCGCTACGTGATCATCAGATTGCAGCGCAACATTTATCAAATCCATGACCGGCAGTTGCAAGTTGTCGAATTCTGCCTTCAAGACAGCAAGCGCAGCACCAGTATCCATGCCAGAGGTGGCAGACTTGCTATTATCCCAATTAACCTTTAACGCGTTGTTCACATGATGGGAGCATTCAGCATATCCTTGCGCATATCCATCTCTTCGCGCGGCAACCACCAAACGAGCAACAGTTTTATCTAACTCTTCAGAGTTCAACACAGATTCAGCAACCTATAAAAGAAGAGAGACGAATGAACAAGGAAAACATAACAAGTTTTACAAAAAAGAGGAGGAAAGAAACTTACGCAAGCAATACCGCGATCTTTTAACCAAGCCATGTCGTTCTTCAAAGGTTCAAGCTCGCTTTCCGCCGTAACTCGCGCCATTTCCGAATTCTCCAATTTCTCTTTAGTTTCAGATAAAAGGCGGGAGGTTTCAGTATTCTCGGAATGCGCAAGCTCCAGATCTTTCCTAAGTTGTTCCTGGTCAGCAACCAAAATAGTAAGTTCTTCTAACTCTTTATCTCTAAGGGCAAGAGTGGCTAAAGCTTGTACCTCTCGTTGTTCACTGCGCTCCCTATGAGAACGCGCTTCCGCTAGCGCGGCTTCAACATCGGCTTTTTCCTTCTTCAACTTCTCTACCTCCACATCCTGATTCTTCATCTTTTCAACCTCAGCCTTAAGGTTATTAATAATATCACGAAGGTTTGACTTCTCAGCATTATCTTTTTCGCAAATTCTTCTCCAGTTTTTGCGTTCTTCAGAAAGGAGAGCAGCTTCAGCTTCCGCCTTTCTTTTCCAACCAGCTACGGACCATTCTTCAGTCTTGCGCTCAGCTTCAAACTTGGCTTGATCAGCTTCCAATTTAGCCTTCAACTGAGCCAAGCGTTTTTCATCCTTGGAAAATTTCTTTTGAGATGCCATAAAGGATTCCTGGTCTTTACGCATACTATACCACTCACGCACTATGCGATGAGTGGTAGACACGTGAGAAGCAGTCTCTTCAAAATAAGATTGGTAGGTTTGTTCATAAGACCGGCCTTCTTGAAACTTGACTTCTCCAGGAGGAAGTATTCCCTGCATCCAGTCTTGATACACGCGCCAATTCGAGAAGGTGTCACCCTTCTTTAAATTCCAAACAGGAGTATGAGGATCAGAGGCGTCCTTCTCCGCATAGGTCCGGTAATAATAATCTCCTAGAGTTTCCTCCGGACGAATTGGAGACTGCTTACCTACATCAGCAGAAGAGCTTTGCTTTTCAACCGTCACTTTCTCAACTTGTTCAGGGACAGCATCAGAAGGAGTAGGCGGTGAAATCGAAGTGTTTTTAGTAGACGCTTGTTTCCCAGGGTCGTCAGCAACAGTTTCAAGAGTGCGCGGCTTACCAGCATCATCCGCTACACCTGGGTCAACAACCTTTTCAGCCTCTTTAACAGTATCAACAGGCTCCCTAGCCTCAACAACATTCTCCGCACCACCATCAACAACCCCCGTAGACTCTGACTGGTTAACCCCAGAAACACGCGGAGGGGTGGATGGAAGCTCTTCATTTACCATAGGTTGCAGTTCTATGGGAATGGAAGAGACAGGAACTTCTGGGAAAGCAAATAAAGTTTTAAAAAAGAAATTTTTTAACGCACATAAAGGAAACATTAAGGGCAACACTTACCAACAGACTCTGAAATAAAAGAGTCAAGATTCCCTTTTCTGATAATTTTCTTCCTCTAAACTTTCTTAGGAGGTTGACCCTCCGTATCCACATCAGCTTGTTTCCTCTTACCAGTTTTCCTACGCACCAAGTGTTCGGGACTAGAATCCAAATTGATAGGATCACTTGGATTAGACGGAGGAAGGTCAGCAGAATCTTTCGGTTCAGGTTTTGGCTCTCGCACAGATACTGTAGGAGTAAGACCCTCCAAAAAGTCAGAAACCACCACATAATCACACCTGGAGTCAGAGGAATGGCGCGTACCTTTCTTCTCCCCAACATTCTTTGTCTTCAAACTTTGGGCTTTTTCAGCACCACCTTTCTTCGGCGCAGGAATAGAGGATACTGCACGTTTCTCCTTTTCAGGACCTATGCCCAAATTCAACAGCTCACCTACAAAAGCGCACACAAAAGTTTTACCCACAAAGCGCAAAAAGATAAAACAAAAACAGATATAGCTTACCAGCACCAGTGGTTGGTTGGGCGGACAGATCCGCATCCTGCGGACGAGCAAAGTTCCCCACAATATGGTGGTACCAAAGCTCCTCGTCAGGTTTCTTCTTTATAGTACCCATTCTTCCGCCTTCCCTCTTAAAGGCAACAACATACAAAGAAACAACTGCAAGGAATGAATACCAAGTCAAAAAAAAAAAGAGAAGAGAAAGACGAGATAGAAAGGGGAAAAACCCCAATCGTACCATGACCATCCTCGGTGTACACCGGTTTGTCATCACGATCCATCTTCCAATTCAAGCTCATACCAGCCCCAATAAGAGCCTTCTCTGGTAAAGCAATATTGGGCACATCTTTCAAATCTTGGTACCAGTTTTCATCAATAGGGGTCGAAAGTGTCTCAGTCGGAACATCTTCTTTTCCCCTAAGAACCATCTTCATCGGAATTATTCCGGCCTTGATAAAAAAGAATTTTTGTTTCCAGTCGTGAAAGAATTTTGGGGGTTGGTGTAAGATCTTCTTCGCAGAAGCCCTCTGAACAAATGAATAGAACCCTTGGGTACAATGCATCTGGTGGAAAACCCTAAATCGGGGAACGGTTGGCTCAACGTGCATCGTTCGACATACAAACTCGAAATGTCGAACCCTAACCATGCCGATTGGATGAAGTTGAGAAATGTGCAAGTTATAAAATCTAAGGATTTCAAGGAAAAACTTAGTGACAGGCAAACGGAAGTTACCCTCACAAAAGAAATCCCAGAAAAGTGTAATATACCCAGCCGGAGCATCCGCTGCAGTTTGCCCCTCTTCAGGATATAGAGCACCCCAGCTTTCCGGAAGTTTGAGATTCCGAATCAAGCCATCAAAGGTCGCTCTGGACCATTTTAACGGTGGAAGAGCAGTTGACATTTCTTCAGCAAGATCCTCGTGGTGTTCTCCGGTCTACATAAGTAGGGGCACTGATAAGCTTTTTCTCAAAAGAACGAAAGAAGGGAAGTTTTCAAAAAAAAATAATGATTACCCAAAAGGAAGAGTCACTCAATCGTTATATATACTCATCGCAATAAATGGCATAGGAAACCGCCACAGCAACTTTTTCGAAAAAACACAGTTCTCCAGGCAGATCAGAGAACAGTAACTAACACAAACGTGCCTACAAACGCGCGTGTAAGACACGTACAGCAGAAATAACTGACAATGACAGATTGTCATTCAGGTCTACTGTACCAAGTCTTATCCAAGACCAAAAAAATTTACAAAAACTTTACAAGGATCAGAATGAATCTTCCTCCAAAAGATACCCTCTCATTTTTCATAGCAAAAAACATTCCCTCTCAAAAGTCCAGTGCTCCACTTACTTGCATAAGTACAACACTAGACTGGGGGGACTTGAAGGGGTAAGGTCCCAAAAACCCCATAAAAGGCGATGGGAACCATACCAGAACCTTACAGGTCAAACATTATACCTTGCACGGCCGCGCACTGGTCTTACAAGCAGAGATCTAAAGAACAGTCAAACTGCCAATACTTGCGCGCCCAAAGGGAATCATAAACCCTTGCGCTTCCTCCCATAAACAAGGATGAAAATCCTGAGATAAATACTTCCGCCTTTATATCCAGACATGGATAATATTCAACCAGACTCAGGATTATTTATTTACCTGTCTCCACACGATAAGGTGCCACAGCAGATTACAGCAGTAATCTTCTAGAAGGAATACAATCGTGCACCACCAAAACGGTTACAACCGAATGGACACGTGTCATCATCTCATACGTCCCTAGGGTCACAACGGAAGTATGCAAATGGAGAGTAATCTCCATTTGATCACTTTACACGTGGCCTATCCCCAGCCTTCGATCTAAATCACGATCCGTGTGCTCTCACGTCGGATCAGGAAGCTTAACGGAAGGAAATGTAACCGCTTACGGGGTTAGCATCTTCCGTTAACTTTTCATTAACAGGTTTTCCCGCCCAAATGACTCCCGGCTATAAATAAGAGATAAAACCCAGGTACGAAACAAGTTACACACACTTACCAAATACATCATCTTCTTCTTCATACAAATACTTATTCTCACACCGGAGTCGGGTCAAGGAGGGAACCCTCTTCTCCCCTTGACGAGACTAACGGTGCTCTTTTTTGCAGAGCTATCAGAGAAGAAGATCAATCGGATCTGAATCAGTCGAGTGGAAGCTAACCTTTTATGCGGATTCAAACCCCCTAGATATTTTGGTTCCGACCAATTATCTAGTGTTTCTTCAGCATCTAACCCCTTACATATATCATCTGTGGTATACTCGCCTGTAAGACTGAATATTGGGATCTGGATACAGGAGTATATTCAAGAGGTGGGACACATGAATGAGTTTAAGTTCCTAAAACATCTACTTCGTATCCTGAACAGATTGAAAATTGTGTGAAAATTTAAAGTGGATCAGCATATCGACAATCTATGTGAATTGTTTAATTCTGAGTATGAAATTTAAGCTTAGCGGTACTAGTGACTTGTCTGATAGCTGATATGATTCCCTAACACGCTCACCAAAAATATGTTTGTAAATAGTTTACTTTCATTAGATTCTGCATTTAAGTTTCTGTATTTCATTTTTAGTTTATAAACTTTATTGAAAACCCAAAAAGATTTTTCATTTCTGCTTTATTTTCCAACAAGCTAAAGTGGAGAGTTGATCGTTAGATTCTCAAAGTTGAAGCAGATGCAGGAAGTTTCTGGACTGGAGGATGAGAAGAGCTTATCTTGATAAAAATCTGATTATTGAAAAGTCAAAATCAAGTTCATTAATTTGATACTTGTTATTTTCAGGTATTTGATGGTTGATCTGCATAACTTTAAGCATGTGTTTAGCCATGTGTGGTTCGTAGTTGCCACCGGCTATATAGACGGAAGAGAGAGAACGAGCAGACGAATTATATATTATTTATAACGTGCCAATTTTATATCAGATTCTTTTTAAAGGCGGCGGTGTATCATGTTCAAATATACCATGTTGAATTTACACAACATTCTTCACGTTGCTAAAACAAGCGGCGCGTGGGTCCATCACACGGTGTTGAATACAATTAACCAGTAAACTATTCAAAGATCTAACGGCGACTGTTTGACTCTTCACTTCCCAATACACATAAATAAATATCAAGCGGCAAGTACTCACATAACATACACACACCCGTTAACTGTAAACTGTACATCATAGCGCACGTTAGCACCATGCCGGAAATCGACACCAGAAGCGGTTACTGCAAAACAAATTCCACCTTCTACAGCAAACGGAAACCAACACCGTTTCCGGCGAACGAAACACTCGATGTAACCACCTTCATCTCGGCGCGTGCACACAACGGCACCACCGCCTACATCGACGCATCCACTGGAAACCGCCTCACATTCGCCGACGTATGGAGAGCGGTGGAATCCGTCTCATCGGCGTTATCCGATTTTGGTATCCGTAAAGGCGACGTCGTTATGCTCCTCTCACCTAACTCCATCTTCTTCCCGATCGTATGCCTCTCCGTAATGTCACTTGGCGCCATTATCACCACCACAAATCCGCTTAACACGAACCGTGAAATCAACAAACAAATCTCCGATTCAAAGCCAGTACTCGCTTTCACAACTTCCGAACTCGTTTCGAAACTTTCCGATTCGAATATTCCGATCGTACTGATCGGATCTGACACCGAAACCGGTAAAATCAGTAAAATCGGTAAGATCGTGAATACGTTGGATGAAATGATGAAAACGGAACCGAATCGCAACCGGATTAAGGAGCGAGTGACGCAGGATGATACGGCGACGCTTTTGTACTCATCCGGCACCACCGGAGCGAGCAAAGGCGTGATTTCATCTCACCGGAATCTAATCGCGATGGTTCAAACGGTCATCGGACGGTTTCAGCTAGACGATAATCAACAAACGTTCCTCTGCACCGTTCCGATGTTTCACATCTACGGATTAGTAGCGTTCGCAACCGGATTAATCGCGTCAGGAGCGACGGTTGTGGTTTTGTCTAAATTCGAGATCCACGAGATGTTATCGGCGATCGGACGGTACGGCGTGACATACCTGCCGTTGGTTCCGCCGATACTGGTGGCGTTGGTGAACAACGCCAGTCAAATTAGGTCAAAGTACGATTTGAAAACGCTAAAGTATGTGTTATCTGGTGGAGCACCGTTGAGTAAGGAGTTGACGGAAGGTTTTATGGAGAAGTATCCTGGAGTGACGATTATGCAAGGATATGGATTGACGGAGTCGACTGGAATCGGTGCGAGTACGGATACGGTGGAGGAGAGCCGGCGGTACGGGACGGCGGGGAAGTTATCGGCGAATATGATAGGGAAGATTGTGGATCCGGATACCGGAAAGGTGTTGCCGGTGAATCGGACGGGTGAGCTTTGGCTTAAGGGGCCCACAGTGATGAAAGGTATGAGTATATAATTGTATATTCTTTTTTAGCTAGATTGCTGTTGTTTACTTAATTATTGTTTTAGTCAATATGTGACATATGGTTAATGAAATTAACATCTCGTCACTTGTCAACAATTATATTTTAACACTGATGGTTATATAGGTGAACATAGGTCATAGGTGGATATGGTTTGATTGTGTTAGGTTAAGTGAAACATGTTATGATTGCTAGATAAGCATAATTGGTTCGATTAGTTTAATTAAATTCAGTAGTCGGTAGTCGTTTGTTCCTGGCTTGGATAAATACAAACTCATTTAAGTTAATAACACTAATACATTTGGCTAAATAGAAAACTAAAGGGGGTCGAAAACGTATATATCAAAAAATTTCTATAGAACCGGGGGGTCGAAAACGTATATACCTAAAAATTTCTATATGAAAACTACATATGTAACACTAGTCACTACTAAACGAAAAGTTTGGAGGGTCGGGCGCCCCTCCCCGTCCCTTCTATATTTCGTAGGAGACAAATCTATATAGTATTTATAAACTTTTATTGCTTGGTACATTTATTTGTTTATGAATGAAAAGATCAAGTTTTAATGGTGGTGTGTTTTGGGTATGTATACATACAGCTATGATCAAATCACAAAACTGAGTTGCATTGTTATAGAAAAATCATAGTTGAATTATCGGTTTTCATTTGGTTTTTGATACTTTAAGTTCAATAATCTTTCGGTTATAGTTTGATTATTTGGTTTTTCAAAGCACCTCTATGTAAAAATATGACGAACGAAAACGATAGTCACAGAACAAAATAAAAAAAGGTAACAACAAAGATGTTAGAGCATCCACATCCACAGTAAGGTTTTTTTTTTTTTTTTTGGTATTTTTTAAGAGACAAAAGGTGATGTGAAGGAGAGAAAGAGGAATAAGTAGAGGTGAGAAAATGTGGTTTTGTTTTTGAAGAAAAACATGAAAATTGAAAAATTGAATATGTGAGTGTAGATTTGTTCTTGAGGAAAAACAAAATGAATATGTGAGTGTAGAAAGAGAGAAGAAGAGGAGAGAGAACAAATGTATTTGTGAGAGAGAAGGGAATTCGTTCGGAAGTGCCAACTAGACACCTTTAAAAACAAGAAAAAGTTCGAATTTATTAAGACCTTAGGGTGAATGGTGTGGAGTCGGTAAACAGGCTCGGCACCGATCGGTGACCACGCCTTGTTTACCGATCAATGTTACCGAATTTTGGGGTGTTTTCGGTGAGAGGGAGGGAAAGGGGAGAGAGATGAGTATGTGGTGGGGTCCATTCCTTCTCAGCCAATCACATATTTTTCCTTTTTTTTTAAATAGTTTACCTAAACCCCATTAGGTAAACCATTGCGAACGTTTTTGAGCATTAGGTAAACAATTGATATGACGCTATGTGATTGGGTGAATTGAAAGTTTACCTATTCCATTAGCTAACCACTCCCTTCACCCTTATATTTTATTTTCTCATCATACGGTCCCCATCATATACGTGTTAATTATTGGTTCTTGCCTTTGTGGGGTCAATTTTTGTGACAAAAATGCGAAAAGTAGTTCCACCTAGATATGCCAATTTTTTAGTGTGTCCATTAGTTGTTTGTTTGTTTGTTTCTTTGCATAATGCACCTAAGAGCAATAATTGAACTATAAAGTTGGAGTGTGATTTTTTTTTAGATATTAGCTTAAAGGTATTTTAATCATTTACAATAGAAAACTACGAGAATCAGATTTAAATGTGATACACATGATGGTTTTTTAACCGTCTCTTTTTTTACCCTTACATATTATATGTTCAACATACACATGCTTTTGGAGCTCTCATTCTCTACTGAAAATTGGTTATGTATTTATTAAATGTGTCCTTATAAGCTTAAGCGCATATAATTAGTTAACAGTTATAATAATGTATTTTCACTTATATATAAATCTTGGTAAAAATTAGTGCCAAATTTGAAGTGTCTTTATTCAAATTCAAATGCTGTTTTTGTATATATTGTGAACATTTAATAACATGGAAATAAATAACTGTTATAAAGTCTTTGATCATGTTTGATCAATGAGTGGTTGAGATCTCCTATGTTCATAAATGATGTTCTTGCAGGTTACTTTAGTAATCCGGAGGCAACCGCGTCTACTTTAGACTCAACCGGATGGCTAAGAACGGGAGACCTATGCTACATTGATGAAGACGGGTTCATCTTCGTGGTCGATAGATTAAAAGAGCTCATCAAATATAAGGGGTATCAGGTAACTGTCGCAACTCTCTCATAACATATGGGACAAGTTTGAACCTGTGACCTTTGAAGGATAAACATAATGCAGGCTTTTTGCAATAATGAAAGTTTTTTTAAAATCTTTAATAGGTGCCTCCAGCAGAACTCGAAGCTTTACTACTAACACACCCTGAAATCGACGATTGTGCTGTGATCCCGTAAGTTTACATTCTCTTTTGTCTTTACCACAGGCCCACCAGTACTCACCGTTAGAACGCAGCTTAAATTCTGTATTTATGATGTGTCCCATAGGTTTCCTGACAAGGATGTAGGGCAGTTTCCGATGGCGTATGTGGTGAGGAAAAATGGAAGTGGTCTAACCGAAAAGGGCGTTATGGACTTCGTTTCTAAACAGGTAATTATTTAATTCCAGCTTTCAGTCATAAAGTTTGCTGTTTTTTAACATATTTCAACCAAATATACGAGTATAATCATGATTGCTTGCTACAGGTGGCTCCATACAAGAGAATAAGGCGAGTAGCCTTCATCGGGTCGGTCCCGAAGAACCCGTCTGGGAAGATTCTGAGGAAAGATCTGATACAACTTGCAACTTCCAAATTGTAAGAAAGAATATGACGATACATGGGCTTTTTGAGATGCAAGAGGCATCGTTAGAATCTTACGAGTCTAGCGTATCTATATAGCTTGACTCGTCTATAGTTGTATTTTTTTTTTTTTTTTTTGATGAATAATGTGCATTTCTTTCTTTAACGGTATTTCTCTTTGTATAATATTTCAGTGTTCTTTCTTTAATGGTGTTTCTGTTTGTATAATATTTCAGTTTTAAGCTATAGATTATTAGAGATTTAGAGGAACAAAGTTATTATCCTAAAAGATTCTTTTCTAATTTATGTTAGTTAAAATTGGCCAAGTTTTAGAAAAAAAAAACAATAATTCTTTTTACTAAGATGTTAAATACATAAAAATCTTTTAACATAAAATGTCTTGATGATAATTTCGTAATACAACCATTTAGAGTTGTGGTTAATTAATGTTAAATATAAGCAAGTTGGCAATGAGTCGAACCGAGCTGACGTGTTTAACTTCAAGCCCAAACCCAGCTTGACTCGGTTTGGCTCAACTCATTTAGTACGCTAGGCTTGCTTGCGATAAAGTTGTTTAACAGGTGGGGTGGAATGCCTAAGCCACACCATTTGACACCACTCAATCATAAAAATATCACAACTCATTTGCTGTTTTTTTTTTTCAAAAAAGTTTTACGGTGACATTGATTGAAACACGGTGATGTTAGGTCGCAGTAAGGTTATACGGTGTGGGAGGCTTGAAAGTGGCGTGAAAGCCCTTTCACGCCGGAACACCACCCCATGGGGATGGGATGGCGTGGGGGAAGGGGCGTGGTATTCTTCAATGGCGTGAGGGGCAAAAGTGAAGGTGATGTGACGTGAGTTCATTTGTTGTTTATGATAGGAGGTTTTTAATTTTTTTTAAACAATAAAAAAAAAAAAAACCGTGAGGTCCTTTCCATTCCCAACACCACCCCTGGTTTTTGAGACTTGAAGGTGACAGCCACGTGTCGCTCCACGCCCTCCCTTCAAGACCTCCCACACCAGGTTATCTAATAGATTGTATTATTGTAAGGTAAAAAAAAGCAGATTCATAACTATATAAAAATGAAAAGAAGGAAGAAATCAAGCGATCATATCATAATAAAAACATAAATATAAAACTACAAGAAACATAAAGTAGTAATTCAATTATATGCTCATAGTTAAAATTCTTATAGTTTAAGTATTTAACAAGGTTTATAAGTTCTTCTATATTCGTTTTAGGTCTTATTTAACTATAAGGAAATGTATTTGGGCCGTTAAATAATTCAATGGCTTGACTAATGCTTTCCCTTTTATTCTCATTCAACTATTCAAGACCAAGTTGGAAACAAATGTACTTGGGCCATCTTTATGAGATAAGGGACCAAATAACCATCATTGCTCCCATTCTCTCTCACCTTATTAGTTTTTTGAGTAAATTTCAAAGTTCGTCCTTTATGTATGTTTAATATATCAAATTATGTCCTTTATCTTTAATAACCTCAGAAAACATCCTTAATGACCATTCAGGTTATGTCCTTTACCCTAAACCTTGTTTGTTTTACCAGTTAAATCAGGTCACGTGAGAAGCACATGAGGGCATTAATGTCATTCTACCTACCACCTACTAATTACAGTCATGTCTTCTAAAAACCCTAAACCCCAATTTCACCCACCATTGTTCCCCCAATTGCTCAACTCGCCCCTTAGGTTTCTTCACCGATTGCATCGACGATTTCCACGACGAAACAGAACCATGTCTCAATCGGAGACTTGGTACATACGAGAAGGAGTTGATCATGATGAAGTGATGCAGCTATACGGTAATGAATCCTAGATTTCTTTCTATAAACTTATAATTTTCTACATTACGTTACTGATCAAGCTCGAAATTGTTGAATAATGCAGAAGGATTCCCTAATCTTTTCTCCTTTCGGATTCATCATGGTGGTAGGTTAACACATCCTCCTGGTCGCACTTATGTTGGAGGTAGGATTAACTACGTTGACCTAATTGATATCGATTTGTTCTCTGTCCATGAGGTGTCCTTAATGATTAATGAGTTAGGTTATTCTGTGAATGATCATATAATATACCATTACCTTAACCCTAAAAAAGATATGGATAATGGTATTGAGGAGTTAGGCACTGACAGTGATGTTTTAAGGTTCTCTGCACATGTTGAAGAGCATAAGCTAATTGAGTTGTATACCACGCATGGGTTAACTAACATAAAGGAGTATTTCAACCCACCAGTAAAACCTCTGAACCCTCTTACTATAGAAGAGATAGATGATCCTAGACCTTATGCTCTTGTCCCAGCATCAATAGTCTTTAAAAGTGTAGGCAACCATTCTAGTGAGGATGGACAATCAAGTGTGTTGGGGCAGTCAAGTAGTGTAGGTGGACAATCAGGTGTGTTTGGACAATCAGATGTAGGTGGACAGTTAAGTAGTGTGCTGGAAGAAGCTGATATTGGTGACTTTGATTTCGATGATTTCCTGGAGGATAATGTGCATGATCAGCAACATCAAGATAATGTGCATGAACAGGAACATCAAGATAATGTGCATGAACAGGAACATCAAGATAATGTGCATGAACATGAGGTTGCCCAGGATAATGTGCAAGATCAGGAGGTTCCCCAGGATAATGTACAAGATCAGGAGGTTTCCCAGGATAGTGTGCATGATCAGGAAGAAGAGGATCAAGAAGATGAAGGTAGTGAAGAGAATGATAGTGATAGTGATTTTATTGTTGATGGAATATACCCTGTATGCTATGCAATTGTAGAGGCTGAAAACATCAACTCCTGGACTTGGTTTCTAGAACTGTTAGGAGATGATCTGGATCTGCACAGAAACTCAAACTTCACATTTGTATCTGATAGACAGAAGGTATGTTTAGTAATGTTGTATACTTTGCATTTGTATCAACTCATATACTAACTTCTTGAATTGAACAGGATATACTTCAAGCTGTTAACAAGTTGTATCCCAATGCTGAACACAGATACTGTTTGAGGCATATTCATGAGAATATGAAAGTCACTTTTAAAGGGAATCTGTACAAGGAAATGCTTTGGAAGTGTGCATGTGCAACAACTGTTCTTGAATTTCAGATTGCAATGGATGAACTGAAGGCTTTCAACAAGGAGGCCCACCTATGGTTGTCCAAAATCCCACCACTGCATTGGTCTAGGTCATATTTCTCTGGTATGTTGTAAACTGTTCTAACTGTCTTGCATAATATATTATCTAGAAGTGTTGTAAACTGTTCTAACTGTTCTACAGGCAGGGCAATATCTGATGTGTTATTGAACAACATGTGTGAGGTTTATAATGGCAAGATCTTGGATGGTAGAGACAAGCCCATTATTTCTGCCCTTGAATACATCAGAGAGTACTTGATGAGAAGAATTGTCAAAGTTTTGAAGGTTATAGAGAAAAGTGAAGGCCTGCTTAACCCTTTGCTGCCCTAAAGCTGGAGACAATCAAAAAAGATGCTGCATTTTATCATGTACAGTGGAATGGAGGGGATATATTTTCAGTAAGTGGTAAACCAAATCATGCAAGGGTTGTGGATTTGGCTAAGAGGACATGTGCTTGCAGAGCTTGGGAGATCACAGGTACTTTTGTTGTATTGTTTACTTGTTTGGTGTGTAGTACTAATGTGCTAATCCATTTAATTTACAGGAATGCCATGTAGGCATGCTGTTGCAGCAATATAGAACATGGCTACTAATGGTAGAAGGGTGGGTTCATTAGAGAGTTGGTGTAATCCCATCTACACAATGGCTAGGTGGAAGCAGGTTTATGCTTTCAAGGTTAACCCTATCAATGGAAGGTCTTTATGGGTCAAATCTCAAGTTCCTACCACCCTTACACCACCAAATCATCATAAGCAGGTGGGCAGACCCAAGAAGGCAAGGAAAAGGTCTGCATTAGAAGTGGAGGAAATGACTCACAGTGGAAGGCTGTCCAAGAAACACACCAAGGGAAAATGTGGCAAGTGTGGACATGTGGGACATAACACAAGGACTTGCAAAGGGGATGCTACTGTTTAGGGTTGTCTTTATGATTTAGGGTTGTGTCTTTTGGTCTTGAACATGTTTAAGGGTTAGTTTATGTCTTTTGAAAACTTTTAGTGGTTATGTACCTATGTATTAGGTTGAACATGGAATGGCTGTCTTTTGAACAGGTTTTTGGGTCAGTCTTTAACTTATGCAGTGTAATGGATTATGAAGTGTTTGGTATGATATCCTAGTTGGTTATGCACAATGTGGTTTATTTACAAAGCTTATTGCAAATTGTCAGGTGTTTCGTACTCGGACATGTCAGAGATTTACAAAGCTTATTGCACAACTTCTAATAACACTATACCAAAATTTTCATTACATGATGTCAAAATTACATTAGATACCAGCAATCACAGACCAAAATTACACTAGAAATACACTATATAACAAATGAAACATATCCAACTGATAATCAACCACTTCTTCAGTTTCATAACCTCTTCTTCACTTTCTTTGACTCTGACCTCAAGCTTGTTCTTCTGTTCTTCAGCATGGTTCTTTCCCCTAAGCAGTCCAGGTATGATGTCAACACACCTTTGACACCTTGTATCAACCCAACCAATGAATCGACAATCCGAGCCCTAATTAACACAGACAGAACAAGTTTCAATTTCAGGTACAAATCAATTACAAAACCCTAATTATCGCATACCTGATCAGGACATGCATAGAAACGACGGCCAAGATTGCGATTAATCCAAGATGTCACAATTACAGCTTCTTTCCCGCATTCACATAGCACCATTGTTGTTTTCTCTTGCACGATTGCGTATTTGAGGGTGACTTGCAGGGGGGACGAATTGGGGATTAGGGTTACGTATGTGCAGCTGATTGAAAGATGGAGAAGATGATGGTGAGGTTTAGGGTTTTTATAACAGGGCACAATAATGGGTAGGTAGAATGACATTAATGCCCTCATGTGCTTCTCACGTGACCTGACTTAACTGGGAAAACAAACTAGGTTTAGGGTAAAGGACATAACCTGAATGGTTTTTCAAACATTAAGTATGTTTTCTGAGGTTATTAAAGATAAAGGACATAATTTGATGTATTAGACATACATAAAGGACGAACTTTGAAATTTACTCTAGTTTTTTTCCCCTAGTGTCAAATGTCTAGTATATTGATGATTATGAGATATGATCGTATGCCTTGGAGCATTGGAGCTATGTATTAGTGCCTTGAATTTGTGTTCGAAGAGAAGAGTCGACATGTAAAGTTGTACAAAGATCAGGGAGAGGAAACGGGGAAGTTTTCTCTCATACGAATAATCTAAGTTTCAAGATTAGATTTGTACCCCTGTGATATCAAATAAAAAAATAAATAATCTAAGTTTTTCATTAAGTTATATCAAGCCCATTCGAAACTTTTACCCACAGAAGTGAAGAAACCCGCCGTCAAACTCTTAAATCTTAAACTAGCACTCTTCAGTGTTTTTTTAAATGACAAATTACACATGCATTTAATCTAATCTTATTCCTACTTCATAGTCCACATCTAAGACTTTACGATGTAATGTGTAAGAGTATTTTTTTTTTTTTTTTTGATGGCAACGGTTAAACACTACTAAATTACATTAAATATATCTTAATCTATTTGTTGCTTAGGATTAAACCCAAAACCTTTCACTAAGAGACAATACCCTCTACCAATTAAGCTAAACTCACTTTTACGTGTAAAGTAAATCAATCACTAAATTTTAATTCATGTTCTCCATAACCTATAACCTTTTTAGGGTGGAGATAATAGGAAGGTCTTTTAAATGCCACTGAACACTTGCTTTTACATCATTTTAATTTATAACTCATATAAAATCTTTCTTGGTAGACTACAAAATCATGAGGTAACTAAATTAGTCAAGACTCCAAAAGGACATGGAGCTGTGACTGTGTTCTTTCTTAATGGCATCTACTAGTATAGTAGTATATTTTTCCTCATCTAACTAGTGTATGTTTAAATTTTTGTAAGTGTAAGATTAGGTGATATTTTTATGTAAAGATTAGAAAAATATCTAAGAGGTTAGAAAATTTTCATCAACCCGTCTTGGCGAGACCTATTTTTTGCCACCACTAACAAAAAACTGCAGACGAGAACGTGTCGGTTTCCAATTATGTGGAATATTTTTTCTTTAGTTAGTTTAAAAACAACAAAAACCTATATAAAATACACGACTAAACGAGATATGAGAACGTTTCAGTTTCTTTAAAAATAGCATCAGCCCATATACATTGGATTTAATATATCTATTGCCCATTTTAAAAACAAACACTAGTACAAATCTTTTAAAAACTAACGGCCCATAAACACAATCAGATTTCCTTTCCTTTTTCACAATCAGTCTTCCTTTTTTTTTTTTTTTTTACATTAAACCGTATCTACCCAACAAAAGTACAAAACACAGCAGCCGTTCCGTACAAATCAAGTGTTTATAAGTTCTCTTTTTTTTTTTTTTTTTTTTTTTTGTGTACATTAAACCCTATCTACCCTACAAAACACAGCAGTCGTTACATACAAATCAAATTTTTATAAGTTCACTTAATTCTTATATTAAACAAATCAAGTTTAATAAAAATGAGGCTAGCCTTTTAAATCAAGTTCACTAATAAAAAAATGAGGCTAGCCTTTTAAATCAATTTCACTAAATTAAAAGAACATAAATCTTTCTATAAGTTCACTTAATTCTAATATTAAACAAAACAAGTTTAATAAAAATGAGGTAAAAAGGGTTAACTTGCTCCACGCTTTGTAGGTCCTTTCAAGACTCTCAAGAGTTGGCAAAATGGCTTATCACCTCAACTTGCCTCAAAAGCTTAACAATGTCCACATGATGTTCCATGTATCCAACCTCAACAAGTCTTGAGTTTCTAAGTAAAAAGACACAAATACCCAAGTCAACTAAGGGGGCGTTTGGTTCGCGGAATGTGTGGGAATTGGAATTGGAATCCCTATGGGAATTTGAATTTGAATTGGAATTTAATGGATTTCTTTGAAATCCATAGATGTGTTTGGTTGATAATTGTATTAATGGAATTAGAATTTAAAAATACCTAAAAAGACAAAATTACCCCTAGTTATAAACAATTGGCAAAAGTTTCAAAAACAACTATCTTAGATAAAAATTCAAAAAAATTTCTAAAAAATCCAAAAAAATTATAAAAAAATATAAAAATTAAAAAAAATCATAAAAAATTCTAAAAATTCAAAAAAATTCTAAAAAATCCAAAAAATTCAAAAGTATCAAAAAAATAAAAAAAATCTAAAAAATAATAAAAAGTTCAAAAAATTCTAAAAATTCAAAAAAATTCTAAAAAAATAAAAAAAATTCTAAAAAATAATAAAAAGCTCAAAAAATTCTAAAAAATCAAAAAAATTTCTAAAAAATCAAAAAAAAATTCCAAAAAATCAAAAAAATTCTAAAAAATAATAAAAAGTTCAAAAAATCTAAAAAATCAAAAAAAATTCTTGAAAATAAAAAAAAAATTCTAAAAAATCAAAAAAAATAATAATAAATAATAAAAAATCCTAAAAATTCAAAAATACCTAGTTATAAACAATTGGTAAAAGACAAAATTACCCCTAGTTATAAACAATTGGTAAAAGTTTTAAAAACAACTATCTTAGATAAAAACTCTTTAAACAACCGACACTAACCGAAAGTTCAAACATACGATTAAAAGTTGTTTAACATACGACTAAAAGTTAACTCAAACATACAACTAGAGTTAGTTCCAAGATGTAAATACTACTTCAAATTCTTTAAACAAGTTTCTTAGCCAAACTTAGACAACATAAACCTCACCCAAGCCTCCCTTTCTTCTTCACCCAAAGTCCAAAACGTCATCACCCTATTTTGGTCATCCTTTATTATATCAATTGCCGTAAACCTTTCCAGTTGATTCAAAGATGTCATTTTTGAAAGCTCGGAAGGGATCATCAAAGTTTTCTTTTTTATGTCAAGTTCAAATTTTATGTCTTCACTCAACTCGGCCGAAGTCTCTTTAAGACGATCACCAAATTGAACAACCGCATCATTGAAACCTTGAAATAAAGTATTGACTTGGCTAGTGCGTTTCCTCTTCTTACTACGGCCACTTGAAGTTTCTTCAAATTGAGAACTTGCATTTGTATTTTCATTATGGCTATGTTCACCAAAATCATCATCCCTTTGGTTCTCTTGTTCTTCCATATTCACCTCTTGTTCCATCTCGACCACGCTTTTGGCTCTATTGCCTTGAGCTCGATCTTTTCCAAAAATAATGCACAATTCTTCATAGTGCGGAAGACTTTTTTCTTTCCATTTACCCGCATGTTTATGATTCTATTTCACATGGTAATAATAAGATAAACAAAACAAAACATTAATATCTTTTATAATTAACCAAATACAAAAAAATTGTAATAGTATAAAAATTGCATGTACCTCAAGATAAGCATCCCATACTCCAGGAGCATTAGTGGTCACACAATTACGTTCTTTGTCATAGCCAAATCCACTAGTATTTAACAAATCATAAACGGCTTGCCAATCTTTCCTCATCGTCCTCATTCTAGATTCAATGTGAGGTTTAGCCAAAATGCCCGATTCTGGAAGTGATTCTTTCAAGCAAGCTTCTAGGTGTTGTAAAAAACCTGGTTTAAAGCCATTATCCGACTTATATCTTCCAGTGTTGACCATGTTTACTAAAGCCTCAACAAGCTTTTGATCTTCAAGTTTACTCCATCCTCAATAGTTTCTATTATTACTCGTCATTCCTGTAGGTAAATGTGAACTAAAACATAAAGGATGTATCAGTTTAACTATTAGACCCTGTGTAATGGGGCGTTTTTTTTAAAAAAAATTCAAAAAAAACGCTTGAAAACGCCCATGTACCATTACATGGGGCGTTTTTTTAAGCAAAAAATCAAAAAATGCCCCTTTAGCGTTTTATAAACCACGCCCAACACCCTTTGCTTTGTCCAATCAGATTTCATCCCCCTTGTCCTATCCAATAAGATTTTTTCTTTTTTTTTTCTTTTTTTTATTTAATGCCCCAATAATGCCCAATAATGCCCCATCCCCACTACACCCATTTTTCTAAAACGCCCAATAATGCCCCTTTGCTGACTGGACCGCCACGTGGCGTAAAATGCCCACACTTGGGGGCATTATTTTCCCCTTCCACTACACATGGTCTTAATGCAAGTAAAAGACAAATAACACACTACAATAAAATAATAATTCACATACAGAAAAATACACATAATAGGCCTAGGAAATACACATTATAAACACACAATGAGTTAACATAATTAAGACAAATAACAAAAGTATCAAAGAAAATATATGTTAAAAGGAACCAAAAAGTTACCCACTACAATAAAATAATAGTTAAACCAAAAAATAATAGAACAGAAATATACATTCAGGTATACAACTAGTTTCAATTCTTTATTTATGAATAAAATAAAATAAAATAAAAAGGAAGCATAATGGTCTGATCTTTGTTGACCAAACACTTACCAATCTGATACTGCAAAACATCCTGCACATACCACCCACCTTCACTTTTAATCTCATTGCAGTTTGACTGAAATTTGGAGCTGGATCATAGTGGGAAATCTGACTGCACATCCACCACTTTAAGTTGACTTTCGCTCCAATAAGTAAACCAACCCTCAACTAGTTCTATCTTAATTTGGAGCCCCCTATTGTTTCTACACCTATCTGTTTAGCAGTAAATAACTCCCAAAAACCAATATTGTTATTTCTCCGGGCATACCCCTGCCAAATCCTATCTCCACCACTACCCAAAAACCAAGTACTTACAAGTCATGTTGAACCAATCACTGCTCCATCTGATTTTGTAATCTCAATTGCAGCAGGCCCCTAACTAACTCCCAATGTACTTGACCTAAAAAAATGTAAAGAAACTTGGGCCTCTATACCATTTGCAATTAGGGTTGGTGGCTTTTGAATAACAAACAAAGTAGACCTGCTGCAAGTTGTTTCGCCATCAAACCTAGCAAGCACTGTTGTTTGATGCAACAAAATTTAAGATCATAACTCTCATTTGTTCCGCCAACAGACTTTGAGGACTCTAGGTAAGGTACCATAATAATGTAATCGTGCTCACAAACACAAAGTAGCTATCAATTGATATGGACTAGTTCCTTCTTCTAATTCCACACCTATCATCATTCTTGGGTTGGGTGCTCCCCAAACCTCTACCCTGCATGCGGCAGACTACCCATCTCTATCCATCCAAACCCTCCCCAAATTACCAATAATATCAAACATCATTTAGCATCTATGTTAAACAATTTCAAATAAATCAAGCAAGTTTTTCACCAGTGTACAACACATCAAACATGCAGTAGATTCGATTCATGAACAATTAGACACAAAATTCACACGCAGATAAGTAGACCGATCAATGATCAGGATGAAAGGATGAAACAGAAACAAATTGACGATTAATTGAAGATATTAATGTAATCGATCGAAGAAGATAATGGATATATACATGTTGTTCAAACATAATTTGACCAAAAAACACACAATCGACGAATTGAGAGTCAAGAGATCTACATACCTTAGCGGAACAAGGAGCAGGGGAGGTGAAAGCGATGTCTGAGAGCCGATCGAGATCTTCAGAGATGAAGAATGAAACCCTAGAGAGGAGCGATCGAGATCGAGATCTCTGAGGATGAAGGAGGTTGCTGAAACCCTAGACAAAAATGGAAAAATGGAAGAGGCGAACTGGGGGTTATTTACGTAACTTGGAAAACATTCCGTTGTTATTTTGAACTTTCCTTTGAAATTGAGAAGGAATCTGAATTCCTTTAAACAAGGGATTTTGTTGGAATTAAAATCCAATTCCCTCCAATTCCCTTCAACTAATTTGTCCAACCAAACAAACAAAGGAATGGAATTCAAATTCCAATTCCTTTGAAATCCTATGGATTCCTGTCAACCAAACAGTCCCTAACAATTGACTAACATAAATTAGTGAGAGGGACCTGATTGCGAACAATCGACAACCATAAGGACCAGAGTTTTGATTTTTTTAAATGAGGGTTGAAAGTGTGATTGGGTGTAAACCACTGGGACTGAAATTTTTCTCCTCTATCAAGCTCATAATGGCTATGAGAAGGGAAAAAAGGGGGACCCACCTGTCACACCCCAACCAATAGCTAAAATATCGGGGCGGGACGAAATAGATTGTTCGAGACATCACAACTTGCTAAATATGAAAATATTTAAATAAAATTTCATTTTCATTGATGATCTAAGTGGTAATTGGAATGGAAATACAACAAGGAAATTTTAATACAACAAAAAAAAGTATATAAACATAAAATCATCATCATCATCATACTCAGTAAATCCCACCAATAGCAAAGCTAAGGTAGGGTCTGAGGAGGGTAAAGATGTAGACAACCTTACCTCTATCCCGTAGGAATAGAGAGGCTGCTTCCAGTGAGACCCCCGACTCGTTAGTAGTTTTGCATCAAGCCTTGGACATAAGGCACATAACACTCGGCAATTGAGATAACTACCGATTAGTGCATGTACTCCCTTGTCTTTCGGCTATCAACGCCACCACATGATGCATGATTAACCGTCCTCAGCTTTTAACGTTATTTTCACGAAATTAGTAAAATAACGTTAAAATTAGTGCACTTTCACTTTTGCCCCCAATGGCCAGTCTATGGATCGTCACAGAATCGTCTATCTAACCTAGAGTGCGGAATCCTCTAGATCAGAATGTAGCAGAAAACGTGTAGAACACAGAAACAGCAATTCAATCAAACCGGGTTTTCTATTGATTATCAATCACAAGGAATTACAATCAATCCAAAACCCTAACACTCTCTCAAATTCGTCCAAACCCTAATGTTCTCACGAATTTGCTCTCTAATAACTGTTTTGGCTGATTTGCTGATTAACTGATCAACCTAAACCCTAAAGCCTAACCTTGTTTATATAACACAAGGTTTGCTATTTGGGCTAGGGTTTACTACATGGGCAAAGCCCAATTCGTTCCCCTTGACCCAAATGGGTTTAGTTTAGCCCAAACTCTATTATTTCACTAATACAAAGCTAAACCCGCTAACTGTTTATCGATTAACTAATTACAAGATATCCAAAGACCAAATCCAAGCTGTTGTCACAAACATGCACCAACAAACTCCCCCTTGACAATAGCTTCATAAAAACTTTGTCTTCAGTCAACACTTTGTCTTCAGTCTTCTTGCAATCTTCACGTAGTCTTGCACTGTCTTTGGTCTTTGGATAGCTTCAGCTTCAACAGCTTCTGTCAGCAACAGACTCCCCCTAAGCTGATGCATCCAATCACCAAATCTTCAACACGTTAGCGTTTGAGTAAACTCCAGTTCAGCATTTGCACAGCTATCTTCAAACTCTTCAATCTTTGTCTGCAATATAGAAAGGAGGTTCTACCATGCATCCAATCAAACTCTCATCTTCACACTTCACAGCAACTTCTCAGCAACAAACCGCTTCAATCTGAACACTATAAAACCAACATCTCGATAAACAATAAGAATTTTTCAACATAAGTTAAAGAAATTATTATCTTTCAAGAGATTTGTTAAACTGTGTAACAGATTAAGCTTTTTCAAAGTCATCAACACGCAAAACATTTTGCTCAACACACAAGAACCTGCCTGATTTTAAAATTTTGAACTCACTTACTAACACCGTCTCCCCCTATCAGTAACAATTCCTCCAAGAATAACAGTTTTCCGTACGTTAAGAATTTTAAACAGAAAAAGACACTATTTTTGGATTTTTATATTTTCTGAAAGCAAGTAAATAACAAAAACAATAAACACTCTATTTTTGTGAGAATCACTGGTAAGAAGATCATATCAGCATAAGCAAACTGTTTCACACAATCATATAATTCTTTATTTTATTTTTCGTGAAAAGCAGTTCAAGACGATTACCAGTATGTTTGTCCACTTAAACAAAAATGCATGAACATTTCAAGTACCATTACCATATGATACGTTAAGGTAATTTTATTTTCTGAAATACGAGCGTGTCCCACAACAGGATATACCCCCACGATCAAGGTATGCACAAAGATTCATCGTAGTAGGTGAGTATACTGAATTCATCCTTTAAGATATCATGACGGTGTCTAGATCTGCATGTAATCTGTTTTATCATGTTTTAATTGCTTAACTATGAACACCCAAATAAATACTAATCAAATCCTGGAAATATAAACAGCACACTCTATCATGCAAGTATCTTCCCTACCACATATTTCACAAGTCCAATCCAGAGTTCTGAAATCTTAACTGGGATTAGGTTGAGAAGAGAAAAGAATAGATCTTAGTAGAGATGGTATAATATACAAATCAAATGAGATTTTCTCAGTTTGATATAGGTTTCTTTGGTTTCTTTTGGGCACTTGAGGGCCTCTTTCGGGTGTATTAGATCTATAGCGCGACAACGAACAGCTAGGTCAGCATATATCTGGATGCAGCAGAAGCTGTCGTTGCCTAGCACCTCCAGGTCAGCATATATCTGGATGCAGCAGAGGAGGTACACGACTTTTTTCAGAGAAGATTTCAGAATCAGATCAAAATTGTGTGTATCGGGAAATATACAGACATTCAAATAGAAATGAGCTAATTCCAAGTGACTATCTTTCCTGGGGTCATGTACAATTTTTTTTGTTCTAACAGACAGACAGCCAAGATATCCCTAGTTGAAACAACAGTATAAAGACCCAAAACTTCAGATTTTGGCAATCTATCAACGCAAGAATTAAGGTCATTAAACCATACATCACTGATATGTTCCCCACTCATATTCAGTTCATTTATGTTTATATCACATTGGTAAGTTGATTATTTCATGCTTTTTGCCTACTGGTACATCATATGATGAAGCTGCTATCACACTTAAGCAATTTAGGTTCAAGTTCAGTGTGACAGTCTAACTTGCTGATGTACTATCATTTCTCCTTTTCACACAGTGAAAACTCATTTTTGATTTTCTATTTTTTTTTTATGTTTTTGGTTTTTTTTTTTTTGATTTTTTAAGAAAAGCAGTAAACTATTTACAAAAATTCTTATGAAAAACCAGTTATTCAGGATTCCTCATCCCGTTGAGTTCGACTAAGTGTTCAAAGCGAGCCCTGTCAAATGCTTTAGTATAATGATCTGCCAGGTTATCCTCTGTGTCGACTAAGCACTTTGAACCACAAATTAAATCATTTAAAATATATACATATCAACAATCTCACACCCCCCGTCATGTGCCTGAAGCAGCCAATATCAACATAAGTTGATACTCCTCCTTAGCAGCTCCTGCACACACTAACTTAAGCAATTAGTTAGATTGGGGGACCCAAGCCTTAATGGTCTTGGGTCGTCCAAATTCACCAACCACCGGAACATCCATCCAATATCCATTACTCCTGACTGGAGTCTTGGATCTTAGACCTGTTGGAATTTGATTTTGATTTCCACTAGGCCTTTGGTCCTGAGGGTTCCTATATACATTTGGACAATTTGACCTTTGGAAATTTTGATTTTGATTCCAAGAAGCATTATAGTTATAATTTCTAAAGCCATTGTTATAAAAATTTCGACCACCATTATTCTGGTATCGATTTTGATATTGACTTTGACCTCGGAAATTATTTGAATTAAAATTGTTCATTTTAGGTGAACTGCTTCTAGGTCTCTGATATCTGCTTGATGGAGATCTAGGCTGAGATCTTTGTTGATTTCTTTGAAAACGAGGAACTTGAGGAGTTCCTTTTTCAGCCTTATCTACACCAACAGCAACATTCTGTGGTTGCTTGGGAGCAGATTTCTTTGGAGAATTTGAACCTTTCTCCTCACTCACCTGTGCTTCATTCTTTTTGTTAGGACAGCAGCTAGCTACATGTCCCTTGGTGTGACATTTGAAGCACGATCTCTTTTTCGAAAACTTCTTATTGGAAGTTTTTGAACTAGATTCAGATTTCACATTATTGCTTGACCCAACCTGGTTCCCGTCCATAACTTCGTCAACTTTTTGCTTACCTTTCTTTAAAGGACAACAACTCGCCACGTGCCCTTTGTTGTGACATTTAAAACAGGATATTTTCTCTTTGTTTGATCCCTTTTTAAATGTGTTGGTCTTGTTGTCTTCAGTATCCTCATCCAATTTATGAGGTGTACTGTTAGACCCAACAGATTCTTTCAAAGAAACTGGACTACTTGGCAAGTCCACAGCTATCGGATCCACTACATGTGCAGTGGTTACAAAATCAGTTAGCTCATCTTCAGTTGGTAAAAATGAGAAGTCAGAAGATGAAGCTTTAGTAAACCCCACCCCTGTTTTATCATTACTTCTTTTTAAACCTTTTTGAATTTGAGTTCTGACTAACGAAGAATTCCCAAAATTATGTAACTTCCCCTGAAGTTCTACAATTTTGGCTTGTGCATCAGCCAATTCTGTGCACTTTTCTGAAAGCTCGTTATTCGTTTCTTTCACAGTTTCACGAGCCAAATCAATGATCTGTAACAGTTCATTGACTTTGCTTGTTAAACTGCTAATTTCCTGTTCATTTGATTTGAGTTTTTCCAAACAGTTTGACTCTCGTTTAATCAAAAGAACATTTAACTCTTTTCGGTTTTCCAAATCAGCCAACAAAATTTTGTTTTGTTCCGATAGTCTGTCAACTTCACCCTGTAGTTCAGTGCAATTATGACACGTATGACTTACAGGTTCTGGTGTTACCTTCACCTCTGTTGTAAGTTCATTCACACCATTCATGCACTTTGAAACTTCTGCAGCCTTCTTCTCAACCTTCTGTTCAAGAGCTTTCTTCGTCTCTTCTTTCACAGCAACTGCTTCTTCATCTAACGCACGATCTCCTACACTCTGTCTTGATGAATTCTGATAACGTTTTCGTAAAGCTTCCCACAGATCATAAGAAGTCCCATAGTGCTTGATGGTATGTTTAATTCCCTCAGGCAGGGACATCTTTATCACTTCTAAAGCTTTCTTCTCAGCATCAACCATCAGTTTCTCAGATTCATCCATCTTGTCATAAGAAATCACTTTTGTCCTTCCTTCAACACGACGTGTAGGAGCCATGTATCCATCTATAATACAATACCACATTCTGGTATCTTCGCTCTTCACAACCAATTCAAACTCCTCCTTCCAGACAGCATATTCGTTAACATTTGTAAGCTTTGGCCACTTCTCAACATTGTCCACTTTAATCATCTTTAAACACGTTTTACCGTAACCGTACTGATAAAACCGTACAAAATTTTTCCGAAAATTGTTTTTACCAAGTTATACCTTTAGAATCGTCTCGAAAAGACGAATCCAATGATATATAATGTCAAAAACCGAATTCGGGATTTTCCAGAATTTTTTTTTTTCTAAAAATCACACGAATCTAACGGCGCAAACGGTTCTGTCAAACGAGGTGCAGATCAATTTCTATTTGCAAAACACTGAAAAAATTTCGACGCTTGCCAACTGAAATTCCACCACTTAATTTTACTGATAATTTCGCTGGGAATACTGTTAAATTCGCTGGTTATCCACTTAATTTCGCTGGTTATGCTGCTTAATTCGCTGATCAGTTTAAATTTGCTGGTTATTTCGCTGAAAAGGCTAAATTCGCTGGTCTACTTTCGCTGGTCAAATTCGCTGCTTAATTTCGCAGAAACCGTGGTAATTTCGCTGTGGAAACTAACACGATTACCAAAGTCGCCTTTGGATTTAAGTTCGCCGATGACCGGGTTATTTAGTCCCAAATTCGCTGGTAAATATGCTGGATCAGTTAAATTCGCTGGTCAGTCAGCAAATTTAATCAAAATCGCCAACTCAGTATGGAAATCCAATCTTTCCGAAATTTTGAAGATCTTATCTCCTCTCCAACACAAATCTGCACAATCAAAACAGCCAAATATCAGTGATTTTCGAAAATTTAACAAGAAACCGAACGAAGAACACGAAGAACAATCTTCGAATCTTCAAGTCTTTTTAGCCAAAATCTTTCAAACAGTCAACCAGAAACTATCCTGTAAACCTGCAAATCAGCAAACAAACAAACCAAAAGATCAAAATAGCCAAAATTTTCGAAAATTTTATCAAACCCACAAGAATTTCGAAAATTTTTAAAAACCCTAATTTTTCAGGTTTCACCAATTTCGAAATTTTTTCTGCAAATCACAATTCTGAACCGAGCAATCAAGAGCCTAACGCTATGATACCAATTGTAGGTCCCCTTGAGTCTATGGATCGTCACAGAATCGTCTATCTAACCTAGAGTGCGGAATCCTCTAGATCAGAATGTAGCAGAAAACGTGTAGAACACAGAAACAGCAATTCAATCAAACCGGGTTTTCTATTGATTATCAATCACAAGGAATTACAATCAATCCAAAACCCTAACACTCTCTCAAATTCGTCCAAACCCTAATGTTCTCACGAATTTGCTCTCTAATAACTGTTTTGGCTGATTTGCTGATTAACTGATCAACCTAAACCCTAAAGCCTAACCTTGTTTATATAACACAAGGTTTGCTATTTGGGCTAGGGTTTACTACATGGGCAAAGCCCAATTCGTTCCCCTTGACCCAAATGGGTTTAGTTTAGCCCAAACTCTATTATTTCACTAATACAAAGCTAAACCCGCTAACTGTTTATCGATTAACTAATTACAAGATATCCAAAGACCAAATACAAGCTGTTGTCACAAACATGCACCAACAATATATTATATGCGCATACCGCAAGCGGGGCGCATATATAAACATAAAATGTGTTTCTAAAATCAATCCTACTAGATTCTTGAAATGTCATAGCATCAATTTCTTGAAATATACATTAAAGTAAAGGTCAACACATAAAGCATTGGTGAACATACAAGTTTTGGCTACTAACATAGATATAAAAGTTGTCATCAATCCTACATGGCATAAAAGTATACTAAGGCTAAGGCATGAAACATATCATAGCTAGCATGCATCAATTATATGTCAAACCAATTGTGTCCACAAACTTATGTATCTTGTCACGAAGCGACCAAGACTGTGATTGAATAAACATAGACCCTTCCTAAGAGCGTTGTGCTACTCTTATAGCGTTATACATGTTAAGGTTGGCCCATGAAGTTTATGACAAACATTGTGCAAGAAAGGCTTCTAGCATGTATCTATCCTAAGCATATTGATTAAGCATGTAATAATTGATTGATTGATTTGAATAATGTGATTGATCTTGTGATTGTGATTTTTATAAGGTTGTATATATTGCACCCAAAAGTATATAAAATGTAAAATGGGATCATGTAAACTCACGGTTTGCATAGAAAGTTCCACGAAAGTGAGGTGATGCGATTTGAGTTAGGAAACACCGAGTTATCCTACAAGGATAAACGAGGCGTATAAGTTCGACGGATTTAGATTAGGAATGTGTATGCAAAATGATTAAATTAGTATAAAAAATACATAAAATGTATCTTATTAAGGTGGACACCATGTTCGTGTATTTTTCATAGGCACAAGTTCACCCATTGGAAGTCCAAATATGAGGAATTTTAATTTAAGATAATATAATCACAACTCTTAACATCAATCCATGAATTAATTGGTTAGTGTTTAGGGTTCGGTTTTAAGGATTATATTACAAATATATATTAGAGTAAACTGCAATTTTACCCCCTGGGGTTTAGGCCAATTGGCACCCTTACCCTCCCCCCCCCCAACGAAATAATTGCAATTTTACCCCCTAATGTTCGCTGTTATGTCGCAAGTTTACCCCCTGGCATCAAATTTGTGGACTGATCTGTTGACTTGGCGGTGAAATGACTATTTTACCCTTTTATTTTACCCCCCCCCCCCAACATTCTTGTTATGTTGCATAATTACCCCCCACAGGTAAATTACTAAAATGCCCTTTCTTATTACCCCCTATACTTTGTGTTACGAAGCAATATTACCCCCTGCAACTTCCAAAACCTTTCCCGCCACCACCCATATTCGATTATTATAAACCCCTGCTCTTAATAATCAACCCATTGATAACTTATGATGCATCATCATATTGATTTAAAAGTTGTAACATAAAGGTTTCTGTAGTTAGCACTAAAACCAACCCAAAACCAACATAAAATCTTTACAGAATGTAATTAGCAAAGGTTTCTGTAATTAGCAAAGGTTATACAGCCTATGTAACCAAACACACAATTCCAGTAGTTGAAACAAACTCACTAATCATAGATGCAAATATGTTCAAGAACATACACATTAACAGTCAATCTTGATATAACCATTTAACTTTTCAAACTTTTCATATTGATTTAAAGGCTGGCTACTCTGTATTGCCATATGTTCAAGAACAGACACATTAACAACAACATTCAATCTTGTGTGTTTGGCTACTCTGTATCATTCAAACTTGATATGACCATTTAACAGCAGCAACTTTTGTAACAAACCAAACTGTAATGCTACTTTGTAACAAACCATTTAACAGACACATTAACAGCAGCATTCAACCTTATGTGTTTGGCTACTCTGTATCATTCAATCTTGATATAACCATTTAACAGCAGCAACTTTTGTAACAAACCAAACTGTAATGCAAATGTACATCAAACATAACCTGCTGCACATAACCAAGCATATCTGTTCTATGATCAAACATAACTGCACATAACCAAGCATATCTGTTCTATGATCAAACATAACCTGTACAATCAATTATACCTGATCAAGCATACCTGGTCAAAATCTTACTAACTAACATTATATAATTAGAGTTCAACTACACTACATATTAAACCAAAAGATCCTAATATATTAGAGTTTAACTACACTACACAACCATTTCCTGCTGAGGGGGAAACTGGAAATGCAGGAAAGGGCGGCCTCGCATCTTGACAACCAAGGAGACCACAATCGATCGTAGTGAAACATGAATCCTCATGTCCACTGCAAACACAGAAACATCCATGTTCAATAACCCCTATTTTTAACCTCATATTACTAGTTCTGACATGATTTTACCCCACAATCAAAATACTTGTTTGATTTTACCTGAAAACTGCGAGAACAGGGAGGATCGCTGGACCACAGGTGGATCGACGGTGGCCAGTGGTGTGGTCGTCGGCCCTGGCTCTGCCGGTAGAGGTGGATGCATCAATGCATTTTGTGATTCGCTCATTCTCTGCTGGCCCAAATGTAGCCAGTGGTGTGGTGAAGAAGAAGGAGTGGCCGGTCGCCGGTGGGTGATGAAGAAGAAGGAGTGGTCGGTCGTCGGTAGGGGGAGTGAAGAAGAAGGAGTGGAGGTGGAATCTTAGGGGGTAAGATTGAGATAGGATGTTATATTAAGGGGTAATTCTAATATATAAGGTACTATTAAGGTGAAATTGCATATTTACCCTTTGACCCTCACATTGTTTTGTTGACCGATTCACAAATTTGATGTCAGGGGGTAAACTTGCGACATAACAGCGAACATTGGGGGGTAAAATTGCAATTATTTTGTTAGGGGGGGTAAGGGTGCCAATTGGCCTAAACCCCAGGGGGTAAAATTACAGTTTACTCTATATATTATGTATTATAGTCCTATGGTCAAGGAGGTAGGATGATTTTCATTCATTAAACCTCATTATATGATTTATCAAAGCACAAAATCATCAACTTAGTTGATGATTCCGGTTGGTCATGAATAAGATTGAAATGTAATAACTCATCTAATCCATAAAGTAACCAAGTGAGCTCAAACTAGACGAGTGCATTCCAAACATGGCAAATGTTTGGAGACTTGGTACACCTCCACACCACATAACATCGCTGCCTCCATCTTTTCAGAAGATCCGTGAACCCGAAACGTCGCAAAACTTGTTAGATCTGATTTGTACGGTGGTAGTTACATCTCTGGCAACTTTTTCGGCCAACTATTCTTGTTTTTTCGATCAATTTCTCTTGCTTTTCCGATAAATTTCTCTGCTATTCCTCTTACAAATCTCATTCTTTTTCTTACAAATTTGATTCCTGTTCTTATTCATGTTACATATTTTATCATATCCACATCAAATTCAACTTCATTCTCACCAGAATATCATATCAGATGTTTGTTATAAATGTTAAAAATCTAGAAATCAAATATAATTACAATCAATAGCAGCCATAGCGACTCTGATTCTCAGACTACATCATAACAGTAATACTTCGTCTCAATCGTTGTTATCAAGATATCAGTGTTTCTCTCAATCTTTCAGTCCTTTAAATTATCCCCAACTCATATCATTCAACACCCTCCAACCTTCACACTACTAGAAAATACACATTTCTTGACGCACATTGTGCGTCATAAAACGGTAATTATGACACGCAAAAGCATGTCGTTGATTGAAGAGTCATAAAATTAACATGACATACATTTGTGTGTCATGTTTTTATGACACACATTAATGACATGCATTCATGACACATATTCATGACAATCATTTTATGACACCTATTAATGACACACATTCATGTCGCTCATTAATGAAACTTTTTAATGACACACGTTCATGACAAGCATTTATGACACATACATATGACATTCATTTACGCGTGTCATGCTTTTAACTGTTTAAATTTCTTTATAGAATTACTAATTTGCACTGGATACATGTATAATAACAAAAACAATAAATCTTTTTCATAAAACAAATACACACACACACACACACACATATATATATATATATATACTAAAACAATCCATTACATAAAGTATACTACAAATATTTTAACGTCAACAAAAAAGAATTGTTTGTCAATACATCGTCAACACCTAAAACACGATTTGTCACTTAAAAATAGAGGTAAACGCATAAGTCGACCAATCTTTGCGAATGCCATCCATATCCGCAACTGAGTATTCCTATACTCCTTTCCCAACCTGAGACAACAATAAAATAAAATAAATCTTAAAATCAGAATTTAATCCTAATATATGAATTTAAGCATTTGTTTGGATATATAAGTACATATTTCTCTAATATACAGACTAAAATATGCCTAAACTTACATTATCATTGTCAAGTATTCAACTCCTTCATAAGCTATCTCCTTCATGAACTTCATCACATAGTAGCCGCATTCAACACCTCCTCGCTGACGTGGACACTACAGAATTGAATATATCAAGAAATGTGAAACCATTGCGATTTAAGTTTAAACTAAAGGGTTTTAATATTTACAATATCATTACACCCACAATTTAAATAAAGGATTAAGTGCTTACCCTAACGTTAATCCATATGAGTTTAACCCATATGTTGGCACCACTTCGTGAAGCATACACGACCATTGCCCTATAAAAAAATCAAAATTATATCAATGTATATTTCAACTCTTTTTTCATCCATTATGATAATTTGTATTACTTACGTATCAATAGTTTGCTTCAACTGCTCATCCACACTTCTAGGCCATACAGAATCAAGATAATAGCAAGTAGTTTTCAGGTTTAGTACTGCCAACACCCAATGGTTTCTTCAAAATCCAAAATCCAAAATTCGATCAAAATAAATTAAGATAATAGGTCTTTATGAATACTTATTTAAAAGGAAAATCAAACCCGGGATTGTAGGGCTATAGGATGATCTCTTTGCCCTTTCTTTTATACAATCGATCTGCAACCGCTCTACTTGCATCCTCAATGTGTTTGGGTTTGGGTTTGCATTGTTCAGCCTGCGAAATTGCAGACGGGTTCATAAAACATATTCCACGATCATGTATTTGCTCTTTCTTAATTTGCTCATACAGGAACCTGCAGTTAACCTTTGTCATTCAATTATTCTCATGATAAAGTATGTTGAAATACTGAAATGAAAAACCAGACCCAAGGAAAAGGGGTTCGTAAAGCAATAAATAAGTACGAGTCACTAACTGACCCTCTTTTAACTCTGTAGTAGTTAACACATCAAAGTCTTTTCGAGTGCATTCTAATAATAAACCACGCACACAACCGCCAACAAGGTAAACATCAAATCCTACAAATTGTATATACATAAATCTGCAAGCATTAGGTAAGCCAACCATTTTGTTAGATAATGCAACCTTTTTTTGGAAGGGTTGCATATACTATTCAAATGCAACCTTTTTTATAATGCAACCTTTTTTATATGCTAATGCAGATTTTTTATTTTTAAATGCAACTTTTTGTAACACTCAAATGTAACTTTTGGTGCTTTTGCTACCTGAAATGCAACCTTTGTTACACTTAAATGCAACTTTTATTATATTTAAAACGTATTTTGTTAAATATAGTCGTGAAAATAACGAAATAATAAAAAAACTTGAGTAATTATATTAATAATCTCTTAAATATTAAAGAACTTTGTAATTATAAAAAAACAACCCCTAAGGTATATAATGATCTAATTACCCTTACTCTTAACTAAAAAAAAGTAACAAAGTTAGTGTAAGGGGCCAAAACCATTATAAATTGCAACCTCGGGGTCTGATATGTTAAAAGATTCTTTTTTGGGCTGAAATGGTTAAACTGTCTAAACCACATGGGCCAAAACAGTAACTTACACTAAGTAAATAAATGCTTTGCATCCTAACACAGTAACACATCAACGAGAATAAAAAAAAAATAAAAGAGCTTTGAATCCCTTGAAAAGAATCCATTCCTAAATGAGATAGCAAGAAGTCTAGATTCAAGAAGTGGATTTCGAAGAAGAGATCGCTTCTCAACTAAAAGCATATCTTCTAGATATTTCAAGGACACATTAACATTCAGAACGTGTAAATTAGCTTAAAAACATACATAAAGCTTAAAATGAAAACAAGAATAAGCATGAAGAGTTGAAAAAGTAGGGCAATAAATAAAGAGAGTGATGTGAAGGCTCTAGCAGGTGTCAAAATTCTCTTCTATGTAAAATAAATACCTAAATAAAACCACAATCACCACCACTAGACTACTATTAAACATGTCCATGGTATTAAGCAAATTACCACAATTAAGACTTAAAAAAATAGAGTAGATGCTATGTGAGAAAAAGAATAACCATATAATGTTAGAATATCTAAGTACATGTCAAAATTGAAAACCAATACAGGTGTATTTCTGACTAAACTATATTTTACTCCATCAAAGACTTAACCAAAATTCTAAACTCACAACATTATGAGAGTTGTGAACTAGCAAACATTACATCAAACACCTGGTGTCCCAAATAAAAATTGTTCTACTGACGACGTCGTGAATGACAACTTCTCCGTTCATTTTGTTGATTATGACCATCGCTTTGTTACTAGTGTAGCAATCAATAAACATTTTAGATATGATAAATGTTTGTCTGAACTGAGTCTTGATTATAATTTACCCTTATTGAGTTCCTTTCATCTATTAAAAATACCAAGATGTATCTTTTATACTCCACTTTTACAATGAATAAATAGACTTGCTTACTTTTAAACAGTAACAAAAATAAATTCAAAAGAAGTAAAGAACTCACATACTTTTGCATCGCGCATTTAGGTGTATGATTATGATTCTAATTTTCTTAAAGAGAAGTTGCCTAAGGAAGCAATTCATTATTTAAAAATCTTACTTCTAGCTAATCCAAATAGGAGATTATATAGAAACATGTAAAGAAGCAAGTAACAACGGTTGGTACATAATGATGGTGGTTCATTTATAACCTAGATAAGGTATCATTGTTGGACAACCCTTAGAAGTCAACTCTTGAGTAAACATGAAAAGACCCTACAAAATGAATCATCTTAAACCCAAATTTACAGAACACCCTAACCCTGGCTCCCTACAAACAAATTCACAAACAAAAAAAAAACCTAAAAATTACAACGTTCTAACCTAACAATTCTTAATCGATTTCACCAAATGGATGGGGTAGATACATGTTGATTTAAGACTCGGTCACCAGATTTTGGAGGTTTGATTGAAGCGGTGGTTAGTCTTCAGCCACCAGCTCATTTGCGAGGGGATTCGTCATCATAATTTTGCTGGCGGTGGTAAAGTGGGAGACAACTTAGGGTTAGAAAAGAGGGAAGTTTAGGAAGGGAAGGAGGGAAAATGAAAATGAAAATGAATTAGGTTAGGAGGGTAAACGAAAATGAATGGATGGTGTCAAGTGGAAGTTAGGAGGGTAAACCATGACATTTTTTCTTGACATACGCTTTTGAATGTCATAAAATATGTGCGTGTCATTGTTCGCGTGACAAGAGGAGTGTATTTTCTAGTAGTGTCAATTTCTTTAGTCCATGATTTGCTTGCTGTAACTGTTGTCATTTTAACTTAAAAGATGTTGTGATGATGATGATTTTGAAGTTGAATCTTTTTTAGATTATTTGTTATCCGTAATGGTTTCCGTATAAAGTTAAGAAGCTGTGATGATGAAGCTGAATAATTGTGGTTGCAAGGACTATAAAGGGGATATGACTTCTTCGTATTGCAATTTCAGTCTATTAAGGGTAATGGTCTTTTAACCATAATTTTAACATTTAACTAACGGTAGATAGTCAGAGGGACTTGATTGCGAGCAATTGACAAACATAGGGACCGGAGTGTTGAATTATTTCAAATGAAGGCTAAAAGTGTGATTGGGTGTAAAACCTAGGGACTGAAATTGTACTTTACTATGTACAAACTGCATTCCCGAATGACCAAAAGCGTTAGATCTCCAAGTGTTGCAACTATAAGGATCAATGATAACAACACAATGGGGATCATAAGTGGTTCCAAAAGAGAAAAGGTGGCTCATCTCGTCCTCTAGCACTCTACCCTCCAAGTTATGTTTCATTGCTCAGCATTAAGATCGATATCTGCAAAGGCCTCTTGAGATAGTTAGGCACACCTCTCCTACATTCTAGCAAAATAAACATATAATATATATATATATATATATATATATTTTATGGAAATTAATATCAACAGCATAACGACTGTAAATCGTTACTTCTTTGTAAAATATGCTAAAGTTTGCTCATGACAAGTTGACAACACTCCCTTAAAAGTGCTCGTTCGATTAGCCTTAGGGGTTGTTTGTTTACCTCTTAATGAGGCTTTTAATGGTTCAGACCTCTTACTAGTTCAGCACTTAATGGTTCAGACTGTTTGTTTCACGAGCAGATGTCTGAATGGTTTAGACATTTGCCTCTGAATGGTTAAGACCTCTGATTTGAATTGGTTAGACATTTGCCTCTGAACGGTTAAGCATTATACATGCTCTTAATGGTTCAGACCTCTTACTGGTTCAGCACTTAATAGTTCAGACCTTTTACTGGTTCAGCACTTATCAATTCAGATGTTGCCAAACAGCCCCTAATCTGAGCTAGGATCTCCCACTAGGTGACACATACACTAGCATAAAACATACGAATATACTATCTAAAGAAATCTTCTAGAATCTAGACACCTTTGTCAACTGATTTTGGGTTTTGGTGAGTTTTTATATATGTTAATATTTGTATGCTAGCTATAAAGGTTTTTATTAGTATTTAATCTTATCCCAAACCAATTTAAAAAGACCATTAATAGTTAAAGACATCGGTCAATTTAAGCATGTTAATGTCACCACTTTCATGATATGACCTAAATATTATCTTAATATTACGATGATGTAACAATACTCTTTTTAGAAAAGTTGAAGGCAATTTAATTGAATATCTTAAAATTAAGTGCTTTTAAGCTCCACTTATCATCTTAGATTATTTGATTTGTGTGATTAATTATTTCTCAACTCCTCAAATAATATGCTTTAGAGTAATAAATTAAGCAATAGATTTTGTAAAGTTACATTCGCTTTATATATAAAAATGATTACCAATTTAATATCAGACTAAAAGATATATGAATTTTAAAGCTTATCCTTTTTTCTCCCTAGGGCTATTGCATGAATTATTTTAGAAATTTATTTTTTGCAAGTGATAGTTTAATTATCTTTGAAATTTATTTTTTGTAAGTTAGTTTAATTCGAGCTTTTGAAGACTGAACGCTCTGTGTGTTAAAACTTGAACACATTGTAAACTGTCAACTTGTGATATAACAAAATAGTTATAATGCAATATGATTAATAAAGAAATTTAACTCAAACTGCAATCCTGCCTAAAAGATTATAGTTGAAGTAAACATTCATTCTGATTGCCTCCGTAGGATTGTTGATTGTCAACTCGGATAATTAGCAGTAACATATAAATACTAAGGAAACCAACGACAAAGGGGTTAGAGTCTCCAAAACTATAATATCTTAAACTATATGAAGGATTCATATATCAGAAAATACAAGGTGATTGATGTACATTTGGAGATTTATAAATGTTTGTGTGAAAATAAAAATTAGGGAAAACTAATGAAGGACCCGACTATGTGACATTTATTTATTAAATTTGGGTGAGTTGAATAAAAACTTATGTTGATTTAAGTATATGGTTGTGCCACTTGATTTAAGAAAATATAAATTTTGAAAGATGGTAGCACATTATTAAATTGGTTGTGTTTACTGGTTGATACATTGAACCCAAGACAACCCCACAACTTTTACAAGAATCCGAAAATCATATCACACAAATGTTAAGTGACCAAGCATTAGGTAAAGTACTCGGGAAAATGTTATTAAAAAGAGTGGTTGGTAAATAACTAAATACTTTAATTTATATATAGATTATACTACTATAGTAATTGTATGCAGTTTGTTTATGGAATTCAGTATAGTTTGTTATACATTTAGTAAAGAATTGTAATTGAGAGGTTTCTTTTCAAATTGAATATGTATTGGGTCGATTTGGGAAGATTCAAATTGGTGTATATATATTGGTTTGATTTGGATAGGTTTGGAATGGACACGTGACTACAACAAAAAAAAATCCAGTTAATGCTTATAAGAGGCAGTTTATTTTATTAATTTTAAAAATTTTTCTGAAAATGTATTTTGGATCAAAAGACTGTTTTTGTCATGTTTAAGACGCGGTTTAGTTTAAACCATGTCTGATTACATCACATTTTAAGACGCATCATTTTAAGACGGAGTTAGGAAACCTTTCTTAAAGCCCAAATCACCCATCTAATGCTCAGTTTTGTAGTATCATGATGTTATTGTGCTAGATAAGTTTAGGTAGTTATATATCATTGGTAGTTGATTAATATATAATCACATGACTAGATAACTAGCCAAGCATATATTTGGTGAATTTATTCATGGTTTATAAATAACCACTACACTTGATAAACTTATTTGGTGAGATACCTAGTTGTGTGATATATGATTTTACGTAGCCAAGGACATGCTTAATGTCAATTATGAAAATATTGATACAGGAACTTTATTACTACTAGCAAAGTACTATAAGGTTTATATTTAGAATTTTAGATCAACTTTCATCTTTAAGAAGCGATGCACATGTTTTGTGGTTAAGGTGCGGTGAGGCTACTAGCTTCAATTGCTTTATGGTTCAGTTAATCGATTGTATGGTGATTAGGCTAGTTACCACTTCTCACAACCGAAGTACCTTGTCCTGATTAGGCCAGGTGGTAATGGACTAATGCTTTAACGGTGACACTGTGATAGATTTAAATGTTTGGGGTCACTTCAACATGCAAATTTTGTTAAACTAGTATGATGACCATGTGCGTTATAGCGCAAACATCAAGATAAATAGCAAATCGAAACATTAAGGCGATGGATGGTAAACATTTACGGTTACTAAATATCCGATTGAATGTATAATAACGTTAAACAAAATTATAATCAATTACGATTATATTTCCTTCTTAATAACATAACACTATATAATAAGAGCTTATCTAGTTGTTTGATTTCCTATTTCGCTTCATAACGTGCGTATAGCGCGTCAATTGCAGCTTGCAGCTCCAACTGGTTGTGACAAATATTCGCTACCTTCTATGTAAGTTCGTTTAGTTTTCAGTAATGTGCTGATTAAATGCGATAACCTCGTCAACGAAAATATTTAAGCGTGCTAAATGTTGTCTCTTATTTCCACTTGCCATATTCCACACTATAAACATAACCAAAATTGTTTTAGCAAAAGATAAAGAAAAATTACTTTTATTTTTGTAAAACACATAAGGCTCAGATAACAGCATCTCCTATACGAATCAATTAGCCTTAATCGAATATTTTACCTAAACACAATTATTCATGATTTATCCATATGCTAGTTAAACAATGCCTTCAACTTTCATTTCATTAGCACTGACTTATATAGCTGACGTGCGTGCGGGTGTCTATATTTTTAGTATATTTTAGCTCTTTTTACTCGCCGATTTCAAGTTTTAAATTTATAAAACACGATATTCTACTATCACTCTAAACACTCGCTAGGGCAAGTGCTCCCATCGCGAACGTAGTATAGTGATGGCAAGACCAAACTTTGAAGACAATATTTTTAAAACTATAAAAAGATAAACTAAAAACAGAAAATAAAAAAAAAGTAAAAACAGATAGATAAGAAAGAATCACTTGGTTCCGACTTATCTTTCATGTACCCTTTTGATGATTTCCGCACTTTGGGTATTTTAAGAGATTATCTTAGTTATAGTAGTAGGCCCCTTTTGTGAATGCGAATTTATCGTCAACCTAGTGGTTTGAGTCAGCAAGGATACAATCCCACTAGGTCGGAATATCGAAAAATAATTAAGTAAGTTATTAATGCAAAAAGTGGTGGACCCCCTTCCAGGCAGCGATCACCCTCAACCCGTTGGTCTGAGTCAGCAGGGATACAGCCATCGTGGGGTTGGTTTAAAGTTTTAATAGTAGTTTATAGATAAGGGATTCAAGCATTTTGCACCTCTCCCGTAGTGGGTAATGCCCGCTCCGACTCGTGAGGTGTTATTAAGCTTGAACCAGGTTCTCGCAGGATCTATACACTGAATGAGACATAAAATTTACCCAACCACCCTTTTAACCCCCTTCCAGGCAATTAACGTGCTTTATATAGACCGTAAAGACATGAAAATGTGAATCAACAACATATGAAGAATGATTAGATAAATTTGCCTTCAATATAAAAAAACTAGTTATTAAAGTCATTAATACATACCCAATTAAAAAGTTGCAAAAGATTGGAAATCATAAAAGAAAATACATAAAAGATATGTCTTCACCAAGTGATGTAAGAATTTAGCCAAGCATGGCCTTTGTTTGACAAAGACTCTTACTATCAATCTTGGACCCCAAAATTACTACACACACTCTAAAAGATGGAAAATGGATGATGGTGGTGGATGATGGTGTTGTAGTAGTGGTGGAGTGGTGGCAAGTGAGAGAGAAGTGGTTTGCCAAGGGATGATTTGGAATGGAACCAAGCACATCTATTTATAGCTGAAATCAGAATCTCCACCAAGGCCCGTGCCCGCCTGGCACGGCCCGTGGCTAATGTACTTGCTGTAGTATCGAAGATTTTGAAAATCTTTGAGTTAACACGCCCCATGTTAGCTGTCAGTTTTATCCTTTGTTGTTGTCTTTTCTTCTACACAGCATCCACCTTCAGACACGGCCCGTGTCTGGTGGACACGGCCCCGTGTCAAATCTTCTGATCTTGCTATTCTTGTGGTTTGGATATGAATTGGGCTTCGCGATTTGCGTCAATTCCTCCTTCTTTGTATTTATGTTGGTTGTTGCTGTCTTTTTGCTCCTTTTGCACATTTAAGTTCTTTTGACCCTGTAAATTAAAAAGGAACAGAAAAACAAGCTTTTTTCAACATTAGTACTGAAAAAGGGTTGATTTTATGTCGTATTTGATATAATTTATATGTTGTATTTTAAGCACATTAAATACCCACACACTTGAATCTTTGCTTGTCCTTAAGCAAAACTCTATTACGTGGCTTACATACCCAAATGAAATAGGTAGAAGAGAAGGTTTTGGTCTCATCTTTAGAGTGTCGGGAATCCATATTCTAAATTTATTTTGTTTTTATTTTATTTACAATATGATTCGTCATGATTTATTTAAAACACAAGTTAAGAAAAATTATTTACTTTGGCCATAACATGCCTTTATGGAATTCCATTTAGTTATATACAAGTGGTCACTCAACACTCAGCCGATGATGTATTAAGTGAAAACGCTCGTGCCCATTTATGGAACATACTCCTTCCATAGGCTTGACAATTGATCAAACCTCCCCGAGGTCATTTTTAAACAACCCTAAAGCTACATTCCTAGATCTACGAATGTTAAATGATGGAGGACTTGAGCTTTTTGTTAGGTCCGGATTGTACTGGATCTGATTGATGCAAACATAGATGAAACGATCTTGATCAAAGTGCGGAATCCTTTGGATCAAGTAGCAGAAGTACGACAAAGTATTCAACGTTTAAACACTGTCTGATCTTTCTATTCAGTAGATATGAAAGTACAAGAAGCCAGTAGAAGTCAGACTTTGACAGAGTACACCAAAGTGTCAGCAGATCTAAGAGTTGCAAAAAGTTCCTAAATGACATACCCTGATGGGGTATTTATAGGCAACTCAGGATGCTAAAAAGTGTTGTCCGATCGGATGGCATGGCTGCTGTCCGATCGGTTGACAGTGCTGTCCGATCGGATGGCCCATCCGATCGGGTGACACAAGTCAACAAAAGTCAACACTTTTACAATCCAAACCCATATCCTGAGTTGTCGTTCTATCTAACATACATACATAACATAATTGTTCACAAAGGATATAAACATACAAAACAAGACTCTATACTGACAGAAGCTACAGACGCATACACTAACAGACTCCCCCTCGAATGTAGCTGCAGTTCCTTCCAGCATAGTCTTCAATCTTTCCTGTTATGCCTTCGTTCTCTGGCTCTTTGTCTTCTTTTCTCAGCCTTTTCCTCTAGCATTCTTTGCCTTTTAAACCTTCCTTCCTCGATCCACCATTTTCTGTAAACTAGATCACCATCACGCTTCTGGTCCCACTTAGGAATCTTGTTTTCTTCTTTCTCGATTGGCGTTTGATCCGTTGGTGGCGGTCACATAAACTTCATCTTCCCAAGCTTTGCTGCCCTTTCAGATATAGCCTTTGAACGTTCTTCTCGCTTGTACTTTTTCAGGAACTCATCAATCTCAAGATCTCTCCAATTTGACTTCCAATACCTTCCTGAATTGATGTCTTGGGCAAAGCATACATCCACGATTGTTTGATACTGCAAAGCTTGTTCCTTGTCTCTTCTTTCATACACGATTTTGTTGTAGAATAAACAGTCGATGTCTTTCTTTGAGCAGTTTACTAGCCACATCGGGTCTAGTATGCAAATTCTCCTCGACTCTCCCTTTGACTTGTCAAATAATGAAATTACTGCCTCAGCAGTAGTTTCATTGTAGAGCAAACCTACGAACAAATCATGAAAATCCTGCTCCATTGCCCTAAGAGGCATGTTCTTTAAACATCTTGGAGGCTTAACATCCAAAGTTATGTCTTCTTTCTTCGTTCTCCAGCATGGTCACAATCTGCTTTGGTCGTTGCGGCTTCCAATCAAGATAACCATTCTTAGCTTGCAACTTCACATAGTTCCATAAGCGCTAATCATGTTATTTTACTTCCAAACCATGGTAGAACTGCTTGATATTCTTTGTCTTGACCAACTCATCTACGTCCCACCATGGGAGGGTCCTTATGTCTGACAGAAATTCAAAATACTGTACCCCCTGTTCCTGTCTAATGGCATAGACCTGGAGATCTTCAAGATAACCCCATGATAGAATGACACCCCATGAGATGTTTTTGCTGTGAGTAAAGAACTGAAGTGCCCTGAGAGACTTTCTTTCTCTGGGCATTACTTTGAACCACTTCTTTCTTTCTTCAGCTAAAATTTCTCTTGGAATGGTTTCTGGAACACCTTTAGTTGAAACCTTTTCCACAATTTTCCTTCTAATCTCATCTTCATTTCGATCCTTGAACATTTCTGTCAACGAAGGAAATATTTCATCAATTCCAGAATAATGAAAATCAGTTTCTTCATCAGAAGAGTCTGAAGCATCTTCAACAATAACATCATTGTAGTGATCAGCTTCATGAGCATAACTGAACTCAAACTCCTTTTCCGGTGACTGAGGAATTTCATCTTCGATATCAAATTTAAATTTCCCATCATTCAACCCCAATTCCTCTAACATCTCTGCCCTTGATCTCGAAACCTCGAGCTCCCCCTCATGTTGAGCATGCAAGAGAATAACAGTTGGATTCGTAAGGAATACCTGATCTGCATGTTGTTTTCCAGATGTCGAGGCTTCATGATGTAAATCATCCTCCTGTTCTTGATTTCATCGTTTAACAACTCTTCAATCCTTTCTTGAACATTAGGATTCTCAACCAGTAACCCAGAAGCACCCTGATCATCATCATCCTTCTTGTTATCCTTATCATCTTTCTTATCAGACTTGTCATCATCGTTATCATTATTATCTTCATCTTCTTCTTCGTCACCAAACCATTCTATATCAGAATCATCATCAACAATTTCACCACGAGCTATCTTAGCTTCTCTTCGCCTTTCTTTGACCTTGATTTGGCGAACAATTTCTTTGATGCTGTAAGGTACCGAAGAAGCTTTACCAACAAGAATAAAATTCGGAGTCTCTTCCTCTACTTCTTCTTCATCTTTCCATTTCAGCATTAACACTTCTCTTGCTTTCCTTTTCTTCTGCAAGACTTGTACTCGGTGAAGAATATCATTAAGATCAAGAGATTCAGAGGACTCACCAACAAGCACGAATCCCAGAGGATCTGCTTCAGCTTCAACCATTTCCACATCGACTTGGCCTGAAGAACCACCTGCTTCTTGAGTTTCTTCAATAATACTTTTCCTTCTCCGTGTAGCTTCTTCAGCCAGTCGCCTTTCTCTTTCAGTTTTTCGCTCTTCAGCCCTTTTTACTTCAATCTCATTGAATGCCGCATGAACATAAATCTTTAGATGACTTTCCATGACCGCATATAACATGTTGAGCTGATTGTCTTCATCACTTTATCGGCTTTCATTGCTTCCATTTCTAACTTCATCACCTTCATTTCGTTTGATACATACCCAATTAAAAAGTTTCCAAAGATTGGAAATCATAAAAGAAAATACATAAAAGATATGTCTTCACCAAGTGATGTAAGAATTTAGCCAAGCATGGCCTTTGTTTGACAAAGACTCTTAATATCAATCTTGTATCCCGAGACTACTACACACACTCTAAAAGATGGAAAATGGATGATGGTGGTGGATGATGATGTTGTAGTGGTGGTGGAGTGGTGACAAGTGAGAGAGAAGTGGCTTGTCAAGGGATGGTTTGGAATGGAACCAAGCACATCTATTTATAGCTGAAATCAGAAGCTCCACCACGGCTCGTGCCCGCCTGGCACAGCCCCGTGGTCATCTCTCTCTCTCTTCCTCATTAACTACTTATCAGGTCTTGTACTAACACGGCCCCGTGTGTCAATGGCACGGTCCGTGGCCAATGTACTTGTTGTACTATCGCAAATTCTGAAAATCTTTGAGTTGACCACGCCCCGTGTTGGCTTAGCACGGCCCCGTGTTGGCTGTCAGTTTTGTCCTTTGCTGTTATCTTTTCTTCTCCACAGCATCCACTTCCGGACACGGCCCCGTGTCAAGTCTTCTGATCTTGCTATTCTTGTGGTTTGGATGTGAATTGGGGCTTGGCGAGTTGCGTCAATTCCTCCTTCTTTGTATTTATGTTGGTTTTTTCCTGTCTTTTTGCTTCTTTTGCACATTTAAACTCTTTTGACCCTGTAAATTAAAAAGGAATAGAAAAACAAGCTTTTTCCAACATTAGCACCGAAAAAGGGTTGATTTTACGCCGTATTTGATATAATTTATTTGTTGTATTTTAAGCACATCAATAGCCAACTAACAAAAGGTTCCATATTTATATAACACTAATTACCAACATTTCTAGGCATCCCGATATCGTTTGGGTGCCGTTACAGTATCAGATTACCATGGCTTCATTACGGTTTTATCAAATGTCTCGTCACTCACTGATAAAGGTAAAAGAAACAATTCATATAATATCATTTATCAACCTCGGTACACTTAAAGATTTTGTGTCGTAATTGATAATACTTGATTTTACATAAATGCGTAAGAAATGGTTACCAGCTTCCTACAGATTTCGGACGAAAGATTTTTACATTTCGTTTTTCTAAAGTCCAACATCGTTTTTTTCAATCAATCTTTGGTACAACTTTATTATACATGATATACTTTTGTTTAAAAAGTTATACCTATTATACTTACAGATACCTACCAATCCATCTTCCGTTTTAGAAAGTTATATTTATTATCTACGTATATGTATATGCACTTCCGAACCCATTACACAAAATATAATTTGGCAATCTGTATAAATACATATATATATTTAGTGGCAATTTGTATAAGTACGTATATATTTAGTGGTTTATATACACTGTGATACATACTCATATACATACACACAAACATCCTTCTAAAAGTTTATTATACATACTCATATAAAACCGTAACATCCTTCTAAAAGTCCTTAACCTTAATCCTACGTCTCCTCGAACTCCTATCCTCCACCATGTCCTCATAAAGGTGTGCCTAATCCGCTCCCAAGTCAATTTTGGCCTGCATATATATAAATACACACACAGATACATTACATACATACATACATACATACATACATACATACATACATACATACATACATACATACATACATACATACATACATACATACATACATACATACATACATACATACATACATACATACATACATACATACATACATACATACATACATACATACATACATACATACATACATACATACATACATACATACATACATACATACATACATACATACATACATACATACATACATACATACATACATACATACATACATACATACATACATACATAAATACACACACAGATACATTACATACATACATACATACATACATACATACATACATACATACAAATGCACACTTAATAACAAATATAATCACATCCACATACACATATAGATACAAACATGCATATATGTACACATACATACATACCCACATACACACATACACAAATACATATAACATACTCACATTATACTCATATCCATACGTCTATAGTTACGTACATTTAATATTTAAAATAAGAATAATTAAATAGGTTGTTTCGTACACATTTGTGACAAATCCTTAATGTCGTAAGAAATGTGTCACAACTTGCAATGGATTTAAGCAATTTGTCATAAATGCGTAGGAAATTGTATTCATACATGGATTGTTTTCTACGTCTTTGTGACAATTATATTTAAAAATAAGTATTTTGTCATAAATGTATAGGAATATGTTTATTTTATAATTATTATATACTAGTTTTATTATTATTTAACCTTTTGTAGAGTATTTGTGACAGATCTGTGACGTAACTGTCAATTAATTAGGATTTTCTTATTTTTTGTCAGAAACTTGTCACAAGTTGTGACGGAATTCTGACGGATGGTTTAAGTTAATTAAAAAAATAAATATTTCGTCATAAATGTGTAGGAAACGATATTTTTTCCCATATTTTTTTGGCTTATATAAATATTTATTCGGTAAAAAATAATAATTAACCTTTTGTAGATTATTTCCTACAGATTTATGACGCAACTGTCAATTAATTAGGGTTTTCTTATTTTTCGTCATAAATGTGTAGGAAACGATATAATTTTCCCTTATTTTTTTGTTTTGTAGGTTATTTCTGATAGATTTGTTACGCAACTGTCAATTAATTAGGGTTTTCTTACTTTTCGTCATGGATGCATCGAAAATTTGTAACAAAATCTTGAAAAAAAGTTTTGTAGGAAATTCGTCATAAAAGTGTAGTAATCTGTGACGAAAAAAATTGTGTAGGAAATTTCTATATGAAATTGTCCCTTTTTCTAGTAGTGAATGAATATATAAATCTACATTTGACATACATACATGAACAGGTTATAACTTATAACATAAATATTAAACCTGACTTGTCAACGAGTTTCCTATGGCTCTTTGCATGCAAAATATAGGATGAATATGAAGAACCCTTGTTTTACATTCCAATCTAACCCCAATTGTTCGAGTTCAATGTAACAGCTTATGGTTAACAATTTGAAACTATTCCTCACCTGAATGCTAACATTAATTTTCACAAAATTTGACATCAAATAAACATCAAGTTAATTAAAAAAAATTATCTTCAAGCCTCAAATTTTCTTACTCTATTCATCAAATAAACATCAAGTTAGTTAAAAAATTATCTTCAAGCCTCAATTTTCTTACTCTATTTACAAACACAAAATATGCACTCAAAATACCTTTTTTTTTTTTTTGGCCATATCTCATACTTTTCAACTTCAAAATGTAGCACCTACTACAATATGGATGTTTGACAAGGGTTGAGATCCTGTACAAACAGTGCTAATTATAAGAACCGTAAGAACAGATCTGAACCATTGTTAATTTAAATCAAGGGTTGATATTGATTATAAATAAAACTCTTATAATTAAAAATTACTACTAACAAATTAGGGGTAATTTTGTAAAATTGCTAGTCATTTGATCATTTTCTATTAAATACAAATTCCACCAAGGTTTTTTAAACTAAAATAACTTTTATATACTTCATTATTTTTTTTAAAAATATATACCATAAAATCAAGTATTTTTTTATCTTTAATATGAGTACCATATTGCTATACCTTTTTGTATTTATAAAAGTGTTTTTTAAAAAAAGTTAACAAAAGGTGTTTTATATTTGTGCTAATAAGGTGCTGATTATGTGTTAATTACAAAATAATACAAACAAACACCAAAAGTAGATATAATCAGCACATCTGGTGTGCTGATAATGGAGAACGATTGAAGATGTTGTGCTAATGTCGTTTATGTTGATAATGGAGAACGATTCGAGGACGATGTGCTGATAATGAAGAACGATTAATGATGTTGTGCTAATTATATAGTGTTGTGCTGATTATATTTTTTGTAATTATTTTTAATTAGTTATAAATAAATATGGTCAAAAAGTCTAAATTACCCCTAAACTAATTTTTTATTGATGAACACTTGTCAATTATGTATTGGTTCTTATGGTTCTTACAAACTTAAGTGTTTGTATTTGATCCCATTCCACCTTATTGACAATTGACAAAGTTCATATTATATTTTAACAAGCCATAATCGGTCAACTATATCTATTTCTATGACCACAATATAAAGATCATTAATGGGCATTACAAATTACAAAATATTATTCACACATGAACTTGAACAATATGCATCATTGTTGGCTCCCATCAACCCTTGACCATAATTAAACATCTTTACTTACTGTTAAAGGAGACTTAGCGATGACATCGCAAAAACTTATTAGGCGAGCAATGAGCTATGCCAACTCAGCTTTCATTACTTCATTATTACATCATAAATCACTTTCATTTATTTAAAATACATAAATTATTTAACCTTTTAATTTCAATTTCAAAATTGAAAGTGTGGGTTTTTAAAAGGGGGATCAATTAATGTTTGTAGGCATTTTGTAGTGTGATGTACAAATTTGTTATAATAGTAGGGACAGTTTTTGTGAACAAATTTTATTATTAACTAGGTTTCACTTTAACAATACCTTGATAAATCCATTAAGTTAATATATTCACACTCCTGAGGTTTTCTATCTAGTAACACTTAGCATTATTCTTCTTTATCTTTCCACAAGAATAAACAAAATGAGTGATGTTGAAGCTAGTGATTTATGTTTTAGAACTTTTATATCCAACTTAAATCCTATCCAGTGAAGAAGTGTAAGAATCTGAATCTTTGATCAAAAAGCTGCTTTCATATATTATTTTTTTTTTTTTTTTGAAATTCACCTTAAAAGAGGAAGGCCACTTTATGCCATTTAGATACATTGAAACCCTTTCTAATTATTTGATTCTCCGTCCTTCAATCATAACTGTTACATTATGAATTATCCTATGAGTTATGTATATATCAAGGGATATATAGAGTAAAACGAATATGGGCCATAAGTCCTAAACTTTGTTACACACAAAGGAAGGTTCCAGGTCGAACACAATTTTTTACAAGAAAATGAAGACTATAATAACTCACTTATTTTTTATCCTTGCATACTTTTAAATATATGAAATATAAAAGTCAAAAGTCTCTTACATGACCGTGAACCTGTATGTAAAACATAAAAAGAATAACTAAGTTGAACTCTGACCCGCGCGTTGCGACAGACTTATCAAACGAGGGAAATAGATGCGTTGCGAAAGGCCTATCAAACGGGAAAAATAGATGAAAAAACATTGAAACCGCACACGCGCGTTGCGGCGTGTTAACTTGGAAAATTTTGAACGAAACGTTAAATGGAAAACTTGCAAAAGATGAAAAGTATAGGGGACCAAAGTTGAATGTTAAAAAATGTTGGGGTTAAATTGCAAATGATGTAAAACTTTGAGTTAAAAGTAAAAAAAATCAAAGTGGTTAAATTGCATAGAAACTTTTGAATTATCAGTGAAAAACCAAACTAATCAAAGGGTTTCAAATTACCAAAGAATGAAACTTTAAACTTAAATTGACATAGATTTAAACTTTAGGGTTAGAAAGGAAAAATCTAATTTTTTTGGAAAACTTCCAAAACCTATGGTACAATTTCCATATGCATATATATGTTGATTATTTATAGTTTATAATTATGGGAAAAGATCAAATAGGAAGTTAATTTTCGCTAGGAAGGATAGGAAGCCATAGGATTATGACATGTGACAAATTTTAAAATAAAGAGAAAGGGTATTTTAGTCAATCCAACTCCTTCTTCTTCCTTTTTCAAAACCCAGTAACTTCAAAACCCACCATTTTCAAAACCCACCATCTTCAACTATTTCTTCACTTTCTATCTCAATAATCACTACATTATAGTGTGATTTTCATCACCAATCAATGATTCAAAACCCGATCAACGTGTTCTTCAGCTTTTTTTTGAAGAAAACCCAGTTTAATTTCATAAAAAAATCTCGTTTTTTCCGATGATTTTGGAGATAATCACTCGATTCGTTTCGATTCGAGCGTTGATAAGTGTTTCTATCATTCAAAATTTGTCAATTGATGAAGGAATCGGCTTCGGTCCATGTAAGAAATTCTTTAATTTCATTTTCATGATCTGGATTTTTGATTTAGTCATTGCGTTTTACGATCTTTGCGGGGGTCCGGGGGCGGCAGCCCCTGGTAGCGGGGTCCAAGGGGCAGAGCCCCTAGCTGGGGTTGAGCTGCGTTTTAGAAACGCATCAGAAAAATTAATTTTCCAGAAATTGGCTCATTTCGAAGACAGTAATTCGTAGACAATTCAGACAGTTCACAGTGACAGACCGTTTTATGTGTCCATTGCGTTTTAGAAATAAGAGAGTTTTATGTGGTTTCTGGCTATTGCGTTTTAGAAAAAAAAACACATTTTTAAGTGTTTTTAGTCATTGCGTTTTAGGTAAAACACATTTTTTAGGTGTTTTCAGTCCATTGCGTTTTAGAATGAGTCATTTTTAAGTGTTTTCTGGGCATTGCGTTTTACATATAAGACTTTTCTTTGTGTTTTTGTTGCATTGCATTTTAGGTAAAACACTTTTTTATGTGTTTTCAGTCCATTGCGTTTTAGAAAACAGACATTTTAAGTGTTTTCTGACCATTGCGTTTTACAAATAAGACATTTCTTTGTGTTTTTTGTGCATTGCGTTTTAGAAAAATGTCATTTTTATGTGTTTTCTGGCCATTGCGTTTTACAAATAAGACATTTCTGTGTGTTTTCTGGCCATTGCGTTTTACAAATAAGTCATTTCTTTGTGTTTTTAGTGCATTGCGTTTTAGAAAAATGTCATTTTTTAGGTTTTTTTTTTCATTGCGTTTTACGTAACTGGTGGTTTTTCTATTGCGTTTTACACAACTGGGTTTTAATTTTTTTTTTAAAATATAGCAATAGTATACGCGTTTTAAAGAAAAAAAAACGCTCGTTTTTTTTGTGCAATTTTTATAAAAAAATAATGTCGTATGAAAGAGTTATTAACGTTTAAAAAATGGGGGGGAATTGGTGGAGAGAGAAACTATTGGCTTGGATTGACTAGAATGCCCTTGAACAAACTCACGCGCCTCTTTTCTTCCTTTTAATTTCCCTTATTTAATCTTAGCCCTTGATTAACTTAATGGATGATCAACATCACTTTTCGATTAAATTGCTGTACTAAAAACGCATCAGAAAAATTAATTTTCCATAAATTGGCTCATTTCGAAGACAGTAATTCGTAGACAATTCAGACAGTTCACAGTGACACATTTTTTAGGTGTTTTCAGTCCATTGCGTTTTAGAATGAGTCATTTTTAAGTGTTTTCTGGCCATTGCGTTTTACATATAAGACATTTCTTTGTGTTTTTGGTGCATTGCGTTTTAGGTAAAACACATTTTTATGTGTTTTCTGGCCATTGCGTTTTACAGATAAGACATTTCTGTGTGTTTTCTGGCCATTGCGTTTTACAAATAAGTCATTTCTTTGTGTTTTTTGTGCATTGCGTTTTAGGTAGAACACATTTTTATGTGTTTTCTGGCCATTGCGTTTTACAAATAAGACATTTCTGTGTGTTTTCTGGCCATTGCGTTTTACAAATAAGTCATTTCTTTGTGTTTTTGGTGCATTGCGTTTTAGGTAGAACACATTTTTATGTGTTTTCTGGCCATTGCGTTTTACAAATAAGACATTTCTGTGTGTTTTCTGGCCATTGCGTTTTACAAATAAGTCATTTCTTTGTGTTTTTGGTGCATTGCGTTTTAGAAAAATGTCATTTTTTAGGTTTTTTTTTTCATTGCGTTTTACGTAACTGGTGGTTTTTCTATTGCGTTTTACGCAACTGGGTTTTAATTTTTTTTTTTTAAAATATAGCAATAGTATACTCGTTTTAAAGAAAAAAAAACGCTCGTTTTTTTGGTGCAATTTTTATAAAAAAATAATGTCGTATGAAAGAGTTATTAACGTTTAAAAAATGGGGGGGAATTGGAGGAGAGAGAAACTATTGGCTTGGATTGACTAGAATGCCCTTGAACAAACTCACGCGCCTCTTTTATTCTTTTCAATTTCCCTGATTTAATCTTAGCCCTTGATTAACTTAATGAATGGTCAAGATCACTTCCTATCCTTCCTAGCCAAATAAACTTCCTATTGTATCTCCACCCTTCATTATTATATATTTCTTGTTTATTTTTATTTACAACCCACTAAATGTTGATATATTCAGTTTGTTAGGATAAAGAACAGAAAAACAGCCCAGCCCAACAGGTAAGCTCCCCAATCTCCATTGTCAGTTAATATCAATCAAACAAACTCAAATTTTTATATTAATCAAATTTTGTTTTAGTTTTAGTTTCAGTTTTAGTTTTAGTTTGAGTTTATTCGATCAATAATCTTTACATGTGAATCTAAAACAATTTAAGATAAAACCATACAATTATATACATTCATGTTTGTTTCTTAAGATATATAAAAACCCATCTTTTTTTTTATTATTTCAATTCAAGTTGGTTGTAATTTGAACCTACCAAAGTTGATTGAAGCACTCATCATTTAGTGCACCTTGTCAAACTTTTTTTGGTCTCTCAAGGAAAGCTAGCATAAGGTTGTCGGACCAAATCAAATTTGATCGTACTGGTTTATGGATTAAAGGGTGTTTTAGTGACTTTTAAGCCAATTACAATGTCTTGTCCTACACAAAGTGAAATGATTAGAAAATAGGGATGTAAATGAGGAAAGACGTTAATACTTTTGTTCGTGGATCCATGAGGTGTTTTCTTCAACTTTTTATCTTATTATAATTAGAAGATATGGTCTATTATTTTACTTTTTAAGGATCTTATATATTATGATTTTGTATTGTATATTATAAATTATACTTCCTACTATTTATATGATATGGTTGTATAAATTGGGGCATCGTATTTATTTCAATACTAGGTTAAACCCCGTGTATTACACAGATTGAATTACAACAACAATCATATTCAGTAAATCCCCAAATAGCAAATTACATAGACTGAATCGAAGATGTAGAATTTGATTTTAATTTTTTATTATTTTGAATATGTGGGACACATAATAATAATAATAATAATAATAATAATAATAATAATAATAATAATAATAATAATAATAATAATAATAATAATAATAATAATAATAATAATAATAATAGAGTAAACTGCCATTTTGGTCTCTGTGGTTTGGTCAATTTTGCCACTTTAATCCAAAATTCAAACTTTTTGCATCTGGGTCCCTGTGGTTTCAGTTTTATTGCCATTTTGGTCCAAAAATGAAATCAGGTCATATTTGTCTTATAAAATCCTGTTATTTTGTCATTTTTCGCAGGGGCAAAATGATCATTTATTTTTTATAAATAAATACCATATTTTATAAGACAAATATGACCTGATTTGCCCCTGAGGAAAATGACAAAATTGCAGGATTTTATAAGACAAGTATGACCTGATTTCATTTTTGGACCAAAATGGCAATAAAACTGAAACCACAGGGACCCAAATGCAAAAGGTTTGAGTTTTGGACTAAAGTGGCAAAAGTAACCAAACCTCAGGGACCCAAATGGCAGTTTACTCATAATAGTAAGATTGAAGATCTTGTATATTAATTCAAAAGTGTGAGAAGTGTGAAAAATATTGTGGAGATGACATGTGTCCTCAATCTAAATTAATTCAAAAGCGTAAACAAGTAATTTTCTTATTGATTTAATTAATTGATAACCTTCCATAACTGCCACCCTTAGTTATAGGAATACGAATTAAGAATTAATCTACGAATTTATGTCATCTCGTTCATCAATTATTAATTCTGAAGATCGCAAAATGGAAATTTATAGAGTGTTATATAGTGATGGATGTAAAATAAAGGTTTTTATATAACAGTACAAATCTCTATAAAACACTATGAATAGCATATATCACCATATAACCCTTTTATAACTCTATATAACACCACAACATTATATATAACACTGCAACCACCATTCAGAACTGTATAGTTTTATATATTTTTTATAGTGTTATATGATGAATGTATATTGTTATATGGTGTTATATAGTGTTATAGTGTTATATTTTTCTGATAGCATGTCTATGATAGATGTATAGTGTTATATATTCTTATATAGTGTTATATAGTGTTACATAGTGTTATATGGTGTTACATAGTATTATACGGTGTTATATAGTGTTATATGATGGATATATGGTGTTATATTTTTCTTGTAGCAGTTACATATTTCTGGATTTTTTAGAATGTCCAGATTTTAGAATAAGTATAAAATTGAATCGCTAGAAATTAGGAGAGGTTACCTAATTTGAAACATATACAAAGACACTATTACCCCTACAATTTTCAAATCAGTCCAAATAACTAAAACACAATTTATAATTTGGTCCCTATTGATCTCAACCATTAGATCAAAGATCTAATGGTTTAAAATACTTCTTACATTTCTCACACTTTACACAACTTTGTACACTATCCCTATCCATAATAATGATGATGATGATACATCTCAGCTGAACTAAAGAGTGAATCTTATTAAAAGAAATAAATAACAAAACATTTAAAAAAACAAAATAGTATGACTTTGTATAATTAAATACACATTATTATATGCTACATCATATAATTCCTTAAAGTTTTATACATTATGTATAACTAGATGTACACTCCCGCCGCGTTGCGGCGGGGGCTCAGAAGCGTCGAAAAACCATCAAAGTGTTTCAGCATAAGAAAACATGCAGTTAGTCAAGTCTTTTAGATTGTAAATTGAAATCATATTCTTCGAGCAACGTAGGATAAAGCTAAACAATTTTATTCGGTATATAAAAGCATAATTTAAGTTTGCAACCTTAACAATAGTAATTTATTTATTTTTAAGTTTGTAGTGTCCAAACAAAAACGACATGATATCATTTTTTCCTTGAAAGACATATAATACAGAATATCAATATTGATTTGTGTTTGAATACTACAATACTTGTCCTTTTAACACATGGATAACAAATTTCCAAAGCTATACCTTCGTCTTCCCTACACAGTACCATCTTGTCAACATGTTAATCTTCTTTATTGCTACTCTGCCAACAAACCCACCTTTTTAAAATTCAATATCAAAAGAAAAAGTGCAAAGTTAATATCTAAGAATTTGCAGTAATCGAAAGTAACTAAACAGGGTAATCAAATCAATTGCAACTGAAGTAAAAAAAAAACATCAAAACGAACAAAGTAAATCAACTATTCTAATGGTGTGTCTACACAACAGCAAATTGATCGTAAACATTCAGACAAATAAATGAAATTGACATATCTCTAAAATTTCCAATCCAAAAATTTAATTATGCAAGTCTCAGAACGATGTCATCATAGACTGTACAATAGGGATTCTAAGCAAGCAACGAAACACATTCATATCGTCCGAGAAGGAAACCGGCCGGCAGCAAACCCTCGTGTATGAACAAAAGAACCGGACCACTGTACAGACCCAAAATGATAGCGCCTATAAGGTCGGCGAAGTTGGCCATCTTTACGGCATCTCTGATGATACCATCATCATCGACACCGTACAAACATACCGCCATCCAATCGACGGCCAGAGCTTCCGAAAACAGAAACCCTCTGTGCTTCTCTCTATGGAACCCCTTATCTGTTTCTCTCTTTATAAGAAGAGAGTTAGAGTAACTCCCAATCCTCAATGATGAAAGTATCAAACCCGTCGCCATAGACGGTTGGAACCGCCGGCAACGAAGATGACGGAAACCCCAAAGGGAACCCATTGTCTGCCTCTCTTCTCGACAAATAACACATGGTCGCCGACCGTCAACAAAAGAACAACAAACTTTTAGTGCGAGAAGGAGTCAACAGTTTTTAGAGGGAGAAAGTGACGGTCAGATAAAGGTAACAGGTAAACAAATAACCTATATGACAGCACAAAGTACAATTTGCATAAACAATTCAGAAACCAACCCACAGCTTTTATAAACCTCTCAAAAACCAACGTACAACAATGTTATGCAAACGATACAACTACCGTTGCAAAGAATGGTTGCTAATAATGTACTAAACTTTAAGTAATGGGTACAACTACTAATGCAATAATATGTTGCAAATAATAGTATATAAATTGTTTGAGAAAATTGAAGTTTTAAGAAGATTTATTTAAATCATCCTAACAACTTAAAATTGAACTTTACATTTTTTTCTACCAAGGAATAGAACAATATAATTTCAAATGGTGAGGTTTTTTTAGAGTTTTTATTAATAATCATTACATGAGGATACGCTTGTATATTTAATTAATCATTTATTTGTTGGTTGTAAACTTCCTTCATGACACACACGCACACGTGCGCAAACACACATATATATAGGGGAGAGTTCAAACGAAAACTCTTTTTATTATAAAAACTTGAAAACTAATTAAAAAATATAAAAAAAAACATATCAAAAATTGTTTTTTTACAATTTTTTATAAATTTTTGCTACTTTATATATATATATAAAATTTGTAGTGCATATGTACAATAATACACATGTGTAGTACACATATAATGCACATGTGCAGTACAAGTTTTTTTTTTTTTTTTTTTTTGAAAAAAAAAGTGTTTTATATATAAAAAGTAGCGAAAATTTGTAAAAAAAAAATGGCATGTTTTTAAGGCTTTTTTAGTTAGTTTTCAAGTTTTCACTTTAATTAGTGGTTTTCAAGTAAATCCTCCCCTATATATATATATATATATATATATATATATATATATATATATATATATATATATATATATATATATATATATATATATATATATATATATATATATATATATAGAAACGGGTTCAGGAGAAAACGGCAAAAATTGTGAGAACGGTGGGAACGCATCCTGGCCCAACACGTGGCGCGGGGCATGATCAGGGTCCGAGGGGTTTTTTTTGTCTTTTTAGTATTCTTCTCCTTTTCCGATTTTCGCGTTTGACATGCTGCTTTACTTTTTGCGTGCAAGATAATTTTGGCGTTATCTAGAATTATTAATTATTTAGTATTTTACTATTTTTCCCAGATTTCTTTTCATTGAATTAATTCTTTTTGTGTCACATAGTTAATTTTTTTGGCGTTATGGCTTTTTTCATGTCATTTTTTGGCGTTTTGTATCTTTTTGTTAATAATTGATTACCATAGATTAATATTTTATAAAATTACAATAATACGAAATCAAAATAAACTAATAGTCTTCCGTATGTGGAATTACATCAGAGATGTACCCATCGCTTTGTTCATCATTTTCTTCAGATTCTTCATCATCAAATTTCATATTTGCGTATAACACCATTAGCTCGTCTCTTCTTTGCTGCAACCTATTCTTGAATATCACTGCATCCTTGGATTTTGGATCATTTGAAGGTGCTAAATCATAGAGTTGTTCAATGATAGATAGCAACCCTGTCTTCAACATTTCTTCCATTGGCCTTGAATATTGCACCCCGTTTTTATAAGTCACTTCAAGCGTTCCTTCTTCCTCATGCATCACCGAACTGCTAAGTTTTGGTATAGGAGTATCGTCAATATCATCATCATTTTCATCATCTTCTGCCAAAAAATTTTCTCTTCAGTCTGTTTATTACAGTTCTGGTTCTTTCACAATCGTTGTCCATTGGAACCCCAAGGACCAGGATATCCTTCTGAACCTTTTCATTCATTCCAAGCATGACTTTGATTGTCCTTACCTTAGCCATTTTTAAAGTTTTTGGCGTTTTGGACAATATGTGGCGTTTTGGACAATATGTGGCGTTTTAGTCAAATTTGTTGGCGTGTTTGAGCTTGTGTTCTCATGGTCTTCTTTTATATTGACTTTTTTTCCCGCGCATGACAGGTAATTATGACGTTTTGAAAAAGATAAATAAATTTAATTCCCCAAGAATTTTGTTTTTAATACAATAAATGTTAGTAATTATGTTTTCCGTCGTTTCATTTTACTGTTTTTTGCAGTTTACCGTGTTTTGTTTTCAGACTCAACTGTTTTTATGGTGTAACACGTCAAATCTTGACGGCTGTAATTATGTCGTTTTGTTTTCCAATGGCGGTTAGATAACGATTGGACTTTTTTTGTTTAATATTCTTTGCACATTGTTTCACGCTTTTTTTTATAATAGTAGTTGTTCAAAGTAATTTTATTATAGTTTGGTAGTTTTTTGGGGGCGTTTTTATGGCATGATGGCGTTTTACAAGCATTTACTCATTTTGGTGTTTTATTATATTTTTCATTATAGTATTAATATACTTTTGTTGTTTATTAACTGAAATTACAAAACAAACAACAGATAAAGAAAATTAAAAAAAAAAACAAAGTAGAAGCAATTTATGATTTAAATCTTCAGTGTCATCAGTCTCTTTTTTCTTTGGAAACTAAAAGAACTATGACAAATAAATGGCGTTTTGGGTTTGGCGTTGTTTATTTTCTTTGTTCATGTGTTGAAGTGTCTTTGTGGATGTTGGAGATATAGATCAACCCTTTGTGGGTGGATGCTATCTGCTCGTCGTCTTTATTATAATCATCGAGGCCAAACTAGCATTTACACTGGTTTAGGTCTCTTCTTATCATCCAAACCTTCTTTAAGAACAAAGATGACAGAATGACATATGGGTGCATCAGTCTCTCTTTTTTGAATTTTGTTCATCTCATGCAGCAAAATCTTACTACACTCACATAATAAATCATTCAGCGAAACTTCATGCAGAACACTACTGAGTATCAAATAAAAGATGTTTGCCATCGTTGTATTTTTTGGCGTTTTACATTGAGTTGTATTTACCACTGTGTTTTTTGTGTGTTTTTTTGGTGTGATAAACGGAAGTGGTGAAACGTTTCTATTTATAGAATTTTTTTTGGCGCGTAGTTTAGGCGGGATATTATTTTTATAACAAAAAATGTAATTAACATTTATCGGATGTAAGGTTTGGCGTTATATATTATGGCGTTTCATATTTTGTTGCGTTTTTGTAGTCAGAGAGCTTAAATAAAAACACAGAAAAAGTACGCAGTGATAAAATTGGCATTTTGTATTTATTTGGCGTTTTATTTTTCAATGGCGTTTTATGTGAGAAATTGTGTTTTACCTTTTTTACCCTTAATGAAGCGATTCCACGTAATAAAAGTGATGTTATTTACGAAAATGCCACCGCGCTAATCTAGTCCATAGATTGTTTTGATCGGACGATCTATAAGCGTTCTCACCGTTCTCACATTTTCTCTAAATCCTGACCCTATATATATATATATATATATATATATATATATAGAGAGAGAGAGAGAGAGAGAGAGAGAGGCTATGGTTCAATTAAGAATCACCACGAGTTGTGAGAACCATAAGAACTCTACTTTTTGCGCGAGTTGGGCTACAAGTTTTTGCACAAACGTAAATGAAAATATTATAAATACATCTGTAAAAGAATAGCAAAAAAAATTTGTCGAGTCGGTAGTTTTGCCTGATGTAAGTTTTGTTTACGCGCTGATGTAAATTTTGTTACAGTGATAAATTTTTTTTACACCTCATATAACTTTGTGCATGTAGCATTTAAAAAAAACATATTTTCCGCTGAAACAAGTGAGTTTTTTAAGATTTTTGAGAAAAAAAAATCTTTTGGAAGGTCTGGTTCTCATGGTTCTCACAACTTAACGTGGTTCTCATTTTATCCTAACCATATATATATAGGTAGAAGATCCTGTACATTAATCCAGAAGTGTGAGAAGTGTATTATAACACTATATATAACACTATATAACACCATATAAACACCGTATAACATTATCTAACACCATATAACACTATGTAACACTATATAACACTATATAACAAATATAACACTATATTTTGTCTGATAGCATGTCTATGATAGATGTATAGTGTTATATATTGTTATATAGTGTTATATAGTGTTATATGGTGTTATATGGTGTTACATAGTGCTATACAGTGTTTATATGGTGTTATATAGTGTTATATATTGTGTTATAATACATTTCTCACACTTCTAAATTAATGTACATTATCTCTACTCTATATATATTGTGAGAACCGTGAGAACAAATGAAAAACCAATCAAAACCAATTTTTTTAAGGCAAACCTCATTGTAATTTAAGATACAAAATCAAAGAAAGAATTTACAACATCAAATAATTCATTTCTCCTCCCAAAAGCACTCTTATTAGATTTTTTACACATGTGTAAATATAACAAATGTACACATGTGTAAATGGCAAACTTACACATGTTTAAATTTTCTTTATTTGTAAATTTAAATGTGTAAATTGAATTTTTAACATTGTATTCGAATAATAATGATAAATGTAAAAAAAATGAATTTGAACTGTTTTTGACTAAGTTCTCATGATTTTTTTCATTCGTTCTCACGGTTCTCACAAGACCCTACCCTAGCTTTGCTATTGATGAGATTTACTGAGTATAATGATGATATATACGGTCATGACATATACATACATAAAAACTCTTAAGCATGTTGAATATATCATACAAAGCCTACACAATCTTGCATATATTCGACACCTTAAATTAAAGAAACCAGCCTAAATATGTTTTGATTTACAGTTTTGAATTTGATATTTAAACAAACAGCTAAACAACAAACTAACTATACAAAGATAAATATAATAAACTATATTATAATATTGGTGTTAATAATAACATGTGGTAAAATCTTGTTTTAATATGGTCATGGGCGGATCTTAGTAGAGCCGTGGCAGGGCCACGGCCCTGGCAAGTTTTTCGGCCGTAGTGCTAATTTTCTGCATTTCGATCGAAATTTTGTATATATACTATGTTCGGCCCTGGCAAGTTTTTCGGCCGTAGTGCTAATTTTAGTGCACGTGTCTTTCGGCCCTGGCAGGTTCAACGGGCAAGATCCGCCACTGAATATGGTGTATATCGGCCGTATAAGGTTATACGACCCGTATAGAATAAAAAGTACTGACAAAGTCTATGGGCGCAACCTTTCTCAGTTTATCTTATTCTATACGGGCCGTATAACCTTATACGGGCCCTATAATGGTATACGGCCTGCATAGATAGGATTTCCATTTTTTGTTTTTTTAAGTTAATATTCACACATTAGGGTTTCGATCTGGCAGTATATATAGTGTTCAGAAGCATCAAATCGAACGAGTTCTGCTATCAAGGAAAACTGGTTTCAGTTTTCTTTTTAACTTTGAAACAAATCCCATTTCAACAAAGAGAAAGAAAACTCAACATGTTCTGCTATCAAGGAAGACTGGTTTCAGTTTTCTTTTTACTTTGAAACAAATTTCATTTGTCCACACGAAAAGATGGTGGACCACAACTCCGCCGCAAAACCACTTGCGTCGGTAGACGCAACGCGGTTTCCTACAGCAAGGACAACTGGTTCATGTGTTCTTTTTACTTTGAAACATGTGACAACTCGTACCTTGAACCCGTTTTTGTATTGTATGTAACGTATGTGAACTTGGTTGACTGATTAAATGATTAATGCTATGACATGTGATTATATGAACTTTGGGAATAATGAATGTTATGTATGTGTTACGTGTATGTATGATAAACACACAACCCGAACCGCACAACACTACACAACCAATCGCACAAGCCCTTTTGGGCCGGATAGATTGTAATCGGACTTTAAGGCAGCCCATGTTGGGTCGGCCCATCCCCTACTCGTATACACTTGGGGTATGGTAACTACCCCACACTTTTGGCAAAACACAATACACACACACAAGAACCCTAGCTTCTCTCTCTCTCTCGCTCGAACTTGACGGCACAAGACAACCGAGGAGCATTCTTTGTTCGGATCACCCTCTTACTACCATTAATCGGTTAGTGTACTTATGATTGTTGCATGATTGATTGATTGATTTATTATGTTGATAAATGATTTGTGTACTAGAAATCGACCCAGATGTATGTATTGAATGAGGATGATAATCGGTTAGTCTTGTAAATCGTTTAGGATGATAATCGGCTATTTGCATATGTGAATCGGATGAGTGTAATCGGCTGTTGTTGATGTTTTTGGATGGATATCGTTCATATGTTTGATGCTAAGGATCAAGAACACGAATTTAGACTATATGTTTAAATGTTTTGAATATTGTTCATGTTGAATCGGATTAGGGTTCATACGAATTAGTGATATAATTGCTTGTTTGATCGAGAATTTGGATGTTGTGAAACTGTTTTGGTGTTAATTGATTTCTATAAATTTGGAAACTATTGATGATAATTGATAATTGTAACCGAATAAGCATGATATCCGGATAATTAAACGAATCGCACAAGGTCTCTTGGTCGTACAAGAGGCCCACACGTACAAGGCTCCGGGTCGCACAAGGGAGCCTATTCGCACAAGCTTACCCAATCGTACAAGATCCTTTGGATCGCACAAACGGTATAGTTGTTAACTGTTGGGCCTTAAGGCCCAAGACACGATCGCACAACCCAATGGAATCGTACAAGTGTCCGGATCGTACAAGGACACTCGGACCGCACAAGTCACGTAATTGATATTTAGTTGGGCCGTAGTTATGTTAGATGATTATAGTTTTGTTATTGGGCCGAACAAGCCCAAGTCACTCGCACAAGGCCTATAAATCGCACAAGGCTGACCGGACCGCACAAGTTCGCTTATGTGTTATATATTTGGGCCGCATATGTTATTGGATCACTTATACTATTTGGGCCGGGATTCATGTGGATCGCACAACATGTTGGGCTAATTACATTTGGGCTAATAATTGAAACGCACAAGTATGATTTCATTGTACTCTTGACTGTTTACGTGCTATACGTGTTTGCTATGATTCATACGTGCATTACTTGAACCAAACCTGACTTGTATGGTAACCCTGTTAGGACGTGGTTGACCACCCTTAGTTCAAGAACCCCTTTTTTGTGTATCTGCCGAGCAAACCAAGGTGAGTTCACACTCTTACCAAGGCATGGGATTCCCGGGGTGTTGGGAATGGGATTAAAAGGATAAGGTTGAATAGATTCATACGGATACCATTACTAGACTACCATACATCGTCCTCGGTTGTGCAGGACACATACGTAAAACCTACGTATACTTATGCTACTCGCTATCCTCGGTTGTGAAGGATACTCACGTAAAACCTACGTGAACTTATACTCACTACTGCCTCGGTTGTGTCAGGCACTTACGTAAAACCTACGTAAACCCCCACGTACCCCTATCCTCGGTTGTGAAGGATACTTACGTAAATCCTACGTAAATTTGTACGTATTACTGTTCTCGGGAATGTAGAACACTTATGGTAACGCATAGTCTAGTGGATTAATAACATGGGAAGCCCCCACCAATAGAGACCAATATCGGCCCAGTAGAGCCACATGTTACATACGGACTTACTGTTATGCATATTCTTACTGTGAACTCGCTCAACTAGTTGTTGACTCTCTGCTGCATGCCTTGCAGGACCTTAGGTACTAATGGAGCTTGCACAAGGAGGAGCAGGTCGTTGTGGGCAAATGGATCGTGATTACTTATTAAACACTTATGACGTTTCAAACATTAATACTTATGTTGGGTTTTACATTAATGCTTCCGCTACACTTACTTACATTGGTTTTGATAAACACCTTTCGTATTGATGGATAACATTTACTATTTATTTATATGTTCAATATGATTGGTGGCTTGATCCTGGTCATGTCACGCCTCCAAGCGGTGGTACTCCGCGTGTGGATTTTGGGGGTGTGACAGATTGGTATCAGAGCCATTGGTTATAGAGAACTCGGTTTTAATATGGGAAACGTTTTATTAAAACCAGACTATAACCAGAACAGTGCTCTCAACGATCCTCAACGACGTTTCGCTCCACGTGCAAGACTCGACATCCTAGGTAATAAGGTTTATGTTTATTACCTGCTTGCTAGAAACGTATAGAACTTTGCTCGTAGTACACTTAGATACACATGATACTATTACATGAGAATACCTACGTGCTTACACTTTTCTGTCATCGCTCTACTCGCGAACCATTCTCACTTACGCTAGTTTTACAATGAAGATCATGTCTGGACGAATTAACATGACTCAAGCCCAGCTAGAGGCTCTCGTTCAAGCTCAAGTTGCTGCGGCACTTGCAGCCGCCCAAGCAGGAGGTATATCCTGTAGTCATAGCACACACTAGGATCTTTAGATCCTACACTCTTAAGCTAGCTCTTGTGTTTAAACTTTGTCCTATTCGTACACAATAGGTCAACCAGCACAGCAACTAGTCTGCACTTTCAAGAACTTCATGGACTGTCGTCCAAGTACATTTAGTGGCACGGAAGGGGCGGTTGTACTCCTCCACTGGTTTGAAAAGCTCGAGTCTGTGTTCGAGATGTGTGAATGCCCTGAGGCTCGCAGGGTGAAATACGCCACTGGCACGCTAGAAGGAATAGCACTAACTTGGTGGAACGCCCAAGTTCAGATTTTAGGGTTGGCAGCTGCTAACGCCACACCCTGGAATGATTTCAAGGAACTGATCAAGAGAGAGTACTGCACTCGGGAAGACATCCATAAGTTGGAGGACGAGCTTTATCACTTGAAGATGACTGGGTCAGAAATCGAGGCTTATACCAAGAGGTCGAACGAGTTGGCTGTGCTGTGTCCAACTATGGTGGACCCTCCATACAAGCGCATCGAGTTGTACCTCAAGGGATTAGCACCAGAAATTCAGAGCCATGTGACATCGGCTAATCTTGACAACATTCAGGCTATTCAACGCCTCGCTCATCGCATCACAGATCAGGCAGTGGATCAGAACAGACTGCCTAAACGTATCAGCGCTACTGCTACCGCTACTACTTCTGCTACACTTGCTACTCCCAGTGACAACAAGAGGAAATGGGAGGGAGATTCCAGCAAGGGATCAGCTTCAGTTCAGTCACAAGTTCAGCAGCGAAAGACTGACAGTTACCAGAGTCCCAGTCAACATTCTTCAGGCAGTCACAGGCAGGGGGGATATCGTGGGAACCTCCCAAAGTGCAACAACTGTGGCAGACACCACAGTGGCCAGTGTAACAAGGGTCGCTGTCAAAGATGCCTCAAGATGGGTCATGAGGCCAAGGATTGTAGAAGCCCTTGGCCTGCGAATCAGAATCAGTAGCAGCCACAAGCACAGCAGAATCAGCAACATGGCAACAAGGGATGTTTTCATTGTGGTGTAGAAGGTCACTTCAAAAGGCACTGCCCTCAGCTAAACAGGAACCAGAACAACAACAATAACAACAATCAGGGCAATGGCAACAACAACAACGGGGGAAACAACAACGGCAACAAGGCAAGGGGTCGTGCGTTTGTGTTGGGGCAGGGTGATGCCAGGAATGATCCCAAAGTCGTTATGGGTAAGTTTCTCCTCGACAACATTTATGTTACTGCTTTGTTTGATTCGGGTGTGGATACAAGTTACATGTCTTTGAAAATGAATAAAATGTTAAAACGTACATCCACACCCCTAAACACCAAACACGTCATAGAACTAGCTAATGGTAAAAGTTTAGAAGCCACACAAATAGTCAGGGGTTGTAGTATTGTCTTAGCCGGTCAAACTTTCTCCATCGATCATATTCCCATAGTCTTGGGAAGCTTCGATATCATTATTGGGATGGATTGGTTATCCCAACATCAGGCAGAAATCTTATGCAGCAAGAAGATCATCCGCATTCCCCGTACTGGTCAAGAACCTCTCGAAGTCCAAGGCGACAAGAGTGGTGCTGTGGTTCGCATCATCTCTTTCTTGAAGGCTCGGAAATGTTTGCGGAAGGGTCACACCGCAATCTTGGCACTCGTTTCAGATGCATCAGTGAAGGAAAAGAAACTTGAGGATATTCCAGTTGTACGCGACTACCCTCAGGTGTTTCCTGAAGATTTACCTGGATTACCGCATCATCGTCAGGTCGAATTTCAAATCGAGCTCGCTCCAGGAGCAGCACCCATAGCTCGCGCACCATATCGTCTAGCTCCATCAGAATTGGAGGAACTGTCAAAGCAGCTACAAGAGCTCTTGGAAAAGGGTTTCATTCGTCCAAGCTCTTCGCCTTGGGGAGCTCAAGTATTATTCGTGAGAAAGAAGGACGGTACCTTCAGGATGTGCATAGACTACCGGGAACTGAACAAGGTAACGGTGAAGAACCGTTATCCTCTTCCACGCATAGACGACTTATTCGATCAGTTACAAGGGTCGTGTTACTACTCCAAGATAGACTTGAGGTCTGGTTATCATCAGCTGAGAGTCCGGGAGGAGGACGTCTCTAAGACAGCATTCAGAACTCGCTACGGTCACTACGAGTTTCTTGTCATGCCGTTCGGGTTAACGAACGCGCCTGCCGTATTTATGGACCTTATGAACAGGGTGTGCAAACCCTATCTTGACAAGTTCGTCATTGTCTTCATCGACGACATTCTGATCTACTCCAAGAGTCAGGAGGAACACGAGCAGCATCTACGCCTTATTCTGGAACTCCTACGGAAGGAACAGCTGTACGCTAAGTTTTCGAAATGCGACTTCTGGCTTCGTGAAGTCCACTTTCTAGGCCACGTAGTGAACAAGGATGGGATCCATGTTGATCCATCCAAGGTAGACACGATCAGAAACTGGCCTGCACCGCGTACACCAACAGAAATACGCCAATTCTTGGGTTTGGCGGGGTACTACAGACGATTTATCAAGGATTTCTCGAAGATTGCTCAGCCGCTTACACTACTGACACAGAAGGGTGTCACCTACCGTTGGGGCAACACGCAAGAAACTGCTTTTCAGCACCTAAAGGATAGACTTTGCAGTGCGCCTATCCTCTCATTGCCAGAGGGCACGGACGATTTTGTAGTCTATTGTGATGCATCCATCCAGGGTCTTGGATGTGTATTGATGCAACGGGATAAGTGTCACACCCCCAAAATCCACCCGCGGAGTACCACCGCTTGGAGGCGTGACATGACCAGGATTAAGCCACCAATCATAATGAACATATAAATAAATAGTAAAAGTTATCCATCAATACGAAAGGTGTTTATCAAAACCAATGTAAATAAGTGTAGCGGAAGCATTAATGTAAAACCCAACATAAGTGTTAATGTTTGAAACGTCATAAGTGTTTAATAAGTAATCACGATCCAAATGCCCACAACGACCTGCTCCTCCTTGTGCAAGCTCCATAAGTACCTAAGGTCCTGCAAGGCATGCAGCGTAGAGTCAACAACTAGTTGAGCGAGTTCACAGTAAGTAAAAGCATAACAGTAAGTCCGTATGTAACATGTGGCTCTACTGGGCCGATATTGGTTTCTATTGGTGGGGGCTTCCCATGTTATTTATCCACTAGACTATGCGTAAGTCGTAACCATAAGTGTTCTTCACAACCGAGAACAGTAATACGTACAAGTTTACGTAGGATTTACGTAAGTATCCTTCACAACCGAGGATAGGGGTACGTGGGGGTTTACGTAGGTTTTACGTAAGTGCCTGACACAACCGAGGCAGTAGTGAGTATAAGTTCACGTAGGTTTTACGTGAGTATCCTTCACAACCGAGGATAGCGAGTAGCATAAGTATACGTAGGTTTTACGTATGTATCCTGCACAACCGAGGACGATGGTATGGTAGTCTAGTAATGGTATCCGTATGAATCTATTCAACCTTATCCTTTTAATCCCATTCCCAACACCCCGGGAATCCCATGCCTTGGTAAGAGTGTGAACTCACCTTGGGTTGCTCGGCAGATACACACAAAAGGGTTTCTTGAACTAAAGGTGGTCAACCACGTCCTAACAGGGTTACCATACAAGTCAGGTTTTGACTTAAAGTAATACACGTATGAATCATAGCAAACACGTATTGCACGTAAACCGTCAAGAGTAGCAATAATCCTACTTGTGCATTTTGAATTATAAACTCGAAAGTATTCGGCCCAACATGTTGTGCGATCCACAACATGTTGTGCGATCCAACATAGCCCGGCCCAATTATATAGCAGTCCAACAGATATACATATGGCCCAATACATTTAACAAATAACAATCTTGTGCGATCCCAACACCTTGTACGACTGAGTTGGGTTGTGCGATCAGGTTTGGGCCTTGAGGCCCAACCGCTAAGAACATTACCACTTGTGCGATTGGTCATGCCTTGTGCGATCCGTATTAGCCCAGCCCAGTATACATGCCCAGCCCAACATGTTAAGTGGCTTGTGCGATCCAAGGGATCTTGTGCGACTGGGGACCCCTTGTGCGACCGAGTTTGTGCGAATGGATTAAGTCTTGTATGAGTGGGCCTCTTGTGCGACCAAGAGACCTTGTGCGATCGGTTAACAAATTTCCGTGAAACATGCCATCAGTTACATTTATTCCAAAGTTTCCAATTTTAACAATTATCAGTTAACACAATTTCAACAAATCAGTTAGCATAATATCGATCAAACAGTGAAATTATAGACTAACTCATAAGAACCCTAATCCAATCAACATGAACAACATTCATAACACTTAAACATATTATCCAGATTCGTGTTCTTGATCCCTAGCATCAAACATATAAACGCTTGAACAACAATTTACCACAACACCTATAATCGGATTTAACCCTGTACATATTATTCGAGTTCAACAATATCCCAGCCGGTTAATTCGAGCATCATGTGATTAACAACTCTATATCGATCTATAATACGGTACATGTGAGCCGATTTCATGTCAAGTAAACATATCTCATTCAACAACATAATCATTCATGTTAATCAAGTATCTTATATCATCAAGCATGACTATTATAAACACACATCAAAACATCAACAACAAATAATCAAACACTAACCGTAAGATAGAATCAAACACAAGAGGGAGTGAGCCGAATGAAAGAGCAAGATCTCCGATCCTAAGGATTGTTCGCCGTCGGGTTTGAGAGGGAGAAGGAGAGCTAGGGTTTGTGTAACTTGTGTTTTTGTGTCACCAATGAGAAGCAACACCCTAAGGATGATTGCTTGAATGCGTGTAAGAGGAGGATGGGCCGAACCTACACATGGGCTTGCCCTTGTGTCCGAGTAGAAGCAATTACGGCCCAAATGGGCTTGTGCGACTTGGGTTTATGTGTGTTGTGCGATTCGGGTTATACAAGTATACACACTCACATGTAAAACACATATCATCACATTAATCATTTAATCAATTAACCAAGTTCACATACGTTACGTATATTACAAAGACGAGTTCGAAATATGAGTTGTCACATTATCCCCAACTAAAAAGAAATTTCGTCCCGAAATTTGGTACGCACTCACTGAGGAAGCTAGGTAAGTTGTATTGTTCACTGGTTTTCCTGGGGTGTCACATCCTCCCCCCGTTGATCTGGAATTTCGTCCCGAAATTCCGCAGTAGTAGCTTCAGCCTCAGTAGTGGTTGCATTGGTTCCGAATAACTGGGGGTACTTTTCTGTCATCTGGTCTTCGCGTTCCCAGGTGTACTCTGGGCCACGTTTGGAGTTCCAACGAACTCGAACAAGAGGGATTCTCTTGTGTTTGAGGACCTTAACATCCCGGTCCGTGATTTCAACTGGTTCCTTGACGAACTGCAACCGCTCGTCGATAGTAAGTTCCTTAAAAGGAATTATGAGGTTCTCATCTGACAGGCACTTCTTCAGATTCGACACGTGAAATACATTGTGAACTGCACCGAGTTCAGCTGGTAGGTTTAGCTTCTAGGCCACCTTGCCTATTTTCTCAGTGATCGCGAACGGTCCGACATACCGCGGATTTAGTTTGCCCCGTTTGCCAAAACGGACCACACCCTTCCAGGGTGAGACTTTAAGTAAAACCCGGTCCCCGACCTGAAATTCCAATGGCTTCCTACGCTTATCCGCGTAGGCTTTCTGACGGTCGCGTGCTGCCGCCATGCGTTGTCGTATTTGTGCAATCTTTTCTGTGGCGTCCACTACAATCTCTGGACCCGTAATCTGACTATCCCCCACCTCTGCCCAACAGAGAGGTGACCGGCATTTACGTCCGTACAATGCCTCGAATGGAGCGGCTTGTATGCTGGTGTGATAACTGTTATTGTACGAGAACTCCACCAAAGGGAGGTGCTTTTCCCAGCCGTTGCCGAAATCAATAACGCATGCCCGAAGCATGTCTTCAAGAGTTTGGATCGTTCGCTCAGACTGCCCATCCGTCTGAGGATGATATGCTGTGCTCATGTCTAACCGTGAGCCGAAAGATTTGTGCATCGCTTGCCATAGTTCTGACGTGAATCGTGCATCCCGATCCGAAATGATGGAGGTGGGCACCCCGTGCCTCGAAACAACTTCTTTGAGATAGATGCATGCGAGAGTGGAGAACTTATCCGTTTCCTTTATAGCTAGGAAGTGTGCAGACTTGGTGAGTCGATCCACGATTACCCATATGGTATCATTCCCACGCTGGGATCTGGGTAGGCCTGTGACAAAATCCATGGAAATTTCTTCCCATTTCCATTGCGGTATCGTGGGTTGCTGAAGTAGACCCGCTGGTTTCTGGTATTCCACTTTGACTCTCACACAGGTCAAGCACTTGCCAACGTAAGTAGTGATGTGAGCTTTCATGCTAGGCCACCAATAAGTAGTCCTGATGTCGTGGTACATTTTATCCGACCCTGGGTGTACCGAGTAGCGAGACTTGTGCGCTTCGTCCATCACAAGTTCGCGTAGACCGCCATAAAGTGGGACCCAAATACGCCCCGTTACATAGTATGCGCCGTCTGCCTTCTGTTCTAATCGTTGCCTTGAGCCGCGTAGGGCTTCAGCCCTGACATTTTCTGGTTTCAATGCTTCTGCCTGAGCATCTCGTATCTGTGTAGGAAGGCTAGACTGAATCGTAAGCTGTAGTGCTCGTACGCGTCTAGGTAAAGTGTCTTTCCGACTGAGGGCATCAGCCACAACATTGGCTTTGCCTGGATGGTACTTGATGGCGCATTCGTAATCGTTCAGTAGTTCAATCCATCGACGTTGACGCATGTTCAATTCCTTCTGCTTGAAGATATGCTCGAGACTCCTGTGATCGGTGTAAATTGTGCACTTGGTACCGTACAGGTAGTGTCGCCATATCTTGAGCGCGAAAACAACAGCTCCCAGCTCTAAATCGTGCGTCGTGTAGTTCCGTTCATGAATCTTAAGTTGGCGCGAAGCGTAAGCAATGACCTTATCCCGTTGCATCAATACACATCCAAGACCCTGGATGGATGCATCACAATTGACTACAAAATCGTCCGTGCCCTCTGGCAATGAGAGGATAGGTGCACTGCAAAGTCTATCCTTTAGGTGCTGAAAAGCAGTTTCTTGCGTGTTGCCCCAACGGTAGGTGACACCCTTCTGTGTCAGTAGTGTAAGCGGCTGAGCAATCTTTGAAAAGTCTTTAATGAATCGCCTGTAATACCCCGCCAAACCCAAGAATTGGCGTATTTCTGTTGGCGTACGCGGTGCAGGCCAGTTTCTGATCGAGTCTACCTTGGATGGATCGACATGGATCCCATCCTTGTTTACCACATGGCCTAGAAAGTGGACTTCACGAAGCCAGAAGTCGCATTTCGAAAACTTAGCGTACAGCTGTTCCTTTCGAAGAAGTTCCAGAATAAGGCGTAGATGCTGCTCGTGTTCCTCCTGACTCTTGGAGTAGATCAGAATGTCGTCGATGAAGACAATGACGAACTTGTCAAGATAGGGTTTGCACACCCTGTTCATAAGGTCCATAAATACGGCAGGTGCGTTCGTTAACCCGAACGGCATGACAAGAAACTCGTAGTGGCCGTAACGAGTTCTGAATGCGGTTTTGGAGACGTCCTCATCCCGGACTCTCAGCTGATGATAACCAGACCTCAAGTCTATCTTGGAGTAGTAACACGACCCTTGCAACTGGTCGAATAAGTCGTCTATGCGTGGAAGAGGATAACGGTTCTTCACCGTTACCTTGTTCAGTTCACGGTAGTCGATGCACATCCTGAAAGTGCCATCCTTCTTTCTCACGAATAACACTGGAGCTCCCCAAGGCGAAGAGCTTGGACGAATGAAGCCCTTTCCAAGAGCTCTTGTAGCTGCTTTGACAGTTCCTCCAATTCTGATGGAGCTAGACGATATGGTGCGCGAGCTATGGGTGCTGCTCCTGGAGCGAGCTCGATTTGAAATTCGACCTGACGGTGAGGCGGTAAGCCAGCTAAGTCTTCAGGAAACACCTGAGGGTAGTCGCGTACAATTGGAATGTTTTCCAATTTCTTTTCCTTCACTGATGCATCTGAAACGAGTGCCAAGATTGCGGTGTGACCCTTCCGCAGACATTTCTGAGCCTTCAAGAAAGAGATGATGCCAACCACAGCACCACTCTTGTCGCCTTGAACTTCGAGAGGTTCTTGACCAGTACGGGGAATGCGAATAATCTTCTCACTGCATAAGATCTCTGCCTGATGTTGGGATAACCAATCCATCCCTATGACGATATCGAAACTTCCCAAGACTATGGGAATAAGGTCGATGGAGAAAGCTTGACCGGCTAAGACAATACTACAACCCCTGACTATTTGCGTGGCTTCTAAACTTTTACCGTTAGCTAGTTCTACGACGTGTTTGGTGTTTAGAGGTGTTGATGTACGTTTTAACAATTTACTCATTTTCAAAGACATGTAACTTGTATCCGCACCCGAATCAAACAAAGCAGTAACATAAATGTTGTCGAGAAGAAACTTACCCATAACGACGTTGGGATCATTCCTGGCATCACCCTGCCCCAACACAAACGCGCGACCCCTTGCTTCATTGCCGTTGTTGTTGTTTCCCCCGTTGTTGTTGTTGCCATTGCCCAAATTGTTGTGATTGTTGTTGTTCTGGTTCCTGTTTAGCTGAGGGCAGTGCCTTTTGAAGTGACCTTCTGCACCACAATGAAAACATCCCTTATTGCCCTGTTGCTGATTTAGTTGCGCTTGTGGCTGCTGCTGATTCTGGTTCGCAGGCCGAGGGCTTCTACAATCCTTGGCCTCGTGACCCATCTTGAGGCATCTTTGACAGCGACCCTTGTTACACTGGCCACCGTGGTGTCTGCCGCAGTTGTTGCACTTTGGGAGGTTCCCTCGATATCCGCCCTGCCTGTGACTACCTGAAGAATGCTGGCTGGGACTCTGATAACTGTCAGTCTTTCACTGCTGGGCCTGAGACTGAACTGATGATGGTCCCTTGCTGGAATCCCCATCCCATTTTCTTTTACTGTCACTGGGGGTAGCAGGAGTAGCTGAAGTAGTAACGGTAGCAGTAGCGCTGATACGTTTAGGCAGTCCGTTCTGATCCACTGCCTGATCTGTGATGCGATGAGCGAGGCGTTGAATACCCTGAATGTTGTCAAGATTAGCCGATGTCACATGGCTCTGAATTTCTGGTGCTAATCCCTTGAGGTACAACTCGATGCGCTTGTATGGTGGGTCCACCATAGTTGGACACAGCACAGCCAACTCGTTCGACCTCTTGGTATAAGCCTCGATTTCTGACCCAGTCATCTTCAAGTGATAAAGCTCGTCCTCCAACTTATGGATGTCTTCCCGAGTGCAGTACTCTCTCTTGATCAGTTCCTTGAAATCATTCCAGGGTGTGGCGTTAGCAGCTGCCAACCCTAAAATCTGAACTTGGGCGTTCCACCAAGTTAGTGCTATTCCTTCTAGCGTGCCAGTGGCATATTTCACCCTGCGAGCCTCGGGGCATTCACACATCTCGAACACAGACTCGAGCTTTTCAAACCAGTGGAGGAGTCCAACCGCCCCTTCCGTGCCACTAAATGTACTTGGACGACAGTCCATGAAGTTCTTGAAAGTGCAGACTGGTTGCTGTGCTGGTTGACCTATTGTGTACGAATAGGACAAAGTTTAAACACAAGAGCTAGCTTAAGAGTGTAGGGTCTAAAGATCCTAGTGTGTGCTACGACTACAGGATATACCTCCTGCTTGGGCGGCTGCAAGTGCCGCAACCACTTGTTCTTGGATGAGGGCCGCCAACTGGGCTTGAGTCATGTTCACACGTCCGGACATGATCTTCATAGTAAAGGTAGTGTAAGTAAGAATGGTTCGCGAGTAGGGCGATGACAGAAAAGTGTAAGCACGTAGGTATTCTCATGTAATAGTATCATGTGTATCTAAGTGTACTAAGAGCAAAGTTCTATACGTTTCTAGCAAGCAGGTAATAAACATAAACCTTATTACCTAGGATGTCGAGTCTTGCACGTGGAGCGAAGCGTCGTTGTGGATCGTTGTGAGCACTGTTCTGGTTATAGTCTGGTTTTAAGAAAACGTTTTCCCATTTTAAAACCAAGTTCTCTATAACCAATGGCTCTGATACCAATCTGTCACACCCCCAAAATCCACCCGCGGAGTACCACCGCTTGGAGGCGTGACATGACCAGGATCAAGCCACCAATCATATTGAACATATAAATAAATAGTAAAAGTTATCCATCAATACGAAAGGTGTTTATCAAAACCAATGTAAATAAGTGTAGCGGAAGCATTAATGTAAAACCCAACATAAGTGTTAATGTTTGAAACGTCATAAGTGTTTAATAAGTAATCACGATCCAAATGCCCACAACGACCTGCTCCTCCTTGTGCAAGCTCCATAAGTACCTAAGGTCCTGCAAGGCATGCAGCGTAGAGTCAACAACTAGTTGAGCGAGTTCACAGTAAGTAAAAGCATAACAGTAAGTCCGTATGTAACATGTGGCTCTACTGGGCCGATATTGGTTTCTATTGGTGGGGGCTTCCCATGTTATTTATCCACTAGACTATGCGTAACCATAAGTGTTCTTCACAACCGAGAACAGTAATACGTACAAGTTTACGTAGGATTTACGTAAGTATCCTTCACAACCGAGGATAGGGGTACGTGGGGGTTTACGTAGGTTTTACGTAAGTGCCTGACACAACCGAGGCAGTAGTGAGTATAAGTTCATGTAGGTTTTACGTGAGTATCCTTCACAACCGAGGATAGCGAGTAGCATAAGTATACGTAGGTTTTACGTATGTGTCCTGCACAACCGAGGACGATGGTATGGTAGTCTAGTAATGGTATCCGTATGAATCTATTCAACCTTATCCTTTTAATCCCATTCCCAACACCCCGGGAATCCCATGCCTTGGTAAGAGTGTGAACTCACCTTGGGTTGCTCGGCAGATACACACAAAAGGGTTTCTTGAACTAAAGGTGGTCAACCACGTCCTAACAGGGTTACCATACAAGTCAGGTTTTGACTTAAAGTAATACACGTATGAATCATAGGAAACACGTATTGCACGTAAACAGTCAAGAGTAGCAATAATCCTACTTGTGCGTTTTGAATTATAAACCCGAAAGTATTCGGCCCAACATGTTGTGCGATCCACAACATGTTGTGCGATCCAACATAACCCGGCCCAATTATATAGCAGTCCAACAGATATACATATGGCCCAATACATTTAACAAATAACAATCTTGTGCGATCCCAACACCTTGTACGACTGAGTTGGGTTGTGCGATCAGGTTTGGGCCTTGAGGCCCAACCGCTAAGAACATTACCACTTGTGCGATTGGTCATGCCTTGTGCGATCCGTATTAGCCCAGCCCAGTATACATGCCCAGCCCAACATGTTAAGTGGCTTGTGCGATCCAAGGGATCTTGTGCGACTGGGGACCCCTTGTGCGACCGAGTTTGTGCGAATGGATTAAGTCTTGTATGAGTGGGCCTCTTGTGCGACCAAGAGACCTTGTGCGATCGGTTAACAAATTTCCGTGAAACATGCCATCAGTTACATTTATTCCAAAGTTTCCAATTTTAACAATTATCAATTAACACAATTTCAACAAATCAGTTAGCATAATATCGATCAAACAGTGAAATTATAGACTAACTCATAAGAACCCTAATCCAATCAACATGAACAACATTCATAACACTTAAACATATTATCCAGATTCGTGTTCTTGATCCCTAGCATCAAACATATGAACGCTTGAACAACAATTTACCACAACACCTATAATCGGATTTAACCCTGTACATATTATTCGAGTTCAACAATATCCCAGCCGGTTAATTCGAGCATCATGTGATTAACAACTCTATATCGATCTATAATACGGTACATGTGAGCCGATTTCATGTCAAGTAAACATATCTCATTCAACAACATAATCATTCATGTTAATCAAGTATCTTATATCATCAAGCATGACTATTATAAACACACATCAAAACATCAACAACAAATAATCAAATACTAACCGTAAGATAGAATCAAACACAAGAGGGAGTGAGCCGAATGAAAGAGCAAGATCTCCGATCCTAAGGATTGTTCGCCGTCGGGTTTGAGAGGGAGAAGGAGAGCTAGGGTTTGTGTAACTTGTGTTTTTGTGTCACCAATGAGAAGCAACACCCTAAGGATGATTGCTTGAATGCGTGTAACAGGAGGATGGGCCGAACCTACACATGGGCTTGCCCTTGTGTCCGAGTAGAAGCAATTACGGCCCAAATGGGCTTGTGCGACTTGGGTTTATGTGTGTTGTGCGATTCGGGTTATACAAGTATACACACTCACATGTAAAACACATATCATCACATTAATCATTTAATCAATTAACCAAGTTCACATACGTTACATATATTACAAAGACGAGTTCGAAATACGAGTTGTCACAATAAGGTCATTGCTTACGCTTCGCGCCAACTTAAGATTCATGAACGGAACTACACGACGCACGATTTAGAGCTGGGAGCTGTTGTTTTCGCGCTCAAGATATGGCGACACTACCTGTACGGTACCAAGTGCACAATTTACACCGATCACAGGAGTCTCGAGCATATCTTCAAGCAGAAGGAATTGAACATGCGTCAACGTCGATGGATTGAACTACTGAAAGATCATGAATGCGCCATCAAGTACCATCCAGGCAAAGCCAATGTTGTGGCTGACGCCCTCAGTCGAAAAGACACTCTACCTAAGCGCGTACGAGCGCTACAGCTTACGATTCAGTCTAGCCTTCCTACACAGATACGAGATGCTCAGGCAGAAGCATTGAAACCAGAAAACGTCAGGGCTGAAGCCCTACGCGGCTCAAGGAAACGATTAGAACAGAAGGCAGACGGCGCCGGGGCGTATTTGGGTCCCACTTTATGGCGGTCTACGCGAGCTGGTAATGGATGAAGCTCACAAGTCTCGCTACTCGGTACATCCAGGGTCGGACAAAATGTACCACGACATCAGAACTACTTATTGGTGGCTGATGCGTGTTAGTGTATATATATTTTTAGATATATATTTAAGCCCTTTTTACACTTTTAGCCAAGTTTTAAATTTATAAAACACGATATTTACTAACACTAAACACACATATGGGCAAGTGCACCCATCGTGGACGTAGTATAGTGTTGGTAAGATACCGAGGTCGTCCAAGGACACAAGAGCTTTTAATACCGGTTTATCCTCAACGTCTAATCAAATCAAAAAGGTTAGAAAAATGTTTTAAACTAAGAAAAATAAAAACTAACTAAAATGCTGAAAATAAAATAAAATAAAAACAGATAGACAAGATGAATCACTTGGTTCCGACACGTGTATTAGTATAACCTTTGATTATTTTCGCACTTTTGCACTTGTTTAAGAGATTATCTTAGTTATTGTAGTAGGCCCCTCTTTTGAAGGCGACGTTACCCTCAACCCAGTAGTTTGAGTCAGCAAGGATACAATCCTAAAGGGTCGGATTATTGAAAGATAATGAATTAAGTTATTAATGCAAATTATGGTAGGCCCCGCTTCTGGCGGTGACATTACCCTCGGCTAAGTAGTCTGAGTCAGCAGGGATACAGTCCTAAATAGCCGGGTTATAGTATTAATAGTAGTTAACTTATGAGGGGGTCAAAGAGTTTGGATCCCCGCCATCCAATACCTATGGGCATTGAAGGAGATCCTACTAAATTTGACCCAGGTCCCAATCAGGACCTCTAAACGCTGAACAAGGGCAAGACCCTTACCAAACCGTTCCCTTAACCCCCGACCAGGTAGCCAACATACCTCCATATAGACCGTGGAGATATGAATGGTGAAAATCTTTTATTTTATATAGACAGTAAAATAATGCCAAGACACCACGGACAAACGATAAGGAAAGATCACCTTCAACATAAGTAACTAGTTATTAAAGTCATTAATACAAAACCAAATAAAAAGTGCAAAAGATTAAAAATAAAAAGTATTATACTAAACACTTGTCTTCACCTAGTGATGTAAGAGACTTAGGCAAACATGGCCTTGATTGTCAAGAACTCTTACGATCAATCTTGGATCCCGAGACGACTCACACACACTCTACGATGGACAATGGATGATGGTGGTGGATGATGGTGTTATGGTGGTGGTGGGTGGTGGATGAGGTGTGAGAGAGGTGGTGTGCCAAGGGATGAGAGAGAATGAATCCAAGCTCCTCTATTTATAGGCTGAACAGAAGGCTGGACACGGCCCCGTGTCCGCTGGACACGGCCCCGTGCCCGCCTGACACTCTCTCTCTTCATTAATTGTAATTGCGAATTACAATTAATGCGCCTGCTGTACTTTCACCACGCCCCCGTGCTCGCTGGACACGGCCCCGTGGTGGGCAATGGAAGCTTCTACTGGTTTGTCTTTTCTGCTGCTTCCTGGGCACGCCCCCGTGTTCGCTGGACACGGGGCGTGTTCAGACTCTGTTTCTTCCTTTTTGCTTTGGGAGGTGCCGTTGAGGGTCCGGGCAGTCTACTTTTGTTCCTTTTCTTGTATTTATGGTAGAATTAGTGGTCTTTTTGCTTCTTTTGTGATTTTGAGCTCATTTCATCCTGAAAATACAAAAGGAAGACAAAAACACTCTTTTTCCAACATTAGTACTTAAAAAGGGTTAGTTTTATGCCTTAATTGATGTGTTTTATATGTTGCATTTTACACACATCAAATACCCCCACACTTGAACTTTTGCTTGTCCTCAAGCAAAACTCTTTAAATGTGGCTTACACTCCCAAATGGAATAGGTAGAAGAGAAGTTTTTTAGCTTGTCCTAGAGTGTCGGGAATCCAAGGTTTTTATAGGCTTTATTTTTATTTATTTACAATCCTATTCGTTATGATTTATTTTGAACTTTTCATAAGATAAACTACTTAGTTGGGCATAACATGCCTTATTAAAATTCCATTTATATACAAGTTCACATACCTCACGGGAGATCACTCAACACTCGGCCGAAGGTGTATATTTTAGTGAATCACTCGAGAGCGGCACGGAACTTACGTATTTCCATAGGCTTGCCAAGCAATCAATCCTCCTCCTTTTTAACTTTTTACCTTTGTAAATATCAAGAGGACTTTTTGGGTGAAGGCTTGGGTTTAAAGGTGGGTGGTTGGTTAGTGGTTAGTAAAAAGGGCGAAAAATCGTAACAAGTGTCGGTTTTCGTAAAATACCTTGTTTTTAGTGACTTATTATTTTTGAAGTATTTCTCCAAACAAGCTTTTGTAGCTTTTGTTTGTTTTGACTTCATCATCTAGTTTTTTTTTTTTTTTTTTTTTTTGGTGTCACTTGAAAGGGCAAGTTGACGAAAAACTGAGCTTGTTACTAAAAAAAAATAAAAGGAAAAAAAATGAAAAAGGTTTTTGGTGGGTAAAAATGGTTTTTAGGGTAATGAAATGAAAGGTTTAGGTTCAAAGGGGTTTTCTAGGGGGATTTTGGGTAGGTAAAAAAAATGAAAAATAATGGTTTTGAAAAAAAATAGTTAGTCCTAATGCCTCCATCATTTACTTACTTGGGTTTAAGTTGGTGAGGACTGGGAATGTATCGTTGTGGCAAGTTCTAGATTTGTAAGGCCCGAGCGGCTATTCACACAAGAAACGAAAAATGAGCATTTAATCTAAATATGTGTATTTTTATGCTCAATAAAGGCTCAAAACTCACTTTTGTGGGAATGGGTTTTTAAATGTGACCAAGCATATATAATTGAATTTTAAACTAGACTTGTTATGCCGTTTCATAATTTTCTTATGTTGGTTCCTTTTTATCATGACGCTATCGGTTGTAAACTTGTAAAAATATAACCTTTTTTAGAACTTGTTCTTCCCAACTTAAGCTAAGACAAGTAAATAAAAAAAAATTGAAAAAGTTTTTGAAAAAAATTTGGGGTGTTTAGCGGTTCCAATAGAGTTTTGTGTAAGGCTTGTGTTTAGGATTTTGCAAAATTTCAAGGTTTTAGCATCCCCCACACTTAAATTACACATTGTCCTTAATGTGTCCAAAAATAATATTTTTGGTTGATTAGAATGTATAAAAGTATGTTTAAAAGCAAAGATTTTTGTTACTGGCATCCTGGACACGGCCCCGTGTTCACCGGGCACGGCCCCGTGGTCAAGTGCCAGTAAAAAAATTTTCAGAATTGAAACAGAAGCCTGGACACGGGGGCGTGTCCGCTGAACACGGCCCGTGTCCAGTTACCTGAACTGGGTGATTTTTCTGCAGGGGCTCAACACGGGGCCGTGTTGGTTGGGCACGGCCCGTGTTGAGCCTTCTGTAATGGAGATTTTTGTCGGGTTGCTCTGTTCTTCGTGCATGGTTCCATTTTTCTTGTTCCCTTTTTCATCCATTACCACCATGAGTGTGTTTTATTCTCAAAATAACCATCAATCATAAAAACCATCATAACATTGCAAATCATAGAGAGACATTACACTAAGATAAAAACTACATAGATATTAGACTTATGGAGTTCTAGCCCTATGTTTTTATTTTAATTTAGCAAAATTTCCAAGAAGATATTAGTCTTGGTTAGATAAGGCTTTGTAGAGCTCCTCCTTTCGGGTACGGTTCTCCTCATATGTCGGCAAGCCACTCCTCTACCTCCCTTGGGAGGAGAAAAGAAGGCTCGTTTGCATTGGTTTGAGGAGTTTCAACTTCCGCTGGAACTTCTTGTGGGTTTTCCATAGGAGGTTCTGCGGGAAAGTCTCCCCACCCGGTAGGGTTGTTAACACCGAGTGCCAAGTTCCAGTCTTGTTGTGGAAGGACCGGTTCCATAGGGGGTGCTACCAAAATGTTTAACCTTTGGTGCAAAAGGTTAATTTCTTGGAAGCTGCTTTCAAGTCCCATTGTAAGATCGTTAATACGGTCAATGAGGACCTCCTCCACTGACGTCATTTCGTCGAGAGCTTCCCTTAGCGCTATCACGTAGTGCACAAGTGTAGCTTCAACGGAAGGCCTCCTTCCCCTTCGGCTGTTTGAGGAATGAACGGATGATGTTTCGCTGTTTTCACTTGCCATTCTACGAAAAATAAACCAAAAGCAGTTTATATGACGAAACAGTTTCTGGACACGGCCCCGTGCTCATTGAGCACGGCCCCGTGTTCATCTTTCTGCAGAATTTTGGAGCAAGGAATCTTGGGTTTTTAAGTTATTTTCTGAATTTATGCAAGCTTTTTGTCAGTAAATAACTCTAAACAATGTTACATAACATGTTTTTACCAAGATTCTATGATCAAAACTCATTGTTCCCTACCACAAAGATTGAAAATCCAAGCTTTTCATGGTAGTTCTTGAAGAAAGATGAAGAAGAAGGAAATGTCTAGAAGAGGAAAGGACAAGATGGGTTGTTGGAAACTTCTTTTAGACTTACCTAGGATTGTTTGAGAGAAGATTCCTTCAAATCTCTGTCCCCAAGTTGGTCCAAATGTGCAGGATTTTTGGCTGCATTTATAGAAAATGACAGCCTGCTGAACACGGCCCCTGGACACGGCCCCGTGTGCAGATAAAATTCTGACACAGTTTGTCCGTATTCTGACATTCTGATCAGAGGGAATCTTTTGGTGGACACGGGGGCGTGTTGGCCGGGCACGGCCCCGTGTCGGAAAGCTGTCTTATGAAGTTTTGTCTTTACTAAGGAGTTAATCTATATCGGGTGGCTCTTGACTTGTTGGAACAACCCCATAGTGCCTAAGATACCTTAATTGTCCTATACTAAGGCGAGAACGCAAGAGGTTGTCGGTGAGGGTAATTCCTATTTTCATTCTAGGTGGACAAGTCCAACCCTTTCCCGGGCTCTCGTTAAAGAAGGTGTATGCCGAATCGCTCAGGTCTATGTATGCACCGAACGAAGTCGATGGGGAGTCCTTCATGGCACAATCGGCACAGGGACGACTATCGTCCGCGTCTTATCTAGGTAAGAAGGTATTTTCGGGAGCAACGAGGTTGTCGGAATGCGGTTCCAACATTTCCTCATGGGCATCATCTTGGGATGGATCTAAAAAATCCTTCCTAAGTTCTTTTGACCAATTGAGAAGTAGTTCTTCTAGTTGAAATAGCTCGTCAAGGAGCATTTCTCCTAGAATATCTGGCTGGGCGCATTCGAGGGAGAAATAGTGCTTATTTTTACTTTCGCCCCTCTTAAGGTTACAAGGAATCGGTGGGTCTATATAGTGGGGCCTATAAGTGAGGAAGAAACATTTTAATTCCTCATGTTCGCCTCCACATATTCGACACCACAAACCATAAGAGTGCCGAAAGTAAAAAGAATTACTATCACTCATGTTTGTGTCAGAAATTACCAACCGCCGGGATCTAACGGTTCTGTTTTCAGTAACTGAATTTTGGGCACGGGGGCGTGTTGAGTGGACACGGCCCCGTGTTCAGCCTACTGTCTGACTTAAAACAGGATTGCCAGTTCCAATGATTGAGCACGGGGCGTGTTCAGCAGGCACGGCCCCGTGTTGAGCTCTGCAGAAGCTAGAAATCTAAGAAAAAATCCTAAAAAATTAAAGAAAAATAAAAATATGATTAGGCCGTTGATTCCTAACTTTCTTAAAATCCTTGTGTCCCCGGCAACGGCGCCAAAAACTTGATGCGTGTTAGTGTATATATATTTTTAGATATATATTTAAGCCCTTTTTACACTTTTAGCCAAGTTTTAAATTTATAAAACACGATATTTACTAACACTAAACACACATATGGGCAAGTGCACCCATCGGGGACGTAGTATAGTGTTGGTAAGATACCGAGGTCGTCCAAGGACACAAGAGCTTTTAATACCGGTTTATCCTCAACGTCTAATCAAATCAAAAAGGTTAGAAAAATGTTTTAAACTAAGAAAAATAAAAACTAACTAAAATGCTGAAAATAAAATAAAATAAAAACAGATAGACAAGATGAATCACTTGGTATAACCTTTGATTATTTTCGCACTTTTGCACTTGTTTAAGAGATTATCTTAGTTATTGTAGTAGGCCCCTCTTTTGAAGGCGACGTTACCCTCAACCCAGTAGTTTGAGTCAGCAAGGATACAATCCTAAAGGGTCGGATTATTGAAAGATAATGAATTAAGTTATTAATGCAAATTATGGTAGGCCCCGCTTCTGGCGGTGACGTTACCCTCGGCTAAGTAGTCTGAGTCAGCAGGGATACAGTTCTAAATAGCCGGGTTATAGTATTAATAGTAGTTAACTTATGAGGGGGTCAAAGAGTTTGGATCCCCGCCATCCAATACCTATGGGCATTGAAGGAGATCCTACTAAATTTGACCCAGGTCCCAAGCAGGACCTCTAAACGCTGAACAAGGGCAAGACCCTTACCAAACCGTTCCCTTAACCCCCGACCAGGTAGCCAACATACCTCCATATAGACCGTGGAGATATGAATGGTGAAAATCTTTTATTTTATATAGACAGTAAAATAATGCCAAGACACCACGGACAAACGATAAGGAAAGATCACCTTCAACATAAGTAACTAGTTATTAAAGTCATTAATACAAAACCAAATAAAAAGTGCAAAAGATTAAAAATAAAAAGTATTATACTAAACACTTGTCTTCACCAAGTGATGTAAGAGACTTAGGCAAACATGGCCTTGATTGTCAAGAACTCTTACGATCAATCTTGGATCCCGAGACGACTCACACACACTCTACGATGGACAATGGATGATGGTGGTGGATGATGGTGTTATGGTGGTGGTGGGTGGTGGATGAGGTGTGAGAGAGGTGGTGTGCCAAGGGATGAGAGAGAATGAATCCAAGCTCCTCTATTTATAGGCTGAACAGAAGGCTGGACACGGCCCCGTGTCCGCTGGACACGGCCCCGTGCCCGCCTGACACTCTCTCTCTTCATTAATTGTAATTGCGAATTACAATTAATGCGCCTGCTGTACTTTCACCACGCCCCCGTGCTCGCTGGACACGGCCTCGTGGTGGGCAATGGAAGCTTCTACTGGTTTGTCTTTTCTGCTGCTTCCTGGGCACGCCCCCGTGTTCGCTGGACACGGGGCGTGTTCAGACTCTGTTTCTTCCTTTTTGCTTTGGGAGGTGCCGTTGAGGGTCCGGGCAGTCTACTTTTGTTCCTTTTCTTGTATTTATGGTAGAATTAGTGGTCTTTTTGCTTCTTTTGTGATTTTGAGCTCATTTCATCCTGAAAATACAAAAGGAAGACAAAAACACTCTTTTTCCAACATTAGTACTTAAAAAGGGTTAGTTTTATGCCTTAATTGATGTGTTTTATATGTTGCATTTTACACACATCTATCTTAAAGGAAACGGATTGGGATAAGTTCTCCACTCTCGCAGACATCTATCTTAAAGAAGTTGTTTCGAGGCACGGAGTGCCCACCTCCATCATTTCGGATCGGGATGCACGATTCACATCAGAACTATGGCAAGCGATGCACAAATCTTTCGGCTCACGGTTAGACATGAGCACTGCATATCATCCTCAGACGGATGGGCAGTCTGAGCGAACGATCCAAACTCTTGAAGACATGCTTCGGGCATGCGTTATTGATTTCGGCAACGACTGGGAAAAGCACCTCCCTTTGGTGGAGTTCTCATACAATAACAGTTATCACACCAGCATACAAGCCGCTCCATTCGAGGCATTGTACGGACGTAAATGCCGGTCACCTCTCTGTTGGGCAGAGGTGGGGGATAGTCAGATTGCGGGTCCAGAGATTGTAGTGGACGCCACAGAAAAGATTGCACTAATACGACAACGCATGGCGGCAGCACGCGACCGTCAGAAAGCCTACGCGGATAAGCGTAGGAAGCCATTGGAATTTCAGGTCGGGGACCGGGTTTTACTTAAAGTCTCACCCTGGAAGGGTGTGGTCCGTTTTGGCAAACGGGGCAAACTAAATCCGCGGTATGTCGGACCGTTCGAGATCACTGAGAAAATAGGCAAGGTAGCCTACAAGCTAAACCTACCAGCTGAACTCGGTGCAGTTCACAATGTATTTCACGTGTCGAATCTGAAGAAGTGCCTGTCAGATGAGAACCTCATAATTCCTTTTAAGGAACTTACTATCGACGAGCGGTTGCAGTTCGTCGAGGAACCAGTTGAAATCACGGACCGGGATGTTAAGGTCCTCAAACACAAGAGAATCCCTCTTGTTCGAGTTCGTTGGAACTCCAAACGTGGCCCAGAGTACACCTGGGAACGCGAAGACCAGATGACAGAAAAGTACCCCCAGTTATTCGGAACCAATGAAACCACTACTGAGGCTGAAGCTACTACTGCGGAATTTCGGGACGAAATTCCAGATCAACGGGGGGAGGATGTGACACCCTAGGAAAACCAGTAAACAGTACAACTTACCTAGCTTCCTCAGTGAGTGCGTACCAAATTTCGGGACGAAATTTCTTTTTAGTTGGGGATAATGTGACAACTCGTACCTTGAACCCGTTTTTGTATTGTATGTAACGTATGTGAACTTGGTTGACTGATTAAATGATTAATGCTATGACATGTGATTATATGAACTTTGGGAATAATGAATGTTATGTATGTGTTACGTGTATGTATGATAAACACACAACCCGAACCGCACAACACTACACAACCAATCGCACAAGCCCTTTTGGGCCGGATAGATTGTAATCGGACTTTAAGGCAGCCCATGTTGGGTCGGCCCATCCCCTACTCGTATACACTTGGGGTATGGTAACTACCCCACACTTTTGGCAAAACACAATACACACACACAAGAACCCTAGCTTCTCTCTCTCTCGCTCGAACTTGACGGCACAAGACAGCCGAGGAGCATTCTTTGTTCGGATCACCCTCTTACTACCATTAATCGGTTAGTGTACTTATGATTGTTGCATGATTGATTGATTTATTATGTTGATAAATGATTTGTGTACTAGAAATCGACCCACATGTATGTATTGAATGAGGATGATAATCGGTTAGTCTTGTAAATCGTTTAGGATGATAATCGGCTATTTGCATATGTGAATCGGATGAGTGTAATCGGCTGTTGTTGATGTTTTTGGATGGATATCGTTCATATGTTTGATGCTAAGGATCAAGAACACGAATTTAGACTATATGTTTAAATGTTTTGAATATTGTTCATGTTGAATCGGATTAGGGTTCATACGAATTAGTGATATAATTGCTTGTTTGATCGAGAATTTGGATGTTGTGAAACTGTTTTGGTGTTAATTGATTTCTATAAATTTGGAAACTATTGATGATAATTGATAATTGTAACCGAATAAGCATGATATCCGGATAATTAAACGAATCGCACAAGGTCTCTTGGTCGTACAAGAGGCCCACACGTACAAGGCTCCGGGTCGCACAAGGGAGCCTATTCGCACAAGCTTACCCAATCGTACAAGATCCTTTGGATCGCACAAACTGTATAGTTGTTAACTGTTGGGCCTTAAGGCCCAAGACACGATCGCACAACCCAATGGAATCGTACAAGTGTCCGGATCGTACAAGGACACTCGGACCGCACAAGTCACGTAATTGATATTTAGTTGGGCCGTAGTTATGTTAGATGATTATCATTTTGTTATTGGGCCGAACAAGCCCAAGTCACTCGCACAAGGCCTATAAATCGCACAAGGCTGACCGGACCGCACAAGTTCGCTTATGTGTTATATATTTGGGCCGCATATGTTATTGGATCACTTATACTATTTGGGCCGGGATTCATGTGGATCGCACAACATGTTGGGCTAATAATTGAAACGCACAAGTATGATTTCATTGTACTCTTGACTGTTTACGTGCTATACATGTTTGCTATGATTCATACGTGCATTACTTGAACCAAACCTGACTTGTATGGTAACCCTGTTAGGACGTGGTTGACCACCCTTAGTTCAAGAACCCCTTTTTTGTGTATCTGCCGAGCAAACCAAGGTGAGTTCACACTCTTACCAAGGCATGGGATTCCCGGGGTGTTGGGAATGGGATTAAAAGGATAAGGTTGAATAGATTCATACGGATACCATTACTAGACTACCATACATCGTCCTCGGTTGTGCAGGACACATACGTAAAACCTACGTATACTTATGCTACTCGCTATCCTCGGTTGTGAAGGATACTCACGTAAAACCTACGTGAACTTATACTCACTACTGCCTCGGTTGTGTCAGGCACTTACGTAAAACCTACGTAAACCCCCACGTACCCCTATCCTCGGTTGTGAAGGATACTTACGTAAATCCTACGTAAATTTGTACGTATTACTGTTCTCGGGAATGTAGAACACTTATGGTAACGCATAGTCTAGTGGATTAATAACATGGGAAGCCCCCACCAATAGAGACCAATATCGGCCCAGTAGAGCCACATGTTACATACGGACTTACTGTTATGCATATTCTTACTGTGAACTCGCTCAACTAGTTGTTGACTCTCTGTTGCATGCCTTGCAGGACCTTAGGTACTAATGGAGCTTGCACAAGGAGGAGCAGGTCGTTGTGGGCAAATGGATCGTGATTACTTATTAAACACTTATGACGTTTCAAACATTAATACTTATGTTGGGTTTTACATTAATGCTTCCGCTACACTTACTTACATTGGTTTTGATAAACACCTTTCGTATTGATGGATAACATTTACTATTTATTTATATGTTCAATATGATTGGTGGCTTGATCCTGGTCATGTCACGCCTCCAAGCGGTGGTACTCCGCGTGTGGATTTTGGGGGTGTGACTAAACAAATCCCATTTATTCAAAGAGAAAAAACACTCAGACAAACGACCAGTTGATAAACATAAAGCAAGCATGGAAGACTTTTAACTATCATGGAAAACGGGTTTCAGTTTTCCTTTTACTTTGAAATAAATCCCATTTTATCAAAGAGATAGAAAACTCAGACAAACGACCAGTTTTTATCAACATTAAGTGTTTCCCTTATTCTTATATACATGCACTATAACACTACTCCTCCACTGGTTTGTCGTATTTTTTTTCATATCTGAAAATAAGATTGAACAAACCAATTTCCTTAACCTTTCCTATTTTCATAAGTTTTATCTTCACCTTGTGTGATACTCCAAAAGTAGCAATTATTCTGTTGTCGCATTTGAGTATTGTGGTTGTTGCTTTGTTATTGGTGAGCCTTCCTGCCATTGAAAAGACTGTGGAGGTAAGTTTCTCATATCAACTTAATGTCATGATCCTTGATTAAACACGTCCATCCTCTCCTTTCATGAACTTCACAACTCCTAGATCATGTTTCCTATGTTCCCTAGCTTTGGCAATTTTAGACATAACATGCTCTCATTCCTTTGTTTTAATGAGTTCAAACATTAGCTTATAGGATGTGTTCTTTTCCTTTGCATCGCCTTCTTCGCCTCCCTTTCGACCTTTTTGTATCTCTCCTTCAACCTCACTTGCTCCTCCTCGTAAATGCAACTCAAAAGATCTGTAAACCTGCTTATCTCTTATTTTAGTCTTTACATCATCACTCCATCACCAGAACCCTTATGCCCACTTGTTCTTCATGTTGTGAACTCTATAGTCTCCTTCGCCACATGAGTAATGGTAGCCATCATAGCCACCTACATCCGATTTGCGACCTCACCCAGTCGATCCGATGTATTCAAGATGACCTTATCTCTGAATACTGGTAATCTTGTCTCCCTTTAATTTCCCCATCGGATCCTTGGTTGAATCTTTCTTGCCACTGTTGTCTCCCTTGGTATAACCTTGCAGTCTTTCTACCATCATCGAGATCATCGCCTTATCAAGAGATAGTCTATATGCGTGTTACGTCCATCTCTACTAAATTAATCAAATGTGATTCCCTTTTCATAAAGAACAAGTTCAAGATGCCTAGGCCATTGGCAACCGTAAAATGTAGAACACCCATACTAGACTCATTCCAATCACCAAAACCAAAACCCCCATGAACCGACTGAAAGCCATCGTTATCCTTACCACTGTGGCTATTATCTCCAATAACGATTCTATCATCCCTTGGTATGACCCTTACTATTACATCTAGATAATCTCAAAACTCTATTTTCTCTTGATCTCCTAGTCCCATTTGTGGTGTGTAAGCTCAAACCACTATTAATACTTTCTCGTCTAATACTAACCTCAATACCATAATTCTATCGTTGTGTCGTATCACCTCAATCACTCACCTAATTTTAACCTAAACGCTATAATTCTATTGTTGTATCGTACCACCTAAGTTATATTCTTGTGCAATTATTATAGGTTACAGTGAAGAATAAACTTTTCATACCTTTTGGCTTAATTCATTTTAAAATATAAGGTTTAAATTCAACTAAGATTATGACTCCAATGTAAATCTACGAATGTGTTATTGAAGTGTTCAGTGACGTCTCTAAGAATTTACGTACCCTGTTCGAGCACGAAAAATGTACCCATATGCTTTAACGAAAATTGTTTTTCTATTTTTATTTTTTAAAACCATATTAGTATTGGGTTGAGCCCAATAAACCTAATGTTAAGTTGGGTAAATTATAAAGCATATAAAGGTATTTGATAATGGGTCTCTATATTGGATTTGTATGTGTTTACAATTTTTTTATAAAATAACATATATATATCGAATTTTTTTTTAAATCCCGTGCCCCTCGAAATTACGGGCCTTGTGAGGAAGTCCTCCCCGCACACCATAAGAGCCGCCCCTGGAAGTGTTATATAATTTAATGAATTCACGTTTGAAGTTAAATAAAAGCAAAAAAAAAAAAAAAAAGAACTAAAGAAGATAATGGTATACAAGTAATTTACATCACGAAAACTATAATTTTCTTAAAGAAGATAATGGTATACAAGTAGTTAATTAAAGAATAAATACATAAAATAATTTTCTTATTCTTTACATACCACTACTAAAATAAATTTACTCTAGTTATTTAAAAGAAAACAGAAGAAACGAAAAGCCAAAAGGGAAATAATATATAACATAAATACAACTTTACTTGATACATTTTTTTTTATTTATAAAAAATGGGCATATAAACAACTTTACTTGATACATTTTTTTTATTTATAAAAAATGGGCATATAAAAAAGAAAAGAAAAAAAAAAGGTAGGAGGAGCAGCCGATGGGGTCAGTCAAAGATGCAAAACTTTATAGGCCTCGTCCATGCACCATTTACGTGACGTAAAATTCAATGACAATTAGCTAAATTTTAGCCAACAACTTTATTTTGAAAAACTTTATAAAAAATTCAATGACAATTAGCTAAATTTTAGCCAACAACTTTATTTTGAAAAACTTTATAAAAAGTTAGTTAATTGATAAATTGCCTTAAATGGGTTTTGTTACCCGAAACTACCATCAAGCCAATTAGGTCGGGTTTTATGAAACCCGACATTTCCGCAAAGAGTAAAAGATAATTCAATATTTTATCCACAACACATTCGATGTTAGTATGTTACCCGATTAATATTTTCAGTTTTACATTCGATGTTAGTATGTTACCCGATTAATACAATTATAACCTATTACATATTGTTGACTAAATTAACGATTACCATACTCACATAAAAAAAAAAAAAAAAAAAAAAAAAAAAAAAAAAAACTTGTCATTTGCACTCTTTCATGTGATATTTAAATTGTTGATTAGGTTCCTTTGAGTTTTTATCTAAATTATAAATTTATATCTAGATATAACTTTAAATATATGATGTTTTATATAACTTTAAATATTTCACTATGATGTGTTTATTTCAATCTAACTCTCAATTTAAATTTTATAAAAGTAAGACACTAAAATTTTAAAAATTTGCTGAATATTTCAAACTATAAATAAGTAACATTGTAGTGCTTCATATTGTTATATTTTATGCATTGGGAGCTTTTAAAAAAAATATTGATTTTTTATTGTTGACCTAAAGGTTTTATCTTTTTCATTTTAACCCATTTGTTTTTTTTTTTACTTTTAACCTAAAGTTTTTCGTCTTTTCAGTTTAACCCCATCACTTTTTTTATTTTCAACTTTGATCCAGCATACTTTTTATCTTTCGCAAATTTTTTGTTTTACGTTTCGTTCAAATTTTGGAAGTTAACACGCCGCAACGTGCGTGTGGGGATCAACATTTTTTCGTCTATTTTTTCTGGTTTGATAGGCCGTCGTAGCACGTCTATTTTTTTCCCGTTTGGCAGGTTCTTCGCAACCCGCGGGTCCTAGATCGACTTAGTTATTATTTTCTTCGTTTATGCTTTGGTCTAATTTCTTAGCACTAACACACCACAATAGGTTGCGTGGTTCAACGATTTACATTTGCTTTTCATTCGGTGTTATTCTTTCCTTTTTTTTATTTATTTTATATTTACGACCTTTTCCGACGTTGGTGGTCGTTTGCCAATGATGTGACATTGGTGCTACTTGGCATGGTTTTACGAACGTTTTTAACCTGTTTAGTTTTTTACTAATAATTTATTTCGAGTTTACCCCTATACTTCCTTTACTTGAAAAGCAAAATTTTAACATGCATATTATTATGTACGTGTTGGGTATAGATTCGATTTGCTCTACGTTTCGACGTAAACTTTTTCTGGAAACGAGTCAAGTCAGATATAATACCTTTTTGTTTAAAAAAAAATTACGTGCATATTTTCATGTATGTTTGGGTATAATTCGAGTTGTTCTATTTTTCGATACAAACCTCTTTGGAAACGAGTCATGCCAAATATAATATGTTTTTACTTATTTTATGTATGAAACTTCGTATTGAACCGAGTGGAGTCAAATTACGGTTTCTTTTTACTCCTTTATTTCAAAATCTCTAATTCATCCCTTTTAATTACACGTGTCAGTTTTTCCTTTATACCTGTTATGTTTTCTAATTTATCCCTTTTGATTTGTACGGTATAAACTCAACTTACTTTACGTTTTGATCCAATCGCAATGCTTATATAGGTTACATTAAGTTCAATCGGATACGCCGAAACACACGTTTTCATATGGTTAACGCATCACATAACGTTTGGACTAACCATTAGGTGTTTGCGATGTACCCGCGCCACAACGTGCGCGGGTGTTATTACTAGTTACTAAACATTTTATAATACTATTATATAAGCACTTGGAATAATATAAACATGTCGCTACGTATATGAAAATGTATAACTAGTTAAAACCAAGAAAAAATTATATTATTATATTGTATTGTATTATAATAGAAAAATCAAAAGCTTGAATGGTCACATCATTATAATTTAAAGGTACTAGTAGGAAACTATATGAAGTGTTCAAATTTCCAAAATCGGAGGAGTCATGAAATGGCGAAGAAGCAACAAACCGACAACTTGTGTTGCGTTTCATAATATGAGTTTTCTTTTCTCTTTGTCATTTTCAATTGAATATTTTTTAGCAACAAAATGTTTTTAAATCCAAAAAAGAAATCATTTTTAAGAAAGAAATGCATCTTTTAAAAACCTTAGAAAAGTACTTATTAGAGCATTCATTCATATTGAAATACTTATACCATCCCAAATTTTGATATTTCAAAAAAAAAAAAAAGTTTAAGGTTTTTGCCAATATTTGTATTCTATATTTTTTTAGTGGTTGAAGGGGTATGGTCCCAGATCTCGCGTCAGCATCGACCGCGAGTGACCATTACCCTTATCAAAACCCCCACTAGCGAACAACCTACTTGTGCCCATGCGGGAACGCGTCGACACAAGGGTTGAATCCATCTATCTAGTAACAAAGGAGGACTTACATGGGACATGAGAACGGTAGAGTGATGCGACATAGCATCACATCTGGTGTATGAAAACGGAAGTATTCACAGCGATGCGGCATCGCACCGCATCCAGTGAACACTTCTATCAATACAGGAAAGCCTTACCTGAGGCATAGAAGAAGATGAACGTAGCGGTACGGCTGACACCGCACCATACGGACATTTTCGTCACGACAAGGGATGCAGACAAGACGACGATGCGGCTAGCACCGCATCTCGCGTATTCCTTGATCACAAATAGGAGACGCGGTAACTTCAGATGTTACCGCACGTAGCGATGCGGCTTGCACCGCATCCTATGCACTCAAGCAAGTGGTACTGACACCACAGTGCAAGTGGCACCAATGGCAGTTACCTGTCAGAGCTACGTAAGCAATGGACTGACGTGGCGTAACCTCCATAACCGACGAGCCTGACACACCTGAAAATGTGCAGCACGTCGTCAGTCCATCCATCATCATCCTCCTTCACTCCTCGGCTATAAATACCAACCCCAAACCAGGTTTGAGGTATCTTCTCACAACTCTCTCACTACTACTACTATCTTACTTTGCTTCCCAAGCAAACTACTGATTCTCACGCCGGAGAGTGGTAGCAACGAGCACCCCCCACCCCATCCTCCTTGTTACGAGTCACGGCTTGTTTCCTTGTGCAGGAGATCAACCACCGGTGATCCAGCCAGCGATCCTCGAGAGGAAGGGATTAACCCTTCTTGACGAGACTAGTGTGTTAACCCTGCCCGGTTAACCATTGTTTCATCATTGGCGCCCACCGCTACTCTTAGCATTTTCTAAACCATCATTTTTCCTCTCTCACGATCATGACTGATCACCAAAACAACACTGCGGATAACCAAAATCCTCCAATCCCAAACCCGGTAGGGGTCAATGCCTCGACCTCCCAACCCGGACACATTGGCACGTCCACACAAAGGAGCCCCTCCTTTATGTTCGGACATGACTTATCACAGTTCCCATCTGTGATCCCACCAGGCATGACCGTTCATGCCTGGTACGAGCAGCAGGCAGCCACGCTGACTGCAGCATACAACCGCGCTTGTACTGAAGCGAATATACGAGCTGGGCTTCCCCCAGCACCGTACACCCCTGTTGAGCGTATTTTACAATACGACGGCAGGATACATTCACGCCCGGCTTCAAGAAGCCGACGCGAAGAACGGGGATCGTCTTACTGTTCGGTCCACACCCTCAACGAGGATGATTCCTCATACGGGTCCCACACCAGAGGACCGGTACATACCCGCCTTGGCCCCCACGGCGAGGACAGGAGGCGATCAACCTCCAGACGCGGCCTAGGCATTCAGAGCCGATTGGGCCCACAACCATACACCGAAGGGTACGGTCATACCGACCCTGACGACCACAGCTACCGCGGTGATTCGCATGACACCAGTAGCAGACCGGGAGGACGCAACTATGTTCCCCCCAGTCATCCCCGCAACACATACCTTAGGGCGGCAAAACGCCCTGCGAACGAACCATACAGGCCAAAAGCAGCGGCCGAAAATTCCAAGTTCGGCCCGCGGATTGCCAACGCCCATGTCACGACGACAAAGTTCCCATTTAACGTTGGGAAATACAGTGGTTCGACCGACCCGGACGACCACATGAATGTCTTCATGGGCGCGGGCATCAACGGCCAGTGGGATGAACCCACTTGGTGTAATTTTTTCCCCCAGACCCTTACGGGCCTGGCCAGGGCCTGGTTCGATTCTTTGCCAGTGGGATCACTGGATTCATTCGAGGACTTGCGTACCAAGTTCCTCGCACATTTTTGCCAGCAGCGAAGCCACGAACGAGATTCGTGTGACGTCATGAACATCTGGCGAAGGGACGACGAATCGCTCGAAGCATTCGTCGTCCGATATAATAAAGAGTGCTTGGAGATAGGTGACGTGGCAGACCAGATGGCACGAAACCACTTCATCCGGGCCGTCAAAGACAGAGAGATGATCATGACCATCTCTGGCAAGGAGGGCTTGCCCAAAAAATGGGAAGATGTCATGACCGCGGTCAAGAAATACGCCCAGACACAGCGGTCACTCGAACCGCATGTGGCAAAGGCAAAACCCCAAGCCGAAACATCCCAACAAGGGTCCAAGCGTAACAATAAACGCAACCGGGACGTTGGAAATCGCGATATTTCCAAACCATACTTCCCGCGAACCAACACATCCGACCCAAAGAACTACAACCCAGCCCGAGACAGTCGGGCGTCAAAAAAAGAATCTCGGGACCGCAACTGGACCGAGATCACCATGTCGCCAAGTGAGGTCCTCCTTGCGGACCCACAGTTCTTGCGACCGGCCCAACCAATGAAGTCCAAGAAAAATCAGGACCTCACACTCTACTGTGAGTACCACAAGGACTCGGGCCACACCACCAACAACTGCATCAGTCTCCGACTGGAGATTGAGCGCGCCTTAAAGGAGGGGAAATTGCAGCATCTTTTGCCAGGTGGGCAAAAACCCACCAAGCGCATTACCCCTCATGGCGAAGGTACCTCCTCCGGGAAGAGAACCATGCACGTGGCTTCCACCCACATGATCCACGGAGGCAAGGGCAGGCCGCGAAAAGCGGCAAGAAGGCCGGAATGTGACTGGAAAGACGAGCAAGTCGTCTTTCCAAAAGTCCCAGGCGGACCGCGCGATAGGCGCGCCGTCGTCATTTCAGGCCAACTGGCACACTACTGCACCGAGCGTCTATTCATCGACCCGGGCAGTACATCTGATATAATCTACGAACAATGCTTCAACCAGTTCGACCAGGAGGACAAAGATCGGTTGCAAGCAGTAGATTACCCGTTAACCGGGTTCGCAGGGGAAACGGCCTTTCCCCTAGGCCAGATTACTTTCCCTGTGCGTCTTTCCAGCGGAAACCGCACAAGGACAGAAGAGGTAAACTTCATGGTTTTACCTCACACCTCCAGATATGACGTACTCCTCGGGAGAGAATCCCAAGGAGATTTCAATATGATTACGTCGGTCCCCCACTCTGCGGTTGGTTTCCCAACCGAATTGGGGGTCGCGATAATCTATGCCCGCAGGGACGTCATGATGTCGGACGAAGTACGTCCGACCAAGGTCGCAAGGCCCACTCCCAACGACCAGCCAGAAAAATGGGTTCTCAACGCGAGATACCCAGAACAAAAGGTCACATTGGGTCACGCCTTGTCCCCGACCACCAAAGCGCAACTGAAGCAGCTTCTCTTCAGTAACCAGGACATCTTCGCGTGGACACCCGCAGACATGACCGGGGTCCCATGTGATATTGCGCAACATCACTTGAATACCATGCCAGGTATTAAGCCAGTGATCCAAGGCCAACGCCACCTTGGGTCAGCTAAAAATCAGGCGATGCAAGAACAGATCGAAGAACTGCTCTCCGCAGGCATCCTGCGGGAAGTCAAATACCAGACTTGGTTGTCCAACCCAGTCATGGTAGAAAAACCGTCCGGGGGCTGGCGCATGTGCGTCGATTACAAAGACCTTAACAAAGCCTGCCCCAAGGATTGTTACGCACTTCCAGAAATCGACGAAAAGGTCGATAATCTCACACCATTCAGGTGGAAGTGTTTCCTCGATTGCTACAAAGGATACCATCAAGTACAAATGGCAATCGAGGATGAAGACAAAACGGCATTCCGGACTCCCACCGGAAATTACTGCTACAGAAAAATGCCGTTTGGGTTGCGCAACGCGGGCTCAACCTACCAAAAGTTGATGAACGACACTTTCCGCGGCCAAATAAGCAAAAGTGTCGAAATCTACATGGACGACCTGGTCGTCATGAGCATGGAAGAAGATACCATGCTCACAGATATTGAAAGAACATTCCAAACTCTGCGAAGCGTTAACATAAAGCTCAATCCAGGGAAATGCTCGTTTGGAATGGAAGAAGGCAAATTCCTTGGATTCATCGTGACTAAAGATGGATTCAAGGTAAACCCGGAGAAAGTCCAGGCGATCGAGCGCATGCCATCGCCTTCATCAATGAAGGATATGCAACGGCTAGCCGGCAGGCTAGCGGCACTCAACAGATTCTTAGCCAACCATGCAGCTAAGTCTTATCCGTTCATCAGGACCCTGCGGAGCTGTTCAAAGAAAGAACAATTCCAGTGGACCGCAGAGGCTGAACAGGCCTTCCGGGAAATGAAGGAGTGTTTGATACAACTCCCAACTTTAACCGCACCACGCAAGGATGAGCCACTCATACTATACCTATCCGCCGCGGACAATGCGGTGGGTGCGGTATTAATAGTGGAGCGAAAGGGGGTTCAAACACCCATCTACTACATCAGCAAGATGCTCAACGACCCAGAGACGAGATACTCAATAATGGAGAAATTGGTGCTAGCATTAGTGCACGCTTCAAGACGGTTACGACGCTACTTCGTAAACCACGTCATCACAGTGCTAACCAATTACAGGATCGGCCCGATCCTCTCCAAACCCGACATCTCTGGGAGATTAGCGAAATGGGCAATCGAGCTGGGCGCGCACACGATACATTATAAACCGCGCCCCGCGATTAAAGGCCAGATCTTAGCTGATTTCGCCGCCGAAGTACCGGTGAATCGCATCCAAGAATGCGAAGAAGCACAAACTCCTGCACCAACGCCACCCTCCTCAGAGACATGGGCACTCTTCACAGATAGTGCCTCCAACGACGAAGGGGCGGGTGCAGGTCTGCGACTCGTCAGCCCTGACGGCCAAGAACTTACATATGCAATCCGCCTCGAATTCAAAAGCACAAACAACGAGGCAGAATATGAGGCCCTGTTAGCGGGACTACGTTTAGCAGTCAA